>NW_027412544.1:12942676-13430176 GCF_025532065.1 Leptinotarsa decemlineata
AACTTATTCGATCACTGAATATTGTAGTGGTCACTTCACCAACGAATTAAGCTTTAATTCAAAAAAAGAGGCATTATAGAATACAAAAAAAGATCCTGAAAATAAAAACAATGAAATAAATTTGAAACGTCAACTAGTAGAGACAACAGAAGCTGTCAGGACGAAATTTACAACTCTATCAAGAATATAATCTTTGAAAATCGTACGACACTTGAAAGATTGTATGAGCCCATAATGAAACCATTGAATGTTTTATCATCAAACGCTACTTCTAAATCACCAGTGTTATCACCAAATCATGGAACTGTTCAATCTACTTCAAATTATCCCATGAGTACTCCAATAGGAAGAAAACAATCTTTTGGTAGTGTATCATCTGTGAATAGTGACACGAGCACACTCAAGACGATATGAGACAACTCTATTCGAAACACCATCATCGTCCCACATCGATTCCTCGGATCCTGACATCTCACCTGTTTGATGAAAGTGGTGAAGATGTTTTGATGAAACATTTGAATAATAAAAATCTAGAAATCCAGCATATGATGGAACATTTGGCGTACGTATGGATCCAATTACACAAAAGCTGAAAATGGGAAGTCTAGTGGTAAATTTCAAAGATGGAAACATTTCATTTTGGGATGCTAATAAAGTGAAAAATATGAATGCGCAGGTAGTCCAGAATTGTATGATATGATTTTTTGAAGAATACCAAAAATTGTTGATAATGAAGAAACTCGTCAAGTATATTCCAAAATATTGAAAATAACGAATGCTCCATATAAACAATATCATCTGAAGAATGGTTTTAAAAATACAAATTCTAAAAAATTTCGTGAAGTTATCAAACCTCTATTAGACTCACGACAATATCCAATAAGAATATAGAGTAAAATTGGTGGAGCACTCAAACGAGTGAAAATGGAGAAAATATATAATTCTAAACCTTTGAAATTATGTGTACTGGAATTCACCGAAAGAGTTAGTTGCTCGCCTACGACTATTGGTAGCTTCAAAGTCAGCCGGACATACCGGACATGATAATGAAATAATTTCAATAATTGAAGTTACGTGAAGAAGGTATAATATATTAACCATATTCACATGTAATGATCACTGTCACATCATCATTCAATGCAGTAACATTATCACCTTTTCTCTTTAATCATATTGAAATAGAATGACTAATGAAATAAGTGATGTCAAACGACAAGTTGTTAATGAATTACATAAACCTGCAAGACGTAATTTTCGTAGAAGAATAACCACCATCAAGGTTTTGCAGATCTATGGCAAATAGATTTAGCTGAACTGCAACTTATGCAAAAAGTAATGAAGGATACCGATATTATACTTGTAGTGATAGATTGTTACTCCAAATATCTGTGGACTGTAGCAGTTAAAGATAAAACAGGTAGTACAGTAACTAATGCATGAAACATGTACTGAAAGAAGCCAAATACTCCCCCAAATACATACAAAGCGATCAAGGGAAAGAATTTTTCAATAAAAGCTTCTTCATCTCTCATGCGAGAATATAATATCAATCATTATTCAACATTTAGCACAAAGAAGGCAGCTATAGCAGAAAGAGTGATTCGTACAATAAAGGCATGGCTCTACAAGGAATTTTCGATGAGAGGTCACCACAAATGGCTTGATATTCTTCCAATTATAACTAGTAGATATAATAATAAAGTTCATCGTACAATAGGTATGGCACCCATCAATGTTGATTCAACAACAAAATTAAAATTCAAGGTATCAATGGAATTGGAGGAAGACAATAAACCCAAATTCCAATTAAATGATATTGTACGTATAAGTAAATACAAACATATTTTTGAAAAGTCTTACACTGTGCGAATTTTACCACGGAGCTATTGAAGATTGTTAAAATTAATAAAACCATCCCAACGACTTATAATCTTGAAGATATGAATGAACAGCCGATTAGAGGCTGTTTTTATTACGAAGAAGAGTTATTACGAACCGAGAATCCTGACGTATATCTGATTGAGAAGGTGTTGAAGAGAAGAAAAATATAAATTATGTAAAGTGGTTAGGCCTTCCTAGCGAACAAAATTCTTGGATTGATGAATCAAATATGGTTTAAATGTATATAATAGTGACTTTTATGAATAAAGTAATATTAAAGTTTCATTATTGTTTTCATTTCAATTATAAGTATGTGAACTGGAAAAATATTGCAGCGGTAAACATTGCCCCAGCCATTCGCAATGTTCTGTGTATACCAAACCAAATTAATTGTATACTCCATTCCCGCTTATATTTTTCAACTCACGATATTGAAAACACATTATCATTCCCAAACTAATCGCCGTCACTTTAAATGCAGTATCCAACTCTTTTTGCCAATTATCTCTCACTGATAATGCTGTCTCATAAAGCTTAGTCGACTCCTCAAGCTCAGCCTGAGCTTGCATTCTCGAACGTTGATGGAATTGCTTATCTTTACCATTTTTGAACGAGTTCATCAGGCATCTTTAGACTTCTAGCCAATTCAACCTTCGCTAATGCAATCTTGGCATCTAATGCTTCAAGAGTTTTCATTTTTTATTAGCTTAATAGCTCGCTCACTCTTTTCAAGTTCAGCAATAGTCATCTGTGCCTTTACAAGACGGCATTTTGCTTTCCTTTTCATTTCCCCCCAAACCGATGGAGGGGGCTGAAAGAAGATAGCGGTTCAGCTTACAATTCACTCTTCATTTCTTTAGGAGTACCTTTTGGCTTCCTCTTCGATCTGTCACTTTTCGTTGGCGGGTTTTTTCTGTCGCACAACACTTTTGGATTCCTTTCTTTTCTTTAAAATCAGTGACAATCGATGAAGATGCCTTAGTAACCTTCCTCTTGATTGTTCTAGATTTCTTATCAACACCAAGAGGAAGGGTAGATGAAGAGTGTTTGAGTGATGATAATTGCGAAACGATCGTTTTTCAATAATAATTTGCTCATTTGGTTCTCTGGCACATCTCAAAGTTAACGAAGTCGTTAATATCAAAATCATTTATCGAATCTTGACTCGATAAATGTAATACTTGGGAATTTTTCAAAATCAGTCTGATCGATATCAACAAGTGGTGAATCATCTTCAGCAATCAATAGCGGCATAGAGCTCATGATTATTAAGGTCTGATGAATGATATGTGAAGCAATAGAATGTGGATAGGAAAGGTGATGATGTTACTGAGACCTCACCATTTATAGAAGAAAAATGAACTAGCGCATGCGCTCTTTCATCGACTGGCACATGCGCTCTCTCACTAAACTATTCACGCATGTACCAATCTTTGTCATTTAAGAGGAAAACTTTGTGTTGCATGCATGTATTTTTAAATGTTAGAAAATAATACAAATAAATTCAAAATATATATATTTATTAATAATAGAGGACAATAACGATAATAAAAATGAAAAATGTTAATATGTCTCTGTGGATGTGGAACGTTCTTTGACTCTATTCCTCAATAGTTTTTTGCTCGTGCGTCAAACACCAACATTGAAAAAATGGATTCTCCTATTGGGGTAGAGTTGACCAACCTTCTCACACAGATCCCAAGTACTTCTCATGCATTGCATACATGATTCCAACAATTCATGGAATATGTATCACAACGCAAACAACGTTGCAGTGGAGTTGGAACGGCAGCACAGGTACCACAAATATTTCTACAGATACCTATATTGTTAAATATTATAGGTTCGGAACACTTCAGACACTGTAACTGGTTGTTGACGATAATCCATTTTGTTCGCTTCGGTGGATGAGAAGGAGGCGATAGTTGAATCCGCAACACGCAATCACTACACATACCAGTACATGGATTGATTGAATCCTTAGGTCTACTTATTTGACAAAAGTAGCACACAATAGCCCCTGCAATCATCATTGGGTAGACACACACATTTTGGTTTTTCATTCCACTCTTTTGGAAACGGCATTTTACTAATTCGATTAGAAATATTAAGAGATGACTTACAGAAACTCTGAATGCTCTCTCCTATACCTACGATCTCTATTTATACGAATCAACATCATGTGGAAGTATAGTGGGATAACTTCTCCTACTATTCCACTCTAAACGAGTCAAGTGGGAGTCGCATCACCTCCTATATAAGTTGACTTGCAAACCTAGAGTTCATTCATTCACTCTCTACAACTGTGAGCAAACAACAACAAGATGAATTCTGCAAAAATAAATGCTGCATTAAATAGAATAGCTGCTGTTGATGAAAACAATTGGATAGACGAATCAGATGATGAGGATGTCAATGTTCCGCTAGAGGAAGTGATAGTTGAAGCAGAAGATGTTGGAGTCGATGAAGATGAGATAGACGAAGTTGAAAACGAGGCCAACCAAAGCGACGAAGATGATGACGTGATGGAGTTTGAGAGGGTCATGGATGAAGAAGGAGATGATGAAGGGATAGAAGCTGACACAACTGAAGGTGATGGTGCTATGAGGATCGGTATGCGAACACTCAATGTCAGTGAGACACTGGAAGATCCCTTGGATTTGTATTGTGCATTGGATGCATACGTATTGATCAGCACAATAGATGGAGAGAACAAAAAACTATGTTGGTGTTGCTTTCGGTTTTATTCGCATAGAAACAATAATGGAGGGTGGTATGCCCATGTCAACACCCACAACACTGTCTCAATTATGGAAATGGGACAGAATTGGTGTGAAGCTTGCGAGAGGCCACTAACAAACTTCACCCGAGTATCTACATGTATTATATGTAATAATGTCCAACCTGTGGCACAATAACCGTGGACCTACTGGTCAAAAAAAAAAACAACAGCCCTTTCAGGGCTACATTATTCACACAACAGTAGTTAGTTGTATTAGTATTCATAGATTATGTGACAAATGAATACTTTGACTAATAAAAGTCTAAGTTGGAAATTTGTTAGTCTTTGAATATCTATACATTATATGACAAATAAATTACTACTTTGACTGAAAAGTCGAAATTTGGAATTTGATAGTCATTGAATATCTATGCATATGATGAGTACTACTTTAAATGAAAGTTGAAGTTGGCATTTGTCAATCATTCATATGCATATAATGATGAATACTTTCACATACATATATTTCGTTTGAGATTATAATGTTAACATAATGTTAACAATGGTATGAATCTGTTTCTGTTTGAAAGTATAATGGTAGCTCTGAAAAGAGCTATTTTTTTTATTGTTTCAGTCTTTAATTGTAGCCCTGAAAAGGGCTGTTATTTTTTTTATTAATCCATGCAATGATATGGACTAACGCTCCTCATCATCAGAAACAATAATTATGGTATCGTCATCTGAATCAGATGATATACTAATGATATCATCCTCATAGTAGTCATCTGAATCAGATGATATACTCATGATGTCGTCGTCGTCATAATCAGCTGAATCAGATGATATACTAATCACATCATCCGCATTATTATCGTCAACAGCATCTATGTCGTCCTGAATACCTTGTTCCACTCGTTCTGCGAAATCATCAGGAAGATCATAGATTCGCTGCAGAAATTGAGCGAAGGTTGTACTCAAATGATCAGACGTTGAATCTATTTCATGTACTTGGATGGGTCCTGTACTCGACATTGTGGAAGAATGATATAGAACTGGGATTGTTGCTATATTTATATTGGAAGAAATGAAATGGAGGGGGTGAAATGTAGAACAGTGTTTGAGATTCGAAAACATCAAGAATGAAACTCTGAGCGATTATTAGGAGAAATTCTAGTGATTATTATGGAAAAAAAAAACTAATAAGAGGGAGAGGAAGGGAGGAAGACACTGCCCCAGCCTCGCAGTGCCTCGTGTACACCAACCAAAAAGTGTGTACTCCGTGGAAGGAAAGGAAAGGAAATGATGGACGAGTAGATGATTATATGTCATCATCGGAATTGAGGACATCATCATCGATTAGGATTGGGGATGGCGGAGGACTATCCTCGATGAGGATAGGGGATGGTGGAGGACGTCTAACGTCAAGCTCGTCATCAGCATCATCACCAGAGTCGTCGTCGTCATCATCATCGTCGTCGCTACTCATTGGGACAATGTCATCATAAGCAGGGTCCCACCATCCGTCAGGATCTGGATATTCCGAGTCATCCAAGTGTCCTTCGTCACTGCCAGTGACATGTTGAACTTGCATCCTGATGTCGTGATCCCGGTATTCGTATGGCGGACTGTGGGGTTCCGTGGTGGAAGAGACTACCTGTACCTGGCTGTTATCCCAGTAATTGAAGTTGTACCCCTGATCCGGGCAGCTATAGGGTTCGGAGGTTGAATCGGGTTCCATCTCGATGCTAGCTGATCAACTGAATGTTTCATCAGATGATTTCTACTTTTATACTTTCGAGAGGGAGTGGGAGAGGAGTGGAACATTGAGTAGGGGTAAATTGTAGTGTGACATAAGACATATTCAATGAGTAGGGGTAAATTGCAAAGTGACATAAGACATATTCAATGAAAGAGATACTTGAATGGATAAAATACAAATGAAATATACTTGTCGATTTCACTATGAAACATGTCTATTTTTTATTTTTTAAATTTTCTTCACATGAAATTATTTACAAGTGATTAGAGGACACAAAAATTGATGTGAGGTATTTGTCTAGAAGAACTTGGAATTGAAATAAAAAAAATAATAATAATAATAAGAGGAAGTGAAGAAAAATGCTCCAACCATCGCATTGTTCAATGTGTACCAAACCAAAAAACAGTGTACACCCTTTATTTCACTTCCTTTTCCTTTATTCAATATAAACTTAACAAATATAAACTTAAAACTACCATAATTAAATACTCCTAACTAACCTAAAACTAATCTTACATTTACACTTCATCTACAAAAAGAGTGTCCATAACTGTCACTATTTTTTTGTACAGCTTTATCGAAGAGGTCTCTGCTTTACATCTTTCCTGCAGAGATGCATAATTCCGATCTATTTCGGCCATTTCCTTTTGGATTTCCCTCCGTCGGTTATCCATTTCAGCCATTTGTCGCTTCATGGTAACCAACGCGGCCTCGCTAGATCGGGCAGCTCGTTCTGCTTTCTTGCATCTCTGCAGAAAAACACTCATCTTTTCACTAACCTCTCCGATAGGCTGTGGCACCAACACCTCAGGATCCGCCGGTGTCGCTGGCAGCGGTGGTAGTCGCGTCACCAACGGCGACAATATCACCAACTCCGGAGAAGGACTCCTCGGAATTTCCACTGCTGCTGGTGCTGCTGCTGGTGTGGAGGCCCTCTTACGAGAGGTCGAAAAACTACCTGCATAAGGATTAGTCCTATTGCAAGTAGCTCGGTACTTTGAAATAGGACCAACCTTTGCTGCAGGTCGTTGGCAAACCTTCTTCACAGCCCTGACTTCCTCCTCCTCCTCGAATAAGTCAGGGCTAGAAGATCTGCACCTAACTCGCGAACGCGAAGTGGTTGGCTGGTCAACCGTCACCGCTCTCGAAGATGCTGCCTCCTCCTGGTCAGCGGACACCGGCAGAATAGACGCCACAGCATTATTCACCTCCTGTGTATTGGTTGCCATTCTGAAAAAGAAGAAATAATACAAAGTTAGTTGATATAAAAAATAACATTCCTAATTTACTTACTCAAATATCAAGTTGGTCGTTGGAACGTACTGCCTTGTTGTGGAGTGGACTGCTCTCGATGAGATGACTTCTTGAACTGAATGTTGTGGAGTGCTCTCCGGAGGGTATCGACTTCGATGCGTGAGCGGTGGGAAAATGGTGGGAGCGCACATGCGCGATGAGGGTAGGGGTGTACATGCGCAAATGTTGGGAGTCGGGGGGCGGGGCTTCGGGGAGGGGAGGGGCGGGGCTTCGGAAAGGGGGCGGGGCTTCGGAAAGGGGCGGGGTATCCGAAAAGTTGGTGGCGACGGGGGGGGGCGTGGCCCTAACGGGCCCCGCCCACTGCCTGGGCTCCGCCCAGGTGGGTGGGGCCTCCGGCCCCAGGTAGGCGGGACATCTGGAGAGACATCTACGCCCTCTTCGCGCGCGCGTTCGTAACATAATATGCAACCTAACCTAACCTAACCTAACCTAACCTAACCTACAGTAACTATTAACCTAACCTAACGAGGGAATACTAACCTAACACCTAACCTAACGTAAGTATGCAGCTAACCTAACGTAGCTATTAACCTAACCTAACGAGGGAATACATTCACCATGTTGGTTCCATTAATACATCATCAGTTGGTTTTGGTTTTGGTTGTATTATTCTATGATTTGGATTAATGTTCAGTCCTGGATATCCCAGTCCACCTGATGATGATGGCCTGACTTTATAGTTTCTCTCCAAAACTTCTTTATGGTTTTTCTCCAATACTTCAACTCTCTGTTCCAGTACATCATACTTTTTCATTGTAGTCCCTGTTATGTTTGACATAGCATCAAATTTTTTATTTGTAGACGCTGTTATGTCAGACATTTTTATGTCTACATCACTTGTAAGTTTGTCAAATTTACGAGTGAAAGTTATCCGAGCCTCTGCAATTTTATCGTCAAATGCTTGCCGGGCGTCCCGAGCAATATTGCCTATTGTGGATTGTATTGCAGCTTGTAGGGCTAGAAGTATAACTTCCTTTGCTCCATTAATTTCCCCCTCAAGATATGATACAGTTACACAATCACTCTTGTCAATTGGTTCACTTGTATTTTTCAATATTTTCCTTTGCATGTCATAATGACCATCTTTTGTTAATTTAAAACCATTCCCAGGAGGACCTCGAATGACATTACCACCCCATTTTCTTTTTCTACCAAACTTATCGATTGTTTTAGACATTGTGCACTCTACGATGATTCTCTTCAAACTGATATTTCTATCATTTACATTATACTATATATTGCAGTAATTGATTAGGGAAATAGAAATAATACAAATAAAATTTTAATCATTTTATATTCATTACAGTAATACATATACATACATACATAATATATTAATATCACATTACTTCTATCATATATTATTAATTATAAATGGCTACATAAATATCAATATTGAATTTTCCGGTTTTGAAGATATTGAATGATATTTCAATCAATGATCTCGGCAGATAATAAATTAATCAATTGATCCAATGGAGTCTCCTGAGATTGTGATTGTTGAATAATATTACTTATCCAACGAATGTTCTCATTTGGATCGTTTTCATAAAATTCAATATCATTATGACCCCAAGGAAGAGTGTGGGTAGTATTCGGAATGATAAATCGTTTATCATCGTGATATGATAATGCAACTTTATTTTTTAATTCAGTATACATATCATGTAACACGCTTCTAAATGAATTCATCTTTCTGAATATCATACCACCTTGTTCGACGATTTTTTGATAATCTTCGCATGTCAATTCATTCTTTATTACAGATCGTTTAACCCCTTTGGCTTTCTTAAATTCACCATCAACAGATTTCACATAATATGCTTTAGCACCTGTACCATAAAAACTCATGATTGGATCATTTGGAAATTCATCTTTGAAGTTACCCAAGACTGAACTTGTTACTGGAATATTGAATTGGTTAACTATACTGTAATTGGATGTATCAAATCTACTTATGTTAGTTTTTATGAATTCATAAAAATTTTCTGTGTTTACTTTAAGAATGAGCGAGTCGGTATCTGTGTAAAGTAAAGAGACATTTTCATCAAAGTGTTGTTTGATGCATCCATAGAAAAAGTCATACATGACTGTTTTAGATAATTCTAATATGGAAAATCCCAAATATAATGGTTTATCGTAATGAACCTTCACTCTACCCAATTGAATGGCAACGAAATTATCAGTGAAAATTGAACAATTTTTGAAATTTGGTTTGGCTATGAGAGTGCTGGCACCTATATTTTTCTTTATATTTTCCCAATGTGTAACGAGTCTAACATCAATTCGATTATCTACATTCTCCATTGTCTTTCCATACACCGCATTATTCATTAGTTTATAGAAATCTTTAACAGATTTGTTGTTAGACCTATTACGCATTTCAGTATTAAGATCTATATAGGGTTTCATCCAGCATGATTGTTTGAATTTCAATACTCTATGTGTATTCATTACAATCAATCCATTTTTGACAGCTTGCTGTAGATTCCTATAATGAACAATATATTTTCTTTTATCATTCAAATTTGGAATTAATTTGGGAATTTTCGATTGTGTACGAGGTGGTATTATTTTTTCGACTAAAAATGGAAGGTCAGAATGTTTATCATGCAACTCTTGTGGATAATGAATGTCCACTTCAAATACATACCCATACGGACTATCAGTACTCACATCCATCACATCGAGATTAAGAATTTCATTTGGTGTCAACCATGTAAATTCACTTGTTGGTAGAGGTTGTGACATACTGTGACCGTATAGATTTGTTGCATCTAAATATGTAATGAATGTGGAAGGTTCGTTGGGATTATAATTGGGTAAAAATCTATTATTTGCTATATGTTTCCTCTCGCTACATTGACTAATTCCACTTCGTATACCTTTTTGAAAAAAGTGAATCATATCAATGTCAGTTAGTAATTCCAATTCAACATTAGTGAACTTCAACATGGCATCCCATGATAATCCAGGTGCAGTGTAATATTGTGCCGGATCTAAGTTATATATCTCTAAACTTGTGGTGCGGAAGTTTTCAAAAATATCACATAAGAGCAATACATCCGACTTCAAATACAAATCAGAGTATTCCCCCAAATTCTGACACTCGAATAAATTCCAAACTTTTCTAGCCCTATCATAATCAGTTTCCGATATATGTTCACAATTGAGTGTGTCATAAAACTGATTTTTTGTCGGAAGTAATGGATAATTCAATTTGTCAATGTCATCAACAAAACTATATGGAAATACACCTTTCTGTCTCATCAAATTGAATTTCTCAATTTGTGGGAAATGTTTGTGCATCTCCAAACATTGATCGGAGGTCAAGTTTGCACCCAACTTCTCCAACGAATTAGTCATAAATTTATAACTATCGATAAATCTCATTTTGAGATAATTCTTCCTAACCACACCATCTTTATCGGTATAGCTGTGTGTAAAGAGATGCTTCGTGAAAGATATATATTTCTCTTTAGTTTGCGGGATAACATCAACTTTCTCTTTATTCCTATACAATTCTTTTATGAATAAATGACAATCATAACCACTTAAATTATGAAAAATGATAGGTATGAAGTTTGGTATTTTGAAATTTAAATTACATTTCGAGTGAGCGGCATGTGATCTTTTCTTTCCTGTGACATGACAATGATCTCTTACTTTGACGTCACCATCAGTAAATGCTTTATTACATATACCACAAGTTCTGGCTGCAACAAACTGTTCTTCTTCTTCGACAGTTTGTGTATCCATTGGTTTAGGGTTTCTGAGATGATTTTCATGTATCTCTTTCAAATCATCTTCAATGCTACTCACAAATTTCTGAGCTGCATCTACACCCCTATATGTAACAAATTTTGTCAAATCATCATTATATGAACACTTTATCAAATAAGCAAATGAATATGGGGCATGTTTGAATGTTTTAATCGTGTATGAACTTCCAGGATTTGGCTCATTCACATGAATCGGTTTAAGCACTGATTCAAAATCAGCATACACTACAAATGGCACCCTCATTTGCCTCTCAAAGTTTTCAAACATTAGTTTATTTTCCGCAACCATTCTACCATATTTATTGATCTTTAAATTAGTAGTTGGTGTTGTGGTACTAATGTGATTACAATCATACATATTATGACGTAAAAGCAATCTCTCATCAGAAAAATATATCAAACATCCGTCACAAAAATATTTTTTCTGTCTATGAGCTGATAGTTGATTAGAAACTAATCTTGAAAGATCTTTGATCCAACAATAGTGACCATTACCGGAGTCATCAGTTATAAACAACAAATTGACATGTCTCCGGAGTCTTCTCTGTGAGTATCGCAATGGACCAATCACTTCATACTTCATTTTACCCTTCTCAAATGTACTCTCTAAACCGTAAACATTAATTGAAATATCATTCCTATCTTCGAATATTTCGATACTCTTATTATTAACTTTAACCGGAAAATCCATACCTGTGACATCTAAAACAGTGGAAAAATGTGGATATGACGTAAGTTCGGACACTCGACTATCTGCAGGATATAATGCTGATGTTATAGCCCAAGCAAAACAATATTGATCTTCATTACGAACATTCACAACAGCTTTCTTCCATTGAATACATTGAGGCAGCTTCACATATGAACGTCCTTCCAGTGGACTGTATTTATTAATGTTGACCTCGAGAAACAATATTTTTTCACAAGTCCAACCTGAATTATAAAAAAAAAAAATATTACTATTCAATCTTATTGAAATTTTTAAAAAATAAATACCTGAGTCACGATCCTGGAACTCAGTCGTTTGAGCCACAATTACATCACGGAATCCATCAAAAACAGCATTCAAATCTGAAGATTGGTCCACTATTTTATTTTGGGAATTAAATGACTTCGTGTCCCTCGAATCATCAGTCTGAAGAATATAATTCCCAAAAACTTCCATATTCACCTTGATGCTTTTATGGATCCTGATGGCTGATTCCAGTAATTCAATGACCTTCTGCCTAATCTTATTGAAAAATGACATGTAGTCACTGGTTACAATCGAACTCTCCACCCTGTATGTAGCAATGCGGCAATTGAATGCATTCGTTATAATTTGAACACCGTCAGACAATTGAACACATGCATTATTTTTATGACTCATGGTTCTTCGGTGAGAATTCACTTGGGTTATAGGAATTGTCACATTACAACAATTGCACGTATACATAGGTGTTGCATTATCCACTCTCACCCGTTTCACTGCAGGCCCTCCTTGGCAACTCTGGAGCTGATGCCGACGAAGATTATCACTACGAGTGAAAGATTTACCACAGTCACAGGAATACATTTTATATAATAGTTCTCACTAACTCACTTGATGTAAACTGACATAGCCAACACTCGTACGTTTCTTAAATACACTCTGATAGGACCCGTCAAGACGTCATAGCCAACCCCACTTCTCAACTACATGCGCCAAGATTACCTCCCAACTGAATGCGATAACAGATGTCGATATACGAGCAAGCAGTGGTCGTTGCGGTCTCGGAGAGGGTAGACGCTAGGCAAACGGTCCTCGGCTGCCGTTGTGTCACCATCGATAGCGGGGCTAGAGCGAACCTTCATCGCTTCGGGAGAGGTGAGGGCAGACCGATGAATACGCATTACTCTGCCACACGTCGTGGAGTGAACATGTCGCTCTCTAGCCGTTGAACGGTTATTGCTGTGACGTCACTCCACTACTAACTTGGTGCCCTAACACCGATGGAGCATTTATTACTTGGAGGATCTTCGAAGTATGCAGACGTATGTTTGTACATAGACAAACAAGCACATGATGAAACCCTGTACCGTGCATTCTCCTACACACACACACACACATAAACACACAAAATCTCATATGAAAAAAAAAATCTGAACGATCCATGCACCAGACACTTCAAGGTCACAACGCCTTGACTTCACTGCACAACAAAAAAAAACTTCACCAAACAACAACCAATAAAAAAAGCAATTAATACGTCATAGTGGTGGGGGGAGGCCGAGAATCAGCTGTAAACAACTACTTGAAAATTTTCGAATTTTAAAAAAAGACCAAAAAAGATCATCAAATATGCTAAAAAAAGTTTCGACTCCCGGAGCAGTACCTCTATTATTTATAATTTTTACAGATCCTTGAAATTGGAGCTGAAAACGGGTAGCCTGGCTTTCGCGCGCGGGACGTCAATCTGACACAGAAACAAAAAAATTTTTTTTAACGTTTCGAATATGAAAATTGAGGAATGAAGAAATTCATGTAGTTTTGGAATACATCAATGAACAATAATCCGCGATAAAAAAAAATATATCCCAATTTTTCCATTAGTTATGCATTTCCTAGTCAATAATTTTTTATGAACTGAAGGTTAACATAAAAATCCTGTTAATCAACGAACTGAAACCCTAGAATTGTTTTCACTTTATGAAATTTTACTCAAAAGGCTAATATATAGATCGCCGCGCGCCGTGGCAAAAATTACAAATGGTTGAAAGCTATTATTTTTTTTTCAATTTTTTACAGTTATTGTTTGAAAAACTGTCATGAACATTTACATTGGTGAATTTAGAAATATTTTTCGTGATATATTTATGGATTGAAATTATGATTTTTAGAAAAAAAATTCATTTGTTGCTAAAAAATGCGTTCATTTATCAACAATCGTTTTTTGCGACCAAATATTGAAATTAAGGAACCATTTTTTTAAATCATGAAGTCTATTGTTCTACGAAATTGAAAAAAAAAATGTTTTTCAATAGTATATTTAAAAAACAATTTGTTATAAATGAACAAGTTTTTTCCGTTTATTTTCTTTTGATACTCAATTGCGCAATAGAAGTAGCCATAGAGATATTATATTTTTTAAATTGTTTTTTCTATTTCTTATAAAGCTTTCGATATAATTTGCCTTGAAATTTGTCTTTCTCATCCGGTCTTTTGTATATAAAATCATAATAACTCTTTAAAATATTACGGATATGACAATAATTCTTCAAGTCTTTTCTATTTATTATCAATTCATTAACAATTTCAGCTTTTCATTTGATCTAGCTCAATTATTTATTTTTATTGTTGTAAATAAAAAAATCCAAGTCTTTTCAATGCACAACTTTTAATTTTCCTGATCGTAATTTTCGGAGATTATATAAAAAAAATTCATATTTTCGAAAAATGGTACATGTGAACTAGACTATGAATAGATAGTGGGCATGTCGATTCCTCTTGTGAAATTGATATACCGGGTGATAACGAAATCATTGTACACGGCGCCATTCAATTGTTTATGTAGTAAGAAATTTGAAATTCGGAATTCTTCGAAGCTGATATTTTTTATAATAAAACTCGTGAAAATCTTCACAGGGTCAACCGGAAATAAAACCAAGTCAAGAATTTCCAATAGGACTATTTTTCAACCATTTGATCAAACATAAAATTCTCTTTTCAACGATATAACACATGTGGCCATTTCTATTTGAACATGGCGGTACTATGACGCCAAACATTTCGAATAAATGTCAACAATTGATGGATTTTTTGTTGTTTATTATTTATATAAACGATTTACCTGAAATTTTTGAATACACCAGCACCAAACTTGTCAGTTCTGCTGATAATTCAAATCTTGTTTCACCTCTTGACTGCCGTTTGAATGTGGAAAGTGATATATTGAATATTGTTTCTATTCAATATATTTCATTCAAAATGAACTTCTTCTGAATACATCCAAAATTAATTGCATAGTTTTCAGAACAATGAATTGAAGGATGTAGCCGTTACTACGTGGTAGGAAATCATAATGAAGAAAAGAGGAAACATTCAGCTTGAGACCACTTGATGTTATACTTGATGTATAATTGTTATTTTTGAGCTGATATTTTTGATTTTTCAAAGAATATTTCAAAGATTTCAAACCAATTAATATCATAGTAGACATTGTAAATCCGAACTGATGAAATGCATAACCTAAACATACTTACAAAGTCATCCTTATTTATACCATAGTTATATCTCTTCTATAGTCCGTTCATAATTTGTCGATAGCACAAAATGAGGGCCCAAGTCATAAAACGGTCGTAAAACTCGTAAAATCATAGGCGGAGGTTCCTGAGGTGTTTATTCATTAAATATAAAGCTTCAGTTTATATTCGAAACTTGCCTTGAAAGGGTGAAGTTGTTACGAACGAAAATAATTTTTGGTTTAGTACATTTTTTAATCGCATTTAATTTACGGCTCGTTGGTGTTTCGGCGTCTACGGCAGTAATTAACGTCTCTAATATTAATTTTGCGAATTTTGTGCAGTGCGTGAGTAACTTTTTTTCATATTCCTACAAACATATACGTACCTTTCGTTCCTGCTTGTTTTGTTTGATTGCTTGCGATGGCTTCGTCATCATCATCAACATCATCAAGTTTTACACCGGTACTGTTGCGTACAGTCAGTAAGTCTGTCTATTCACCAAGAGAGAAGACTATTGTTTTGAACGTTCACGATGCTCTGGTTTCTCAGAATCCCACAAACACTGTTCAGAACATAATCAAGAGTTGTGCCAACATGACAGGCGTAGAGGAGTCAACAATATATAGGTTCCTATCAGAAAGAAATAAAAAAGGTATAGCTAACCCAAATACAAACGAATACTTAAAGAGGGGGAGAAAACCTATTGAAATTGATGAATTTGCCAAAAATGGTATTCGAAGGAAAATTCACGAATTTTTTTACAAAAAAGAAATACCCAACTTAAACAAAATTTTACAAGAAGTTAGAGACGACCCGGATTTGCCTCATGTCGGACGAACCAAATTGTGGCAAGTTTTAAAAGAATTAAATTTCCGGTGGGAGAAATCAGACCAAAAATCACTTTTGATTGACCGGGAAGAGATAATATGTTGGAGAAGAAAGTATCTAAGATCTATACGAAAATTTCGGGCTGAAGGAAGGCGAATTTACTATCAGGACGAAACGTGGGTAAACGCAGGTCATACTCTCACAAAAATTTGGATAGATAAAAATATATCAAGCTCCAGGCAAGTCTTTATGGAAGGTTGGTCTACTGGTATTTCCCCACCCTCTGGTAAAGGCAGTAGATTAATAGTTTGTCACATTGGCAGTGAAAAAGGATTTGCTAAGCATGGTTTGTTGGAATTTGAATCCAAAAGCACAAAAGACTATCACGAGGAGATGACAGCTGATGTTTTCGAAGAGCATTTTGAGCAGATGATTGAACATATACCACCAAACTCAATTATAGTATTAGATAATGCACCTTATCATTCACGACTAGTTGAAAGACTTCCAACGACTGCGTGGAAGAAACAGGATATCATTGACTGGCTGCGGAATAAGTCCCTGCCTTACGAAGATGGAATGGTCAAAGCAGAACTTTTAAAAATTGCCCGGCAACACAAATCTAAGTTCAAGAAATACGTAGTTGACAAAATGGCGGAAAGACGAAACATCACAGTCATTAGACTTCCACCCTACCACTGCGAATTAAATCCAATTGAACTCATTTGGGCACAAATGAAAAGCTATGTGGCTAGAAAAAATACGTCATATAAAATACAAGCTGTACGTGAATTGTTATATGAGTCTTTACAACATATTACAGAACAAAATTGGCGAGATGCAGTAAGACATGCAATAGAAGAAGAACAAAAAATGTGGGATCTTGACAATATAATTGATGCGACTGTAGAGACACAACCGCTAATTATTAACCTGCAAGACGACTCGGATTCCGAAGATGATCCTGTTTATTTTGAATTTGAATAGTTTTGTAAGTAATCGTAGTTTATATCATTTAAAAATAGGTATTAATTAAATAAATGTATCTTTTACAAATTGCAAGTAACTTATTATTTTTGAATAAAATAAAGAATTTTTTTTAAAATAAAAATACAGTTTACAGTACCTACAGTTTAAGAATATTAATATATTTATTTATTTAAAGTAACTAATGTTTTAATCATATACTCTACGACACTGGTCACTCATTTCCACTCAAAATACCTACATAATCGGAATAAAAGTTTTATAGCTGTATTGTATTTCTTCAGATACAAGGTGGGTTAGTCGAAAACATCTTAAACTGCTATTTTTAGTTTGGTTTTTGTTATTATATCATATTAGCTGTCCTCTGTGTATTTCAGTTCTCTAATGAGGGTCAAACTTGCAGTGAGCTATCAACAAATTATGAACGGACTATAGGTACCTGCGTCTTAGATTAATTTCAAAATATTACCTTATCTTCTAGTCTCAAGATAATTTTACAATGTGACCTTATGTAATGGTCAGGTAAATTTAATGATCAAAATATTATTTTCACTATTAGGAATTGGTCCATCATCGTTATTCATAATATTATTATGTTCACTTATTTTTACACTACAGAGTCTTTTATGACATCCAAAAGACGAAGTCGAGAATTCGGAAAAGTCTGGAATTTACGAAATCAAATGTAAGGACTGCGATGCAAAATATTATGGAAAGACAAAAAGATATATTGAAATAAAATATAAGGAACAATTAGTACAAAACCATTCCATAGACTTCAGTTCCTTGAAATTAATTAAAGAAGTTAACAACAACAGGCATCTAGCTGAATATTATTGGAGTACTTGAGGTGTTAAAAATAACGATTTGGTGTTGGGAAAAAACTCCAGTAATATTCATTACTACACCAAAGGTTCCAAACAGTGCATCATAAGGCATCTAGATGCCTACGAGAGTATTCATAATAATATTATGAATAATATTACATGAGGACATATTGTAAAATTAATTTAAAAATCTGTTCAAAATCTGTTTAAAATCTGTTTTTCCGTTAACCAGCTGTCGCACCCCTACGAACGACAACCCTCAGAAGTCGAAACTTGTGATTTAAGACTAGTAGATGAGGAAATATTGTGAAATCAACCTTAAGACGCAGGTACCTACAAGAGGTATCTAAGGTATAAAAGAGGATAACTTTGTAAGTATATTTAGTTTGATCTTCCTCTTGAAGATCATTTGGTGATCGAAACACGTTGTGAGGTGTTGAAATAACGGTTTGGGGTTGGGAAAAAACTCCGGTGATATTTGTGAAAAATTCAGCTGATCAAATTTCTTCAGCAAGGATCTTTCCTGAAGCTTTGAATGAATAGCTCCAAAGAAACACAAATCAAGACAAAAACATATTTGAAATAAATAATTGTGATATTTATTGCCGGCGATTTATTTGTTCATTCAACTATCCAACGAATATATTCATTTTCTATTTCATGCTGTTTTTTGGGTTTATAACCTTTCAAAATCTGAAAAAATAAAAGATAAATCAATAGAGAATCTGCTGAAGTGTAGTAAAGGGCAAACCCCGAAAAGTTACTGCGTAATATAAACTAATGGAAAGTTCAATTGGTCAGCAACTTGTAGTATTCCTAAATTTTGTCTACAAACTAAAAAAAAATGTCATGAATAAATCAAATATTGATTCTTAGCTTTCTTAAGTGGTTAACTTTCCAGTAATTTATATTTCGCGGTACTTTTTGGGGTGAACTTTTCAGTTTGCCCTTTACTCTATCGATTTATCTTAATTTTTTTCAGATTGTGGAAAGTTATAAATCCAAAGAAAAAGTATGAAATATTGAGTCCTCCAATTGTTTGAAGAATAATAATTTTGTATTCATTAATATTCATATTTAATGGCTGAAAAAAATATTTGGTTTCATTGAAACGCCTTTTCACCCGATTCAAATATATTTTCACTGCTCGAATTGAATTATTAATTGATATTTCAAGATGAGTGAATATTTTTCAAAACTATTTTCACCCTTCTCGAAACTTTTTTTGAATTTTTCATATTTATTTAATCTGTTAAAATCTGTTTTTCCGTTAATCAGCTGTCGCCCCCATTCGAACGACAACTCTCAAAAGTTGAGAAACTTATGCGAGATAAGGACAAACGAGGTCTTACCTTTCAACGTGTGATTCCTAACATCAATAATATATATTGAGATACTCTCAAAAACGAAATCATTTTCATTTGTGTAACTGAACTGAAATTGTTTCAAGTGACACTTGTGAGCTTGACTGTATAGAACTGGATTGGGCGTAGTACAATTTAAGTAGCATATCTATCCTCAAAATATTCCTAAGATGCAAAATTTTGAAAATTCAAATTCATTAACAAATGTATAATATCAAATGGATGTCTATAAATATTGAGAGAAATTGTGAGTACATGCATAAAATTTCAACACAGTCTGCTAAGTATAAACATTTGTGTGTTACTGGATTAGCTGAAAAATAAAGGTATTGTCAACTGTTGTTCATGAAAAAAAATAAAAAAAAATTAATGAAGAGATGTATCAACAATAGTGATTTATTATGAATAAAGGTGGAATGATTTTTCAAACTGAATTATTTCAGTGTGAGCACATTCTCGAACGTTTTACTATTATCTAATATCCAATTGTGTATGTAATAAAGGTTTTGGTTGGTTTTTACGTTTTGCCGTGGCCTTCTTTGGTTATAATATCCAAATATTTCAACTGCAACTGCGGCAGTCATTTTCAGTGGCGTGGTCAATCTACTATTCTTGACGTATCAACTGATACGTCAAACATCCTCAATTCACACTGTTTTATCCATGGCACTGACATGACATTAATTCAAGAACTTTTTTCTATATTTTAACTATATTCATTATATAACTGTGTTATATGGTGATGGGAAAAAGCTGTTCACATTATTGAGGTCTATTATGGAATCTCATACATCAAATACTTTCTTTTATGTCCTTGAGGTCTCTGAGCTATTCGGGTTTCATCTTCTCAATTGTCATAAAACGCCGTCCTTCAATGTGTCTTTTCCATCTTGGGAACAGGAAAAAGTCGCTAGAGGACAAATCTGGTGGATATGGTGTTGTTTTTGGCTAAAAAATTACGAACAAGCAATGACGAGTGAGCAGTTGCATTATGGTTATGCAAAAGCCGTGAATTGTTATTTCACATCACCTGACTTTTTTTTCGTTTTGCTTCACGCAAGCGGCTCATAACTTCGAAACAGTATATACTCCTTATTGACCGTACGTCTGTGTAGCAAGAACTTCTTATGCACTATGCCACCTTTATCGAAAAAAAAGTGAGCAAAACCTGATATTTGATCGAACTTGACGTGTTTTTTTTGGTCATGGATTTCTTGGGGACTTCGATCAGGACGATTGGACTTTGGTTTTGATGTTGTAACCATTTAACAATGATTCGTCACCAGTTTCTACACCCTTTCAAGCAAATCTGGATCGCCGTTGACGTCATTCGTTTACGAATGCCCAAAATTTCAGTAAAAATTGCATGGCATCAGCCAAACGGATTACCTGAATTTGGTACCTGAATGTTTTGGTACCTCAGTTCTTCTTCTTCTCGATATGACCTCATCTCCTCGTAAAGGTTTGAAATGTTAATCGAAGGTTTTCACGGACAAGAATATGTTGAAATTATTTATTATTATTATATATGCATTTATATATATATATATATATACATATATATATATATATATATATATATATATATATATATATATATATATATATATATATACAACCATTCACCGAGTGTCTAATTTGTTCATTCCCTAATATTCATATGTATTGGGTTGACAGAGTTGAAATATGTCATTTGTTTGAGCCACCGTATAGAGCGTCATGTGCGAGAGCCGATTCATCCGTTTTTACGGGTGACTAAATATAGATGCAACAATTTCGATAAATTCCTTATCTATCAAGGATCTTTATTAAAAGTTTGAGTATTACTAAGACTTCTTGAGATGATTATCAAAACGAACAACCCTTTCTTTGTTCAACTTAATTATTTTGACGTAACTTGTTTTATATCGTAAATCACTCTGGGTGGAATTATAAATCATAATCTGCGAAGAAGGTGAGTGGCAATTCAATTAATGCAGTAGCGGTCTAGTGAGTTGACGTAGAAGATGGTAGACAGAAATAATTATTTACAACGAGCGACTCAAACTTTGCACTAGACAACTATAAACCAAATATTCACCATTGAGTTATCGAAAAGATTAGATAATATAAATATATATATATATATATATATATATATATATATATATATATATATATATATATATATATATATATATATATATAAAGGAGTTTTTTAATCGGACATAGCACTCAAGGAAGTGGCAAACCATAGACACACATATATATATATATATATATATATATATATATATATATATATATATATATATATATATATATATATATATATATAGCTGGTGGCTCCGTGCATTTGTATTTATTTCTTCTGGTAACCAAGTGTTGCCCATCCTTACACTTGGCTGCACCATACTGATGATGGGCCAAAAGCCCGAAACACGTGTCTATGGTTTGCCACTTCCTTGAGTGCTATGTCCGATTAAAAAACTCATTCATCTATATCAAGACACTCGATAACGTTCGTATTTATATTATTTCCTGGACCCGGATGTCACGCAGGTAGCTATAGCTGCCTCCGTGGTGATTTTGATAGTTTTCTTGTAAACACAAGATCTATTAAGTGAAACTACAAATGTGCGGCTGGCTCCTGCTGGTGGCTCCGTGCATTTGTATTTATTTCTTCTGGTAACCAAGTGTTGCCCATCCTTACACTTGGCTGCACCATACTGATGATGGGCCAAAAGCCCGAAACACGTGTCTATGGTTTGCCACTTCCTTGAGTGCTATGTCCGATTAAAAAACTCATTCATATATATATATATATATATATATATATATATATATATATATATATATATATATATATATATATATATATATATAGTCGGTATCTGATACGTATCAGAAATGAACATCCTGACACTGTTTTAGTCTGAACTGGAAGCAATTCTGGCGTAGCCAATTTTAAATCGTGAATATGAGCGTTGAACTTGTTGGGGCACTGCGAAGCCGGGCGAGGCGCAGGAGTGGGAATAGCGGCTTTGAGTTCGGACACGGCTGAAAAAATTTAAGAATCACAGCGCTTGGAAAAAAACCATGTCTTCGTCAATTCTGAGCTGATTCTGATGATTCTTTCAATTGCTCTGAGGTAACTCGTGAAAAAAAAAACAAATGGTATATCAGTTTTGACAAAGAATAAATAATTGTGATTGTAACAAAAGCGGTTATAAAAAAAAACTTTAAAAACTCGAAGAACAGAGCTTCACCACCAACTCAGTTGTCAAATTGTCTCTTTGAAACTTTGCGGAAAACTCCCTGTGTACTCGAATCAAAAGTCTAAGGTAAAAATCGTGGACAGTTTTCATTTTGAATTGTGAGGGCAGAAAAATGATCAGTGAAAACGACGTTTCGATTGAAACTTTGTTTGAAGCTTCACTTGCATTACTGTATACTCGATTTGATGAAATAGAATAAAGAATCATTTACCGTTTTCATTTTTGTAATTTTTAATAACTACCCAAAAAACATCCTACAAGTTCCACTGGATCGACAGGTGAAAATTTTCAGAAAATTATGAAACTTAAAATGAATAAATATTATCTTGAGTGAACAATGATGGGAATATTATTTTTTGTATCATCTGCACTATTTATAACCATACATAATTTCACAATTCACTGCAAAATTGATAAAAAACATCACGTTAATCGCTGATAATTTTTTTAGGTATTAGTGTCTTCATTTTTCTGAAATTCATCCATAGAACTTTCATCAATAAGAAAACACATTGAAAAAATTGAAAAAAAATTTCACATCCATTTATATTTTTTATTTATCTTTGATTCATAGAAATGTGAAAAATTCATACTTGTAATGCACTGTTTAGAACCTTTGGTATAGTAATGAATATTTCTGGAGTGTTTTCCCAACACCAAACCGTTATTTTAACACCTCGACAGGAGTTTCGATCACCAAGTGATGATCTTCAAGAGGTAGATCAAACTAAACATACTTACAAAGTTATCCTCATTTACACTATAGATATCTTTTCTAGGTACCTGCGTACCTTCTAGGTCTTAAGCGTCTTGGATTCATTTCACAATATTGCCTCATCTACTAATCTTAAATTAATTTTACAATGTGTCCTCATGTGATAGTAAGGTAAATCTAATAATTAAAATATTATTTCAACGAGCTATATGGTATAGGTATTAGTCCACCATCTTTATTCATGTTTACATATTTTTACATTCTCATAGTGTACACACTACAGAGCCTTTTAGGAAATCCAAAAAACAAAGTCGAGAATTTGGAAAAGTCTGGAATTTACGAAATTAAATGTAAGTATTGCGATGCAAAATATTTTGGACTGACAAAAAGATCTATTGAAATAAGATATTATTTCAATAGATCAGTTAATACTTGTTTATTTCATTAATGCATTCTGAATAACAGGCAGTTAAATACCTATAGACTATTTTTACCATCATGATTTTCAGATGTTATAATTGTACGATTTCGATGAAACTGTGACCAGTGATATTTCAAGACATCCTGAATCCAGTGGTGTATTCAGAATTTTCATAAAATTCCTGAACATGAATTTTTTTTTTTTAAGACTTAAAATGTAAGAATAACAATTGATACAATTTTAAGTGATTTGAGAATAAATTCAAAATCCCACTGAGGTTACAAACCTGTGTGTGGTGGGTTGATTAAACGGCATATTTTTCAAATTTCATTCCTTTATAACTTTTTTATTGATTGACGCATTTCAACGTAATTTACATGTTACCCATTTGAAAATGTCACAAATCCAGTGGTGTAGTCAGAGTTTTTCTAAAAAAATCGCTAGTATTTTTTTTTAGATTTTTGACCTTGAAAAATAAGATTAGTTGGCCCTGGAAATTGAGATTTATTCATGATATTTGGTGTCCCAATAGACTTTTTGAATATCTACCTAACAAAAAAAATCATTCCAATCGGTTAAAAAAAGTAAGTTTTATAAGGGTGCTTCCATCTTAAATGGGTCACACTGTATATATATATATATATATATATATATATATATATATATATATATATATATATATATATAAAGGAGTTTTTTAATCGGACATAGCACTCAAGGAAGTGGCAAACCATAGACACATATATATATATATATATATATATATATATATATATATATATATATATTTATATTATCTAATCTTTTCGATAACTCAATGGTGAATATTTGGTTTATAGTTGTCTAGTGCAAAGTTTGAGTCGCTCGTTGTAAATAATTATTTCTGTCTACCATCTTCTACGTCAACTCACTAGACCGTTACTGCATTAATTGAATTGCCACTCACCTTCTTCGCAGATTATGATTTATAATTCCATCCAGAGTGATTTACGATATAAAACAAGTTACGTCAAAATAATTAAGTTGAACAAAGAAAGGGTTGTTCGTTTTGACAATCATCTCAAGAAGTCTTAGTAATACTCAAACTTTTAATAAAGATCCTTGATAGATAAGGAATTTATCGAAATTGTTGCATCTATATTTAGTCACCCGTAAAAACGGATGAATCGGCTCTCGCACATGACGCTCTATACGGTGGCTCAAACAAATAACATATCTCAACTCTGTCAACCCAATACTTATGAATATTAGGGAATGAACAAATTAGATACTCGGTGAATGGTTGAACAAACAATAATGATCTGGGAAAAATGTTATCCCATTTTTCCTCTCAAATATGTTTTTGGTAATCAACAATTTCCAAGTTGAAAGTGAACCTATAAATCATGATGAATTTTTCAAAATCTAATTAGCGCAATTTGGCTCCACTTTTGAATTACTCTGTGTGACACCTCAAACGAAACAAATGACGCCTCAATGAAGGTGAACAGAAATCGTATGATATGACACTTGTGAACTGAACAAGGATTTCAAAAAGTAGCACTCTGAAGTGTAGTAAAGTGAAGTGTAGTGAAGTAGTTGAATAGTTAATAACAAACACGCGAAGTTATTTGGGATTGCAGCAAAAGCCCAAGTGCCGATATTTCGACAATGGTTACAGGAGAAAATAGTCATGTATATTCGAATATCATATGTACTATCTCAAGAATGATCTTCTTTGAATCCCGACTGCAATAGGAATTGCCCAGGAAAATGTCAACGAAACCATTTATGGAAAATCGATCGTCCGGCCTCTGGGCTCAAACCACCGGCTCACACAGTGGTCGGCAACAGTGGTCCCAACCGGCAACAGTCCATCAAACAAGACATCGTGAGCAACTGTTTCAAAAATATCAATCGAGGATCAATTTCAACCTTTTACTATATAGTTTCTACCTTATACTTCTACTATATAGACCTACCAGCAAATTCTTGAAATTCTTATACTTACTCAATCATAATTCAATACTCTTGGAGTGCTCTATAATAAAAAATGTGTGTGTGTGTGTGTGTGTGTGTGTGTGTGTGTGTGTGTGTGTGTGTGTGTGTATTTCAGTTATCATCTTGAAAGTTAACTTACTCCAGAAGTTATGGTCATTTTGTTTGATAAAACAATCAAATTATATCTTATTGTTAACCTGTCTCCTACTTACGACCGACCTTCAGAAGTCGAAGCAAAGATTAACGAGGTCATACCTTTCAACGTGGCAATGAAGAATTATAATGTGCAATTGTCTACATAACTTTACACCTTATGTAATGATCTGAATTTTGGTCTCCAAATTCTAACACCAATGCCGTAAAATTACTACTATTATCAATGTGGTAAACTTGGTAATTCAAGTTGCTGGTAACTCCGAAAAGTTCCATAATGTTGTAATTGGAATGAATACGACCCTTCTTATTCATGTAATGTGAATCATTCTCGACATTTGATAATTGCTTTCATTGAGTTTAAACCACCGAAGTTAATAATTTGAATTCCTCAGTTCGCATTGTTAATTCAGCTCTCTCAATTTAGTCAACATCTCACTATAGTTGATTATGGCCCTTTTTTCATTATATAATTGAAATTTTGTTCAGGGAGCACAAAAATAAACACAAACTTGTTTGATTGAAATAACTGTTTATGGTATTCAAGTAAAAACATTATGCCTCTCTAGTCTTTCAGCAGTCATCCATTTATATGTGGAATAACTGAATGAATTTGAAAGACAGCAAATGTAATCTTTGCAAAAACTTTACCACCTCATGTTACTGCAAGAGACGTGCTATCTGCTCGTGTTATAATGATAGTTAGCATAAAGTATTCATTCAACTAGTTAATTTGATTTCAGACGTAGAAATTTTATTCAACTGCTAAGGGATTTTTTTTCGAATGGATTCCATAATTCAATTTGTATCTGAAATAATAGTTTGTGTATGATTTGCACATCATTCATATGCACAAGCACTGTTGGTAGATCCTTGAAGAGTTTTGGAAGCGGTGCCCGTGCAGAAGTAGCGACTAACGTTGAATTTCAATAGCTGTAGATTATTTCAATTTGCAAAAATCGTCTAGTGGAGTTCATTTAACAGGGTGTTTATCAAACGTGCGGCAAAAAATCAAGGAACTATAACTTGGACTATTCTAAGGATATTTTTCCTTTGATGATTCTCAGAGTGGTGGCCTTTGCAATTTCAGTAACATGATTTTGCCAAGACATATTGATATCCATTTTAACCCCCAACAAATTTATCGAAGCAGAAAGCGGAATTGTCTGACCTGACATTCGGTTCGGAGAAATTTATCTCCTTGAAGAAAACCGATACCTGGATTTTTGTGACACTGAATTGAACCTGGTTACTTTCACCCCAATTCGAAATCACTTTCAGATCCTCATTAAGATATGCAACCTCCTGCTGCCGATGAAGATATGCTTCCGTAGCCGATGTTCTGGAATCCATATGAAATGACGAGACAGGTGTGCTGTCGTCAACAAAGCAATATATTGGATTCTTGGTTTTTTTCCAATAAGTTGTTGATATACAATAAAAAGAGGGTTGGATACAACATGGATCCCTGGGGAACACCAGCGTTGATGGTGAAAGTATTTGAGAGATATCCATCGACGGCCACTTGCAGGGAACATTCTTTCAGAAAGCTGAAGAGCCATACACAAAAATGATCTGACAAGCCATAGCATCGCAGTTCGGCCAGCAAACCCTCATGCCTTACAAATATCAAGCGCAACAGCTCTGTATTCTCCATGTTTCTCGATTGCATTATTCCAAATATAGGTGACATACGATAGAAGTTTGCCTGTTCATCTTTGTTTCCAAAAGCCATATTCGCTCAAGATGTTGAAGACTTCCAAACATTTGAGGATATGGTGATTTACAACTTTCTCCATGATTTTTGATATCATTGATAGCAAAGCGACTGGTCTATAGTTATTTGGAAGATTTTTCTCGCCCTTTTTAGGAACAACACTGTACAAAGTTGAATTGATGAAATGAGCTCTGATATTGAAGTGTTTTTGTTTAATTATCTGCAAACAACTCTTTTTCAAATTCAGCCGGACGAGTCAACTTTACCTGGTGATGAAGCATTATTATTGGCATAGGTATGTTCGATTTGTTACGAACGGAGAAATTCATGAAGAGCTACAATTCGCGAAAACTTCGGAGATGGATACGAAAGGTGAATCAATATTCGATGTTCTGAGTGATTTTTTTAAGGATAAATCGATTCCATTCACAAATATTATTTCGGTGGCAACAGATGGAGCTCTCGTCATGGTCAGGTGATGTCGTGGTTTTATAAGTCATCTCAAAAGAATTATACCAGAGGTAACTGCAACTCACTGTGTCATCCACCGACAACACCTAGTAGTAAAAAATTTGAGTGGTAGATTGCATCAACCCCTTCAATTTGCTATTAATGCAGTTAACAAAATAAAAAGTAATGCATTGAATAGGCGTTTATTTGCACATTTGTGCAATGAAAATAATGAAGACTTCCAACGATTGCCCTTACATATTGAAGTACGCTGTTTATCGAAAGGAACATGTTTCACAAGATTTTACTTACTTTTTGAATCAGTTTTAGAGTTTCTGGAAAGTAAAGATCCAGATTCAAAAGATAAATTTAAAAGCAGACATCGCGTATTTGACAGATTTATTCAAAAAATGTAATGACTACAACCTACAATCACAAGGGGACAGCCTCAATTTAATAAAAACAAAGAGTGTAATCTCAGCTTCTCTTGGAAAAATGAAATTTATGGAGCAAAATATTAGTCAGCCTAAATTCAACCAGTTTTCAAAATTGTCACAGGTAAAATGCCTTGATGAGGATATTCAGACATATGTTCAACATTTAATTGCCCTGCATGATAACTTCAAAATCAGATTTGAAGATATTCTGACGATGGAAAAACCACCATAGATCATGAATCCATTTGATGAAACTGAAGTGAAGAATGTGATATTACAATAGGAGATACTCGAAAGCACTAATGAGAAGGTGAAGTTGAAATTTGAAAGAGGATATCAAATATTTTGCCTGCAGGCAGAAATACCTGAAAAATATCCTGAACTGTTGTAGAAGTTACGTTAATAATGTATCATTTCAGTTACATTACGACCGAGTAATAGTGTAAATAAATAATAAGTAAATAAATATGTCAATATATAACTCAAGAAAGTATACTATTTTCATTTTATTTTCACAGATGTGAGCAGATGTCAAAAAAGTGAAATTGGATGGAATCACTTTTTTGACATCCACTCACAGCACAATTGATCAATTAATTAATTGAATAGAACTGGCCGATACTTGATCAAAATCCTTATTAAAACTACCTAATATAAAGGGTTTTACAAAATCCGCGACACGTATTTCGCTATACATTAGCTTTCTCGAGCGTAACCATTTTTTTTATGCTCGAGAAAGCTATTATATAGCGAAACACGTGTCGCGGTTTTTGTAAAACCCTTCATAGTGAAAAATATATTATAGTCAATTGATTAAACAATCAATTCTCACTTTTCATTCGAAAACTGTCAATTTCTGGTTGGAATGCAGCTGCAACCCAAATTTCCATAGTTAGATCTGATCTTCACTTTTTTGTCGAGTTGTGGGAATATGGTAGAAATATAGTTGCAGAGTTTTGAAAGTGGTCTATGATAAAAAAAGTTTGGGAACCTCTGTTCTAGAGGTTTCAGTTTTTCTGTTAATTTGAATCACATCGTTGACTCTCGACAAATTAGTTACCTATTGATGAAATGATGTTGACGTGACACATGTTGATATCCAACTGCAAATTTGAAGAATATGCACATTTATTGTTCCATCGCGACAATTATGTGATCCTACATCATTAGGAGGAGGAATATAAAAATGGAGAAACACTAATGTGAATATCATCAATGTATTACTGAATACTCAAGCAATAACCAGTCTATACATTTCTGTGTATACGATTCTTGATATTGTGTAATTAACTCACTTCAAGATGCAGCACGGCCATCACAATTGAAAACTAAAATTTTCTCACTTTTCCTTCTCGAATATGTGATTACTGTAGGTATCGTTATGAACTCAATGTTCCGAAATTATTCTACAATCAATGGTAACTAACAAATAACTACGCAGAGAGAATTATAGGGTAGGGCGAAGCTAGTTGAGCATAGGGGCACGTTGGGCAATCAAAATATCTCGCTAACTATTCACCGTACGCATAGACATCTTATGGCGGAAAGAAGGAGTCGTGGGAGGAGTAATCACCACGCGATCGCTAGTAGCGGCTGGACGAGTGAGTGAAGTTTCGTGCGTTTTGTTTATTTTGTGACCAAAAAGTAAAAACGTCGTTTATCGCAAGTTTTCGTCTGTATCAGTCAATTTTTATTTGTTTTCAATCAGGTAAGTGTTAATCTTTCTGAGAATTATTGTAATTTTGATATGTGGAGTTGTTCTGGGTATAAGTCTTATGATTTTTTTATAACCTCGCTTTTGTTTTAAAATTCCGAGTTGGGGTTAGTTGAGCTATAGTTGCTCAACTTACCCCACGACTCAAACAACTAAAGTAATGAATGTTTTATGTTTTGTTAGGATGCGGACTTATAAAAGGAAGACTACAAGATGGTCTTACACTACTGAAGATTAAAAAATGCTGTAAAAGCTGTCAATGATGAAGGAAAAAGGGTTAATGCCGCCGCTAAAGAATTCGGTATCAAACGGATGACTTTAACAAGAAGAAATTAAATGAAGGTGGTGATTCATCCATGGGCTATGCAACACCGAGGCAAGTATTTTTTCCTACATAGGAAGACTCTCTGAAAAAATACTTGCTACAAATGGCATCAATCTTTTATGGATATTCTCCAAAAGACTCCGTCGCCTTGTCTATGAATGTGCTGCTAAATTTTGCATTGAAATTCCTCCCAGCTGGACTGCAAATAAGATGGCCGAAAAAGAATGGCATACGATGTTTTTAAAACGAAATCCCGAGCTATCCATACGAAAACCAGAACCCACTAGCCTTGGTAGGGTAACGTCATTTAATGCGCAGAATGTTGAAGTTTTTTTTGAGAAATTAGCGGATGTAATGGATAGATATGGATTTACTGCAGCAGAGATTTGGAATGTAGATGAGACAGGAGTATCCACTGTGCTGAAGCCAAATAAAATTGTAGCTGCCAAAGGTAAGCGGAAGGTCGGTGCAATAACTTCTGGGGAACGAGGGACTAAAGTTACAGTAGTAACTGCTGTATCTGCTCTTGGAAATGCTGTACCTCCTATGTTTGTATTTCCGAGGAAACAGCTTAAGAAACACTTTTTTAACGGTGGTCCCCCTGAATGTATAGGAGCAGGAAATGCCAATGGATGGGTTACAGACGAAGAATTCTATCAGTTTAAGCAGCATCTTATGAAATATGTGAAACCATCCATTGAGCGCCCTATTTTATTAGTGCTGGATAATCACTCCTCTCACTTGAACGTGAAGACACTAACTTTGGCCAAAGAAAACGGAGTTGTAATGTTGTGATTTCTACCGCATTGTAGCCACAAATTACAACCGTTAGATGTGTCAGTCTTTGGACCGTTCAAAAAGTATTGCTCTGCTGCTCAAGATGCATGGCTAGGTAACAACCTGGGGAAAACTCTTACTATCTATGATATATCAAAAATAGTCGCTGATTCGTTGCTGTTTGCTCAGACAAGTATAAATATTTTTAACGGTTTCCGAAAGACAGGCATCTTCCCGTATAATGCAAACATTTTTGGTGAGGATGAGTTTTCACCATCATTTGTAACCGATCGTCCTGAACCAGAAACTATCGAGCCAGAAAAAGATCATCCAGAGCAAGCTGTGATGTCCAGCACTCGACCTAATTCCACTCCTTCTGCCTCCACCAGCCAAGCTGAACCCGAACCTGGTCCAAGCAACACAGAAAACGAGACGTTCGATCTAATACAAGTATTTTCCCTGGAAATTGTACGACCATACCCAAAGGCTGGCCCTAGAAAAGCAGCTAAAACTAACAGAAGAAAGAGGAAAGCTGCAATACTAACAGACACTCCCGAAAAAAACGCTTTAGAAGAACAGCAAAATAAAACCACAAAGAAAGTTAAGAAGCCAAAGAAGAACATGGATAAGAAAAGGAAGAAAGGTGTCTGTAAAAAAATACTCCAGTTAAGTGAGGAAAGTGATGATGATGATTATTCCTGTCTGATTTGTTGCGAAGGCTATGCTGAAAGTTCACCAGGAGAAAATTGGATCCAGCCTTGCAGGGAATGGGAATATACAAAATGTGTTCCAGGTGCTGGTCTTACTTTCGTTTGTGTCAATTGCAACAGTGACAACGACGATTAAGTTGTTATGATCTTCTTAATTAATTTTTTTATGATATTCAAGTCTGATTTCAACCAAAAAGATTGAATTTGATCCTGAAGTTGGTCTTAAGATACGTTGATGTTTTGTTTATATTTTCAGTTAATTATCCAAAGAAAATTACTTTAAGTTTTGTTGTTCTGCTACTATGACTATATAAACTTACTTTCATTTTTGTCAATTACAGCAGTGACAATGATCATTAAGTTCCAAAGATCTAATTGATATTTTTTTTAAATATAAACTATATGAATAATAATATAAACATATAAGTCTAATTTTAAATTGGAAGGCTGAATCTAAAGGTGCGTACTGACTTGAGAAAATTTGCGCGCACAGCGTTCGTGCACGCAAATTTGCTCAACTCAAAAATGTTGTGCGCGTTAGCGCGTTCCCGCACGAATACTATCCATCGCTTGTCGGTACATCAAAGGAAACACGTGCACAGTGTGGACGTTTTTTTTTATTTAAGCAAATTCGCATCAACCTAGTGGTTATTAGCGAGTAGTACATGTTTATAATTTAGTTATAATATCGATACATTTAAGAAACTAAATCAGCGATCAGAAACTAAATAAGCGGCTACTAGACGGAACAGAAATTTTTGCACACAACTTACGCACACGTTTTCGCAGTCAAAACACACGAATATCGTGTGCGCACACACGCGTACGTGAAAAATTTGCTCAAGTCAGTACGCACCTTAATGCTGAAGTAAATTTTGAGATACGTTTATGTTTTGTTGATTCTAGTTTTGGTTAATTGTTCAAAATTACTATTGAATGTTGTTGTTCTGTCACTAAAAGACGATAAATAAAGAGCTGATTGTTAAACACATATTTTACTTCATCTCTATTCAACATTGAACCCATGTTTTGGTTAGACATTCTTAGTGCTCAATTTGCCCCATACCCTTGCTCAACTTACCTCACCAATGGGGTACATTGAGCATACTTGACTTCCTGCATATAAATAGCTGTAGCTCTTAAATTACACTTCTCACAAAATAATTACTATGGACACTTTTGATGAGGGAATCCATCAAGCCGCTTGAGAACTCATTGAGACTTATTATTGAGGAGCTATATCCGTTCAAGTGAAAAATTGCTCAACCAGCCCCGCCCTACCCTACCTGTTCAAGAAAATCGAAACAGAAATTTCGAATTTCGATTGACCCAGTAAAAAAATTATCTATAATTTGGTACGTCACGCGTTCACTTCACGAACGTCCAATGCATATATGTTATAGTTTCTATTCAGAACATTTTTAATAATCCCATGTATATTGGACACAATATTAATTCATTCTCGGTAAAAAACCCAAATAGTGAATCCAAAAAAATTATTTTAGAATCCGTATCTTCCGAGTCACGAAATCTCCTGAAGGTTAACCATTATTTACTATTAAGATTACCCTTTAGAGACTACCATGCACATCAATACGGCGAGTTGTAAAAAATTAATGTTCACGATGTATTTATAGAGCACACAATGTCTGATTCTTTACTGACAGACTGAACGGTATCGGAGATTTTCCAGTGAACGATAGTCTCGCCAAATCCTTCAACGTATTCTATTCTCTCCAATAATCCGAGAAAATTGGGAAGATATATAGTAGATACAAACTGTGTATCTTGACTTTCAATGAGACAATAAATTTCTTCGTAGCTTAGACAAATTGTCAAGCTGTGGTGAGAATAAAATAAACGTGATGTAGTTAAAAACTGCCCAGAAATAATTCAAGTCTGTATTTGATTTCTTACGTTCTGCAAGGGAGAGAGAGGAAAAGAGACAGACTAGGGTGGATTAGTTATTTTTTCTAAACTGTAATATTAGTGAGAAACCTGATCATGAGAAGGGGGTTTATCGTAAATCCTCCAGGAGAGTAATGACCATTTCACGTGAGTAGAATACTACATTTTGAAACAACATTTATTCGTGAAGAATATTCCGAATGAGAGTGTGTTGAAAAATGTGTTGAAATTTGTTTTGCATTCAACAGTTGTCGCTCCTCACAACCAACAACCCTCGAAAGTAGAAAGTTATACGAGCTCAAGGTTACCGAGGTCCCTTTTCCTAACGTGCGATTCTCAACACCTGACAGTAATATTATCTATACTATTATTTATGAGAATTGTCATTGTCTCAAGAGATCTATATTCATATTTCAAAAAATATTATTGAATAAAATGATGTGTTGATAATAAAATCAATAATAAAATCTGAACGTTACATTATAACAGCTGATATCAAGGATATTATATCAAGATTCATATTTTCATTACTATTACTGATAGACGTTTGTTTCATCGAATTTGGAATCTGCGATATTATTTTCATTTTTCATCGCATTATCTATGAATTCTTCTGTAACAGATGTTGATTTCCATCCTTCATGTCTCTTCTAAGAGTTGATTTATCCAACTGCATCAAATATCAGGATGATAGATGATCTTCGAAACATATATCCAGTATAAACTACATGATAAGGAGATTCTAAAAATGTTTTGATATGTTCGTTCATAGCTCCCAATTTATTGATTGGTGCATTTTCTATTCTAATAATTCCTTGACCTGTGCAACCTTAGAAAGCATTACAAAATGCTTTTAAAATGCTTTTTCACCCCATCATGGGTATCAATTGACAAGGCCGGACTAGTAGAATGGTAGTAAACTTTGAAAAAGATGCAGTACTATAGTACTGAAAATTCGAAAATAAAATAAGTAGAAAACATGTTTTATGTTAAACAGTTTTATATAAAAAAAAGATGATAATGATGTAGATAATGTACTAAAAACTGAAAAATAATTCGAAAGGTCCTAGGTAGCAGTCATTACACAACTCTCCTCAGCAATCTACGGTATTGATCAGATAATAAAATTGAAATCGTTAGGCTTATCATTTACATATTTTCTCAGGCTATATACAAGTTACCGTACCGTATCCTGAAACTAATTTTTCACCATAGTCACAAAATGTAGACTAACAAATAGAGTGTCAGGGTTGGTGAAACTAGCGTCGAAAAGAGTATTGCATTTCTGTTGATTGGGAAAAGTGCATGTTTCTGAAACCAGTTACCAACCGAAGGAAATTGTGGATATTAACGATCGGAACATCGCGTCGTATAGTAGTTTGATTTGAAATATCTGTTGGTATTTATTTTTTTGCATATTTCCCCAGCATTTATTTTCATTATATCATCCCAATTTTCATTGTTTGCATATTATTATTTGATTCACATTTTTGTCAACACTTCATTTTTCAACTAGTTCATCGGAATATCTCATTCCTGGCATTTAAAAAATGTTTAACCTTTCATTTACACTTTTTAGTTATCATTTATTTCAAAAATGGTAACACCTATAAAATAGACAATAATTTCTGTCAGAACACATAAGAAATCAGCTGAGACAAGAGAGCAGAACTTGTTACATTACTTTTTACCAGTATCACTGGTCTTAAAGCTCCCTTCTCTAAAATAGTTCCCAACTCCTTGTCGCTGAATTCATTTCAGCCATATGTTAAATAGGTTTGTTCTGGCTCTTAGTTTGTACTGTTTCGAATCGTCCAAAATCAGTGAGTCAATTGTGGGTTATAAGTTATAAGTATAATTTAGTTTGAATCGTGTGAATACTTTCCAGAAAATGAATGTTAGAACTCCGATTGTTACAACAAGTAACGTTTTATGCTTATGTAAATTTGGTTCATAATTTTTATTCTTTCACATATTCAAAAAATGCCCTTTGTGTTTTTATATCCAACCGTCTAGAATATATTGCGTTTTTTGAAAACCGTGACTGCTTCATTTTTCTCTTCATCATATTTTTATGATCCAGAATAATCCGCCTTTCTTTAATGCCAATTTTTTTAAACAGTTCATTTCGACTGAAAGTGTACTGAAAGAGCGTACTTATTACTCCTCCTTCATATTTTTTTTGAGTATTTTTAACTGGAACATTTGGGGTAATTTCCACATCAGATTGTAGAGAAATAGGTGTGGATGAAAGCAGAGTTTTGATACTTCTTGATGAATTTGAATGCAATGAAATTCAATTGAGTAACACTTTATTAAGAGATTTGTATGAGAATTTTTGTATTCGTTTGGAAGACCTATTGATGTCATCATGTGTGGAATATAACATTGTTCAAATGTCCACCACGGTTTTTCTAAGTGAAGCGCATCCGAAACGTCCAATTTTCCATGACTTTGGTGCATAAATCCTGCTGAATTTGACCAATGGCATGGGTAAAGTTGGCTTTGAGGACCGCTGTGGTTTGTGGTTTATTCACATATACCTGTGAATCAAAAAAACCTCACATCACCTCCTCGTGAGATGACCATGCCCTCAAATCACTCGTGCAGGATATCCAATGTGGCATGAGCTGTCGTTGGTGTCCAGATCATCTGATTCAGGTCAAAGAAAGTTGGTAATCATTGACCTATAGTGGTCTCCGTTGACAATGATGGCTTGGCGAACGTCGTTCTCAAAGAAATATTGACGGATGGTGTCACCAGCCCAAAATCCAAACCAAACAAAGACTGTTTCGGTATGCATTCGACGCTCTTGATTCTCATGCGAATTGATATCGTCCCAAATTGGACTATTTGTTCATGTACACATTCATCCAGAATGGGTCTCATCGCTGAAAATGATTTTTCGATGAGAATTAGCCGCACGTAAAACTGATTGACGGCATGGTGAGACATGCCGTGGCAACAGGTGGCCATGTGCCAGCGACTGTGCGATTCTATTCCCACTGTTTTTCTTTAACAAAACAAGAGCACTACAGCAGAATCCTTAAGGCGCTCTCAGAGCGGTGCCTATGCGAAAGTAGCGATTTACATTGGATTTGGATCGCTGGTGATTCAATCCATTTGAGAAAACGTTCCCAGGAAGTTTATTCCACACAAACGCAGTTCTTCGAATGAAAGAGTTCCTAAGCAGTGAAAATCGAGGTGTACTGAGTTGAAACTCAAAACGATAAGCAGACACAGTCCGTCGCGTATTTCTGATACGTACCGCCCGTGGCGGAATCAATTGTGCCAAGTCACTTGAACACCTCCCGTGAAAGTATCTATACAGGGTGTGGCGTACTTACTTGAAAAACGAAATTTCTGCGTCACAACCAAGGCGTGGATTCGAATTCTTGAGCTCTGATTGAAAATTCAAGATGTTATTCAGTAAGCTGAGAGGGCGCCAGCCAATAAATATAATTATATAAATTGACGAGGAATGGGGATTCAAACAAAATAAATGAAGATATAGGAATATATATATATATATATATATATATAAATCGATTCAATTCGTGAGGTTGCAGTCAATAGCTGGGCTGTTACAAAGAAAACTCTTTGTTATATGTCAAGCTTTCGGTATATTTCACACCTTCGTCAGGACAACTACAATAATAAGATTATATATCTTGTAAAAAATATATAAATATGGAGAACTTACTAACGTGAGAATAAAATATAAAATGGTTCAAAAACAGATAGAAAAACATTAATAAATGACAGTTAATAAAAATTTTGGCTGACAATGTCAAGTGGGAAAATTCTGAATGATACTCGAATTACTAGATTTTTTATTTTCTTTATCATATTTCAGTAGGTACGTGTAAATTTTGCTGAGACTATCAATATCAGTTCGTTTATTCATTGAATGTTCTTCGTTATTAATATGTATCATTTCCAAAAATATTCTTTTCGTTGTATTGGTTTCTCTATCTAAAATATTTGGATTTTCAAAATTCATTTTATGATCCTCCGAATTAACATGTTCTGTTAATGCACAAGAATTAACATTTCGTCTACAGTCGCTCTTATGGGAAGTGATGCGACTACTTAGAGGTCTAGATGTTTGTCCTATATATGTTTTAGAACAATCCATACAAGAAATTTTGTATACTAAATTGGATTTTTGTTTATTTGAAATTGGAGCTTTTACTTTACTGTATAATTTAGATATAGAAGTGACATTTGTTTTAGATATTTTGAGGTTATTATTTCGGAATACATTAATTAATTTTGGTGTCAATTCTTGAATATATGGGAGTGATTTATATATGAATGAAGGTATAACGTTGTTATGTTCAACTTCTTCATTATTATTTTGAAAGTTTGTTCTTTCACAAAATAAAATTCTGTTTACTAAAGATTTAGGATAAGAATTTTGGATCAGAATTTTACTGAAATTAGACAAACTTTGGTTTCGTAAATCGGGATGGGTAATTTTGATGATTCTGTTTTTTAATGATTTTATTAAATTGATTTTCATTTTATTTGGATGATAGGAATGGTAATTAATAAATCTATTACTTGATGTTGGTTTTCTGTACCATTCAGTGATGATAATATTTTGTTCTGATCTCAATAACTTCATATCGAGGAAAGGAATTGAGTTGTTTATTTCCTCTTCAATAGTGAATTGGATATTGAGATCATATGAATTAAATACATTCAAAATTTCTTCTTTTCCATCTGTAGGTATGGTCAGAATCAAATCATCTACAAAACGTTTGATGAATGGAATAGGGAAAGATAATTTTTGAATACAGTCATCAATAAGCTCATCTAAAACAAAACTCGATAAAATTGGTGAAATGGTGGAACCCATAGGTGTGCCAAATATTTGTTTATAAAATTTGTCTTCAAATATAAAATATGTTGAATCAAAAATAAAATCTAAAATATTCATGAATGTAATTTTGTCTAATTCACAGTGTTCTTCAATGTTAGACCAATTTTTGTTCAAAGTTTGTTTCACTACTTTTAACGGTAGGTTTGTGAAAAGTGAAACAACATCTAGGCTTATCAAAACATAATTTTGAGGAAGCTGAAAATTATTTATAAATTCACTAAATGAAAAAGAATCTTTAATATAATAAGGATTGTCTGTTTTATAGGAAGTTGTTAAAATATTCGTTAGATATAACCTACCGTTAAAAGTAGTGAAACAAACTTTGAACAAAAATTGGTCTAACATTGAAGAACACTGTGAATTAGACAAAATTACATTCATGAATATTTTAGATTTTATTTTTGATTCAACATATTTTATATTTGAAGACAAATTTTATAAACAAATATTTGGCACACCTATGGGTTCCACCATTTCACCAATTTTATCGAGTTTTGTTTTAGATGAGCTTATTGATGACTGTATTCAAAAATTATCTTTCCCTATTCCATTCATCAAACGTTTTGTAGATGATTTGATTCTGACCATACCTACAGATGGAAAAGAAGAAATTTTGAATGTATTTAATTCATATGATCTCAATATCCAATTCACTATTGAAGAGGAAATAAACAACTCAATTCCTTTCCTCGATATGAAGTTATTGAGATCAGAACAAAATATTATCATCACTGAATGGTACAGAAAACCAACATCAAGTAATAGATTTATTAATTACCATTCCTATCATCCAAATAAAATGAAAATCAATTTAATAAAATCATTAAAAAACAGAATCATCAAAATTACCCATCCCGATTTACGAAACCAAAGTTTGTCTAATTTCAGTAAAATTCTGATCCAAAATTCTTATCCTAAATCTTTAGTAAACAGAATTTTATTTTGTGAAAGAACAAACTTTCAAAATAATAATGAAGAAGTTGAACATAACAACGTTATACCTTCATTCATATATAAATCACTCCCATATATTCAAGAATTGACACCAAAATTAATTAATGTATTCCGAAATAATAACCTCAAAATATCTAAAACAAATGTCACTTCTATATCTAAATTATACAGTAAAGTAAAAGCTCCAATTTCAAATAAACAAAAATCCAATTTAGTATACAAAATTTCTTGTATGGATTGTTCTAAAACATATATAGGACAAACATCTAGACCTCTAAGTAGTCGCATCACTTCCCATAAGAGCGACTGTAGACGAAATGTTAATTCTTGTGCATTAACAGAACATGTTAATTCGGAGGATCATAAAATGAATTTTGAAAATCCAAATATTTTAGATAGAGAAACCAATACAACGAAAAGAATATTTTTGGAAATGATACATATTAATAACGAAGAACATTCAATGAATAAACGAACTGATATTGATAGTCTCAGCAAAATTTACACGTACCTACTGAAATATGATAAAGAAAATAAAAAATCTAGTAATTCGAGTATCATTCAGAATTTTCCCACTTGACATTGTCAGCCAAAATTTTTATTAACTGTCATTTATTAATGTTTTTCTATCTGTTTTTGAATCATTTTATATTTTATTCTCACGTTAGTAAGTTCTCCATATTTATATATTTTTTACAAGATATATAATCTTATTATTGTAGTTGTCCTGACGAAGGTGTGAAATATACCGAAAGCTTGACATATAACAAAGAGTTTTCTTTGTAACAGCCCAGCTATTGACTGCAACCTCACGAATTGAATCGATTTATAGTTAATCCAGTCACTAATTATTCTGTTATATATATATATATATATATATATATATATATATATATATATATATATATATATATATAATTAATCAATAAAAATATGCCAAGAGGTTTGCTACTCTCTTAATTATGAAATATAACTGAATTAGCAAACAAGTACCAGGAAAATAAATTCACATGAGACACGGAGATTGGTTTCTAATGAAGCCCACAAATATGAATAGATATATGAACTTCAAAATTTCATAATAATTATAACCCAATACTTTTAATCAATAGGAATTGTTCAATCAACAGCTGTCGATTAAATCACAAATAGGTATACAAGAACAATATTGGAGGGAAAGCATTTACAAGTTTGAACGATCAATAAATAAAACACATAGCTTCTTCATTTCAATAGTCCACTTGATATTGAAGGAGAATGTAGGTACTCACTCTGTCTCAAGAAGTAGGTTTTCACGTACTTATATTTATATCCGAATAGGGATGAAATTCCACGAGTCTTCCTAAAATTGCAGACACGACCAGACCGATATTACTTAAGAAAATTGTCCTCAACCCCGCTAGTAACTCGCATCGAATTTCTTATTAAATGAACATCGGCTCTCAAGTTAGACAATCGGACAACGACTTAGCAGGCAGTGAACGATCAAGATATAGATGAAGCCAAATTTGCTGGATAAAGTTGAATTGATTGAAATTAACGTCAACTCAACTGAATCTGATTCTTCTTGATTTTATTCCTTCTTTTAGGCCTGAAACGAGAACATCGTTTCTGCAAATCTACCACAAAAACTAGAAATTGTAATATCTTGAATGATTTACCTTAGCTTCTTTTTAGGCCTTTGAAGTTAAATAGGTACACTAGTGTAAAATTTATTTTATCGAGCAGCACCGACCCTTTCTCTGCTCGATGTTTGTTCATTCAAGCCTCGCACTGTCGCTTCAATCGTCCTCTGTCTACTCGCACGCCATTTCAATTGAACTATAGAAATGTACATACAGGTTGTCCCAGTATCTCATAAATGAACTGTTACACAACCCCTCTGCGTGGATAAAAAAAAATTTGTAAGGCCACTGAAAAATTTTTTTTAGGGCTACAATCATAGCTATCATACATGATAGACCTCCAATTCAAGAATAAATACTACTACACATGACAATGAATCAGAGCAAAAATATACACAGGGAAAATATACACAGGGAAAATATACACAGGGAAAATATCCGGATATTTGAATTAAATTCACGAAACACTTTCTTGAAAAAAATTAATAGGGACAGGGTCCTTCATTAGGGGTACCTACAGACCTTATGGTAAACTGGAAAACATGTTCAAGATCGTATGAGTTTCTTATACAAGTCAGATTAGTTCAATAACTCCCACATTCATGCCTCACCACACATTCGTCGCCAATCGTTGCCTCATTCACTTCCTTAGTCACTCGATCAAACTTCTTCCGACTCTCTATAGGGCTTCAGATCCTTCACATGAAACTTTCCAATATTCTTTCCATTTGGTCCCATTAAATCATACACCAATTTTGACATGACCCTTTTTACAGTACAAAGAGTATACCTAGGTGGCAATTTAGAAGCAAAGTGATCTGCTTTATTGGATAAAACGAAATTTTTTTCCACACCACACCCACGTGGTAAACATCAGCAGGACGCTTCCGGAGGTTGTACTGCCTACTATTTTTCTTGTACGCTACAGACAACGCTATACGAACATCATAATATATTTGAGGAAGTTTATCAATTTCTGAGCCATACTCTTTTCTGTTAAGAGTGCTCAGATCCATGTCTCCAACAGATTGAAGACGTCCGTAATATTCTCCATCCGTCGGAACATAACGTCCAAAATTCAAAAAGGTGGGAGAATAACCAGTGGCTTCGTGAACGGCCATTCTAAAAGCAAAAGCTATTTTTTGTAATTCTTTATCCCAAGTTCGATGATCAGACTCATCCAAATAAGACCGAATGACTGTTTCAAGAACCCGGTTAATACGCTCTACCGCGTTAGTTTGAGCATGATAATTAGCATTATAGTGAATTTTTGTTCCATATCTGGCAGCCAAATCCTTAAAGGCGTGAGAAGAAAATTGAACACCATTATCGCATGCTATTATTTGTGGGGATCCAAATACTAAGAATACCTGTTCTTCTATAAACCTCACAATGGTGGAAGCTGTCGCAGCTCTCATTGGGTGTAACAGGCAATACTTAGTGAAGTAATCAGAGACGACTAGAATAAAAGAATGTCCATTTCGCGTTCTTGGCAAGGGACCTAAAATATCCACGGATACATATTGCCAGGGAAAATTAACTTGTTTTGAATGAATCCGAGGCGAGCTGTCGAACTGTCTTTTTGCGCAGCGCAAACTCCACATTTTCTTATGAATTTCTTCACATCACGACGTAAACCAGGCCAATAGTACAGTTCACGAATTCTGTTTACTGTTTTATAGATACCTAAGTGAGCAGCCATTGGTGACTCATGCATTTCTCTAAGGACTGACTGTCTGTGTCCTTTTGGAACGATCAACTTCCATTCACTGAAATTAGTCCGCAGGCCAAATATATAAGGATCATGTTTATAAAGCAATCCATCCATAATTTTCCAATCTGGGTACTTCGCTGGATGATTTGTTATATTATCCCGCATACGGGAGTACCAATTATCCTCGTCGATTTCGTTCTTATGGATTTCCAAAATACATGCTTCCACATGAGCTCGCGAAAGTGCATCCGGAACTATAGTCAAGATACCTTTTCTGTGAACTATTTCCATATCATATTGACTGAATCGCTTCGCCCACCTAGCCAGTCGACCAGTAGGGTTTTTCAGGTTGCTAAGCCATAGAAGTGAACTATGGTCTGTTAAAACTGAAAAGCGAACACCATCTACGAATGGTCGAAACTTCTCCACTCAGAATAAAACAGCACAACACTCCTTTTCCGTAACTGTAAACTTTTTTTCAGCTTCTGTTAGGGACCTAGATGCATATGCCACGACATTTTCTTCTTCTCCATTTCTTTGGGTCAGTACAGCGCCTAGGCCTACATCCGAAGCATCACATTGAATACAAAAAGGCTTCTTAAAATCTGGGGCTGCTAAAATGGGAGCAGAAACTAGAGCTTGTTTGAGTTTACGAAAGGCTTGATCAGCTTCATTGGTCCATATTATTTTGTGAGATTTTTTTTTACCTTTGAGAAGGGCATTTATAGGAGCCGTAATAGTTGAATGATTCTTCACGAACCTCCTATACCAACTACACATCCCGATGAACCTTTTGACTTCAGTAACTGTTTTTGGTACCGGATAATTCAACATCGCCTTGACTTTGTCAGGATCTGTTCTCAATCCATCCTGATCGACTACAAAACCTAAATATTTCAAACTCGGCATACAAAAAACACATTTTTCTATATTGATTGTGAGATGAGCATCTTTCATTTTATTGAAAACAAGTTTGAGGATTTCCAAATGTTTGGCAAAGTCGGGAGTAGCGATAATGACGTCATCCAAATAGACAAATACATAAGGATCGAGCTCAGGGCCTAATACAGAATCCATCAGTCGTTGAAGCGTTTGAGCAGCGTTACAGAGCCCGAAAGGCATAACGGTAAATTCAAAAAGACCACGTCCCGGAACAACAAAGGCTGTCTTTTCACATGAACTTGAATCCAACGTGATCTGCCAAAAAGCTGATTTCAAATCAACACTACTCAAAAATTTGGACCCAGATACCTTATTCAGTATTTGATCTACGATAGGGAGAGGGTATGCACATTTTTTTGTCACAGAATTCAACTTTCTGCCATCGAAGCAGAATCGAGGTTCACCGTTACTTTTTTCAACTATCAGAACAGGACTAGCCCACGGACTTGTGGATGGTCTAACTACACCGATTGCTAGCATTCTGTCGAGTTCTTTATTTAACTCGTCCAATTTATACGGCGACATAAGATGGTGCCTTTGTTTAATGGGTTCAGCGTCACCTGTATCGATTTTATGGATACATCTGTTAGTTCTGCCAGGTTTGGCAAGCGACAAAGTACGGAATTCAGCTACTAAATTATTCAATTTTTCAGTTTCGTCTGCTGTCAGGCTTGTTCTATCACAAATTCGATTCAACGTAGACAAAAACATATCATCATCAACCGAAACAGTGGTCTCCAAGTAGTTCTTGTCAACGAAATAAGAGTTTGTACCAAACTCCACAGTAACATTGAATGCTTTACAGGCGTCTGCTCCTAAAATTAGGTTATGTGATAATGAAGGCACAACTAGAATTTTTATTATCTGGACAATATTGTCTAAACGTATGGGAATATTGACATATCCCTCAATAGACTGCGCTGTGCCATCAGCTGTGCTGATAGTTTCATCTTTAGAGTCCTTCAACTCAAGATCAAAGAGTGTCAGTAGATACATTCCGTCACGACCAATGACTGAATGACTTGCACCTGTATCGAAAAGAGCAACTACCGACCTGTCAAAAATGTGTACCAAGACATAAGGTCGATTATCGTTCTGTTTCTCAACAAACAAAATATTACTTTCATTAGCTCCTTTAGGATTATTAGAACTATTCCTCTTATATGAATGATAAAAGTTATAAACATATTCCAACCATTCTTTCCACTCAGCTGAAGACAACTGTCGGACCTTTTGAGAGCACTGATTCATGGAGGAAGTATGGTCCGAGGGATAACCTCCATTCATCAGTTTTTTGAACATCGCGAACAGTTGGGTCTGATAACACCTTCCATACCACAACCATAACAAATCAACTTTCGCTCTCTCCGCGATTGTTCCGAACCTGCGTTTTTGCAATCTATTTTACGATGACCTACAACATTACATTCCCAACATCGAATTGCTGAAATTCGATTTGAACTACGAGTGACAGTAGGCCTGGACGAACTCGAAAAATTTTCTTTCCTACGAGAATGCTTCTGAGATCTTTTACAATTTTGACAAACATCATAACTGGAAAGCTGCGAAGAACAATATGCACGTGGTGAACAAGTTAGTCTTGACTCTACGGTAGAAATATCATTTCTAGAAATAGGTTTGAAATTTCTCATCATTTTCTCTGATTCTTCCAAAGCTCGGCACACTTCAACTAATCTTACAACAGTCGTAATATTCTGAAGTACTAAATGGGAATGATATCTGGCTAACACTCTGGACATGAGTATTCTAAGTTTTCTTTCTTCAGAAGGTTTCTCGGACAGACAGTCAAACAAATTTTCCATAACAGAAATATAAATGACTACCGGTTCTTCCTCATGCTGGGTACGCTTTTCAATCTGCCTCCATAACTCGTCATCATAATTTTCAGATAGAAAGTCCTTTCTGAGGGCTTTTACTAAGGTATCCCAAGAATCAAACCTTTGCTGTCTTAACTGCGCCCTGAACCACTCCGAAGCAACATCCTCGAACAATTCTGAAGCTGCCTCAAATAAATTCTGCTTAGAACATCTCCTTGAAACCATAAGTTCATCAACCCTGCTTAAAATGAATTAAGTGAAGCACCACCCTGTTTTCCATTGAATCTGATCGGCCATTTGTGGACTGAAACAAACTTTTCATCGATCTCTTGACGTTGAATATTATGCGTAAAATTCGAACCCCGACGATGACATTCAACAATCTCATTCAAGTCTTCCTCTAAAGCAGACACTATAACCTTATTGTCACCCCTATAATTCGAAATTTCATCGCTCAAATCGGTTGGTATCCGTGAAATCCTGCCTAGAACATGAGTTATCCTACTACGAATACGATTCGCTAAGTCCTCATTCACTCCATCATAATCATTTACCAAGTCCATAATAGAACGCACACTTTCATCTATTTCCTTCCTTTCCGTGTCATGTGAATAATCAGAGGCATCATAAACTATTCCTGAACGCGACTGATCTTTCTTCAGTTCTCTACGGAGAAATTTTCGCTTCAAATCAATGTCTACCCTATCAGTATTTACGCCGCGAATGGATAATTCATAATTTAACTCATACACTCTCAAATGATTAGGATCCATATTGTAACTGACAGCTATGACCGACATTTTTGAATAAAAAAATAAGAAAAAACAATGTTATTCAATATATTTCACTCTGAACCACTCTACACCCTGTATATGAAGATACGTATATTACTCTGTGAGTGATTTAAATTTGAAAGAAAAAATAAAAATATCATTCGTTAACTATCAGTTGAGAATTGGGACAGCCTGTATATAAATCGTCTGTGACAACACAGATTATCGTCACGAACACGACAAACAGAATAAAAAAAACTTCTATTCGAGCTGAGGATTACAAAAAATTGCAATTACTGGAAGACAAGTTGCTCACTTTTTACGGTTAAATCGTTTTTATAATACACCTATTTGAAAGTTCCAAAAAAACATTTATTTTGTTTGATAGGAAAGCGGAAAGGTTTTAGGGAAAACAGCTTACTGGGCACCGGCACTTGTAATTGATATCAGAAAAACTCAAGCCCCACGTTGGGCGCCAATTTTGTGTGGCGTACTTACTTGAAAAACGAAATTTCTGCGTCACAACCAAGGCGTGGATTCGAATTCTTGAGCTCTGATTGAAAATTCAAGATGTTCTTTAGTAAGCTGAGAGGGCGCCAGCCAATAAATATAATTATATAAATTGAGGAGGAATGGGGATTCAAACAAAATAAATGAAGATATAGGAATATATATAAAAAAAAATCTGTTTAAAATCTGTTTTTCCGTTAACCAGCTGTCGCACCCCTACGAACGACAACCCTCAGAAGTCGAAACTTGTGCAAGCTAAGGATTAACGAGGTCTTACCTTTTAACGTGTGATTCCTATATATATATATATATATATATATATATATATATATATATATATATATATATATATATATATATATATATATCCGACAGGTGTCAGTGCAGGATTCTTCACAGAAGTTATTCCTGTATATGCTGTGGCGATACAACTGCCGCAATAGATTTTCAATTATTGGAACACACATGCAGACCGGTTTCGGGCTGTTTGGCCACTCGTCAATGCAAGGTAGTGTATATCATCAACATAAAGTTGATGATTTCCGATAATTGAAAATCGAATTCCGTCAGAGTATCATTCCTCAAACTAAGCTGAAGCATACAACACTGACTGGATTATATCCGACAGGTGTCAGTGCGGGATTCTTCACAGAAGTTATTCCTGTCGGATATAATTCAACGCCCTTCGTGGTATTAGCCAGGGGAGTAGTTGTTTTCTGGTAGGTGTCAGTCCATTAACCTACTGTGTAGGGAGATGAGACTGACCTGAACGAATTGTTCTTAATAATTTGATTTATAGCCAGTCTTCAAGTATGCCCACTGACTATATGTAAAATATTTTCAACTTCCGGTCTCTTTTCGTTATACCGGAAGTTGAAGGCAACTTCCTTATTTCAAATAGAACACCTTGTATTTTATTACAGTTTTGAATTTCTCAGCACATTTAAGGCCCACTTTGTATAACAATACCTATAGCCAAAATTGTTAGTTTTCGAGATTTTGATTTTTTTCTGAAAAATTTGATAGTTACAGCACCACTCCGAAAAAATCATAACTCATAGACAGTAACAGTTGAAAATGTGAAAATTCACAGAATCACACCTTGAGCATCAAGTCATGAACAGGTCCATCGAATTTTCGAAATAATTCACAGGGTGGTCGAAATTTCCACCTAAAACATAAAATCGAGAAAACTGATGAAACACAATTTTTTAAAAAGGAAACCATATACTATTTTATCATTTTTGGATACTACGAAAAAAAAGATATCAAATTCATGAAGAATGTTCTATATCTAAAATACACCCCTGGCAAGATATATTCGATTTTGGGAAATATTTGAAATATAAATCATTCGAAGCTACGAAAACAAATGAAGTTACAACAAATATATCAAAATTTTATGCGATATAATTGACGTGTATTTCGTAGTTTTCTATTTGTGTACAAAATGTCTCGTTTGGGGTATTCTAATGAAGAATTCCTGAATTTAATAATCTTTTATGGTGGATGCAATAAGATAATGGACAGAAATTGTCGTGTTTTTGCAGAAAGATTTCTAAATCTACACAGACTCTATAAAAATATTCTGAGAAGACTTCTAAGAAACTGCCGTGATTTCGGATCTTTTTCGTCTGTCATCAACAAAAAAAAAACACTCCTAAACAATGAGGACATCGAAATTGTAGTTTTGGCCTACTTCACAGCCTATCCAGAAAATTCGTTGAAAGACGCAGAAAAGTCACTTAAAATTTCATGTTCGTCAATAAACCGGATTTTAATCAAACATAAGTGATGGCGTCCCTTTAAATATCACCAGGTTCAAAATCTGAAACCTCACGACTTACCTGCACGAGTGGAATCCTGCGAATGGTTTCTTATCAAGATACAGAAGGACCCTGAGTTCATGAAGAACATGATATGGACAGATGAAGTCAAATTTGCCAAGAATGATATGTACAACCGCCATAATAGTCATTTTTGGGCAGCAGAAAATCCAAAGCTCGTTCGCCAGCGCAACTTCCAGGATTCATAGAGTTTTAATGTTTTTTGCGCTATAAAGGAAGACCGAATTTTATGTTTATATCTTCATGAAGAGAATTTGAATAGCGATAGATATTCGCATATAATTAGGAATGTGGTTGGTGAATCCATAAGGCATGTTTCTGAACAATACCGTTTCAAGTTATGGTATGAGATGGATGGAGCCCCTGCACATAGTACTGATACCGTTGTTGGGTTGTTGAATGGGATGTTCGAAGATCAGTGGCTTTGCTACAATGGGCCATTTAAATTTCCTCCTCGCTCTCCAGACCTGACGCCACTGGACTTTTTCATCTGGGGAGATATCAAAGAAAATGTTCATGCGAATCCCGTGAGTGATAAAGAAAACATGATACGGAGGATTCTGAGAGCTTTCAATGATTTGATTCCTGACTTCATACAGAAAGCTACAAATAGTGGTATACGAAAAAGAATATATTTTTGTTCAGAACAAAACGGCAATGTCTGTGAACATCTGTTGAAATGAACCACAATATTATTTGAATTTAAAGAAATTAAGTTAAATTATAAAATTAAAGTAAAATCTAACCTTAAAACATATAAACAAAATAAGATTACTGTATCCGATATCAATAAACAAAGATATAATTCATCTCTCTGATAGTATTTTATTTTAATCCATCATGTTGAGTTACCTTTTACCAACGAAAGAGTTAATATTAGTTCATTTGTTTTCAAAGCTTTCTTGGTTTGGTATTGCTTCGAATATTTTACATTTCAAATATTTCCCAAAATCGGATATATCTTGCCAGGGGTATATTTTAGGTAAAGGACATTCTTCATGAATTTGTTTTTTTTTTCTAGTATCCAAAAATAATAAAATAGTGTATGCTTTTCATTTGAAAAAGTCGTGTTTCTTCAGTTTTTTCGATGTTATGTTTGAGGTGGAAATGACGACCACCCTGTAAATTATTTTCGAAAATTCGATTTTCCTTTTCATGACTTGATGATTAAGGTGTGATTCTGTGAAATTTCACATTTTCAACTGTAACTGTCTATGAGTTATGATTTTTCCGAAGTGGTGCTGTAACTGTCAAATTTTTCAGAAAAAAATAAATATCTCGAAAACTAACAAATTTAAGTATAGAAATTGTCATACAAAGTGGGCCTAAAATGTGCTGAAAAATTCAAAAATGTAATAAAATATAGGGTATTATATTTGAAATAAGGAAGTTGCTCTCAACTTCCGGTATAACAGAAAGAGACCGGAAGTTGAAAATATTTCATTTGAGACGGCCATTTTGTAAAACGCACTACCACAAAATTTTAAGTTTTTATTTTGAATCGTTCTTCATATATTCCTAACGAACGCTCGTCGTGAAAGACCCTGTAAAAGAGAAACAAATGTCCAACCTTTCTTCGATGTTCTAGGCTATCAAGGTTGCAGCAAATTCAGGGTATGTTTGGAGCAGAGCTCCATTCACGAGAACAATACTCCAAAGAAGGTCTGAGCTGAGCTTTATAAAGCATCAAAAGTTGCTGAGGTGTGTACAGTTTTCTGGTTTGGAACAGTGTTTCAAGCTTTTGAGAAGCAGCTTTTGCAATTCCAGCGACATGATTTTGCTAAGACATATGTGTCCATTTTAAGTCCCAACAAACTTATCGAAGCAGAAAGCGTGATTGTCTGATCTGACATTATTATATCCGATTCGAAGACATTTATCTTCTTGGAGAAAACCGATGCCTGGGTTTTTGTGGCATTGAAATGAACCTGGTTACTTTCACCCCAATTCAAAGTTACTTCTAGCTCCTCATTAAGATTTGCAATCTCCTGCTGCCGGTGAAGATGTGCCTCCGTAGCCGATGTCCTGGAGTCCAAATGGAATGACGAGCGTGAACATTTGTGTTTACTACAGTATATATTACCTGTGTTTTGCTAAATATATATCTTTTCAAAATAGCCATAGTTCAGAAAGTGAAAGTGGACAGCCTCCTGCAAATTAAGAAAAATCACACTACGTCACACTATCAAGTCATCAGTAAGTTGATTATATTTTTATATTTCATAATTGAAGTGTGTATTCATTTGTGTATTGAGCCCACCTATATTTGATCTATCTCAGGGGTAAGTAAAAGTAAAATCTACTTTTACTTACTACTTTTAATCTACTGGTAGATTAAAATTCACACAATTTTCATATTTTCAAATTGAATAATAAATAATCTTGATTTCATTCTCATGAAAAGTATTTCAGTGAAACACTTGCTTGAAGAATGAATTTCATAAAGACTGACAGAATTATATTTCAAAATCAGCTGATAGCGAGTAGCGCACGAATGTTTTTCTTATTTGTTGTTATCAAGAACATCAAAAAATTAATTAATTAGATGAGTTTCTAATGATGGAGGAATTCATATTGAAACATTCATCAAGATCTTCAGTATTATATTGCAATAACTAGCTAATATTCTTGAGTTTGCTAGTGTATTGAAGCCATATGAGAATTTTTTTCATGTATGGTTTGATTTCATATTTTTTATAAATATTTCAGTACCCACCAATCATCACAGGGGTCACAGAATAACATTAAAGATGTTTCACATCTGCCAGGCGTCCCGTGACGGCTCACAATTTTTTTTTCACTGTCCTACTGTCAACTTATTTTATTGGCCTAATGTTGTCTAGCCACTATATCAGAATCACACTCTGTGTCAGAACACATCACTTTGAAGTAATCTCGAGAGCGTAATTAGTTTCACAACAGTTTGTCGTATTGTCTTAAATAGATTACTGTAGTTTAATTTATATTCCACGAACTGATCTACATTCTACTTAATATATATCCCCATATATCTAAGCAATAAATGATATTTCTGTGCATATACCTATTCATCAGGGTGAGGTTGATGCGACGGGTAAATCCAAACATCTCGTTTCTCGAATTGTTCACCCCTTTCATTATTCAAGAAATTCGAGAGCAGTTTGTGAAAGTACCAACTGAATTCATGCACACAATAAAAATAAATACTAGTCGGAATGTATTATTTCAATGAAGATTCCTTATAGAAAAACGCTACTGGCCAAAAACATTTCGGAAGTAGATGTGTGTAACTATTCAAAAACTTAATATACAATGTAATCAAGAGTGTCTATGATTTTTCCTTCGACGTACAATCACAAGTCAGCCGCTTTGTAATCAATACAGGTACTAGTATCTGAAACAACTAGGTACATGACACTTCGTTTAGAGTGTGCTACAGAAACAACTGTATTGTATCCCCTTCTTGTATCACCACTAACAAAACCAAAAATAAATAAACATTTCTCATCTGACCTGAGCCGAATATATTTAAATATTTTCAATCCAGCTACTATGTATTGTAATAATTTGATATTTCGCCATTGATATCACCCAGAAGTGGATTCTCAGGAAGAAACACCACCACCTACTCTTCCCGCTGTACAATCCACAATGCCAGATTTTTTTTGAATGTTCAATAAGACAAATATGCAGACAGCTCAACACACAAAACTCCTATACGTGTCATTATATTCAAACAATACGTCCCAACGAATTTTCATATAGTATTTTGTATAGGTGTTCTGACATATCTCATAAAAATGGAAGGCATTCTATTGGGAGGCGGTTCTGGTTCAATCCATACCCAAAGAAAAAAATTCCAACCAACTACAGGTCAGTTGCTGAACTATAGTGATATCAAAAGTCATGAATGATACTATACTGATCAACACATTCTCACATATTTAAAATGCTTCAATATTCTAGGCGATCATGAATGTGGTTTCTGACTATATAACTTTTTCGAAGATGGTTTTTAGAAGCAGTCAACAATGGTCCCTCACTATCATCAATGGCGATCCATATTGTCTCCAACACTTTCTCCAACATCAACGATCTTATAAAAAAAGAAACACAACAGCATACTACTTATTTCTTTTCATTTTGATGCCTGAGCATTTCTTCGGTGATAACAAGAAATTACATATCTTGTGGAATGCTACCCAGAGATCATGAAGGCATCAGTCATCATAAATATCAAATGTTCCGGTACAATCACGTTACTGGAATAACAAAGCCAGCCTTTTAGAAACGGAAAATACTATTTCCAAGTTGAAAATTGGACACATTCAAGCAATTTTACATTCTCTATCAAGTTAAAATTCGGGATTACACCTGAGGATCTTCGCCGTTGAACATTCTTTGAGGCTACCGGATTCTATCAACAAAAACCGAATAGAAACGCAAACATCTCAAGCAATTTTGGCAACCTATATAGCACATCTAAATAACTTTGTTTGTTTTCTATAAATACATCTAGAAAAAAGTTAGATTGACATAGCTCGTTTGATTTCATCGCTGAGGACTGACCAACTAGAGGAGTTTTTTTCAATCGAGTATAATCTACATCTTTATTCTATATATACTTTCACGAGAAGTGTTCAAGTGACTTGGAAAATTTGATTCCACCAAGAGCGGTACATATCAGAAATATGGTTGCTCATCGTTTTGAGGTTCAACTCAATACACCTCGTTCATTTGGAGGACTACGTTTATGTGGAATAAACTTCCTGAGAACGTATTCCTAAATCGATTTAATCTCCAGCGATTCAAAGTGGTCTTAGAGCGCTTTAAGGATTTTCCTGTATTGCTTGTATTTGCTTGTATTTGCTTGTATTGCATCGAATGAAATTCAACGTGAGTTGCAATTTTGCACAAGCATTGCTTTGAAAATAATGAATAAACGTAATTGATTTTCAAAACCGAAATTTCGATAATAAATGAGAAATTTTAACTCGTAAAGTATTAATATTAAACTTTTCAGCGCTTCCATATTGTGTTCCTCTTTTAGGTGAAATTTGTTTTCATTCTGTGGAGTTCATTATTCATATTCGGCATATTGGACATTCACATATTTCAAGCCATTATGCGCAATGTGGGTATTCATGATGTTCCATATTAATTGAAAGAAAAACCATGATTTTTCAAAACTTCTCATGAATGTTTTCTAAATGATTGAAAAGACTCTTGTGAACTTCTTGAAAATTAAAAATATGTCTCTCGATGTTATTCTGTATCTTTTCTGATGAATTGAAAACGTTATGAATCCTCATATATTTAACTTGGGAACGATATATTTGTAGGAGACAGTCGTTTTTGGAAGAGAGGTTTTGATTTTCTACTTTTCTATCTTCACACAAAATATATGGAAAACTCCCAGAGGGAAAAAAGAGCAATCATTTCAAAGTAACCTAAATATGAATATTGATTAATTCAAAACTTACTTTCTTTTATTCGGCTTGTATCCGAAACATTCGTTATGTAATTGATTCAGATAACATCCATGGGAAAGCTACACAATATGGTATATGAATGAGTTATATACTTCCACTTACATGGAAGCCTGTTATTCTCAAGGGTGGACTTCGAGAGTATAGAAAGGAACTGCATGCTGCGTAATATTTTTTATGAAGTATTTTTCTACCTCTAGAGACGTCATATACCGATGTTTATAGCCTTGACATCACGTTCAGAGGCTCTTTTACACTTCCGATCTTCAGAAATGAATTATTCAAATGCTCTTCCAGCTATCATACTGTTGAGAGAATTCTGAACCTCTCAGTTCAAAATCAAGTTGAGATTATAGTTAGGTTAAGTATAGCTGCAAAAATCAAACCACGCCTTCTGCTTTCATAATAAAAACTCAACTCTATGAACATTTGTTATAGTTGTGGCAATGAAAAAATTCATTATTATCATCATCAATGAGTATCAGCTTATTTGTTATAAATATTCATAATTCATGCATGCAGAACTTCACCATATTCAAATGAGACCAAACCTGATATATTATCCTCTTTTGAATGGAATTGAATCATCGAAGAATACACTTTCAGAAGAATATTGCTGAACATACATAAAAAAGAATCCATTGAATTTCAATATCTTGCATAATACAATCCTGATATATCCTCTTTCGTATGAAAAAATATCATTAAGTCGGTTCACTCTGTTGAACATATATGAAAAAGTATATTTCGAATCCAAGTCGATTACAAAATTTAAAAAAATGTATTCTCTGGAATCAGGTAATCGAAGTTGTCATATTTTTTATGTTTTATTCACAATTGTTTTGGTTAATAGTAAATTCTTGAATTCTTTACTATAGTTTCAAATTAAATCAATTATCGTATCCGCTCTTTAGTATCAGCTCATTATCAAGTTTCACACTGGTTGATGGAGTCGTTAAAACATCATTAAATAATTTCAGAGGAATAAGGAAATGCAGCGGGTATGTATTCAAACATTGTCATGATGGTTCACTTTGCATCATAATTCAAAACAATATTTTTATTTTAGATTAATAAAAATGTAAACTGATGAAACGTTATTGATTTTCACATAAAAATGGCAAGAAAAACAACTAAGGAAATGTCTCTATATCATATGTCATCTGTCCCCATTATTCTGTTACGGTGAATTCTTTTGTTTTACCCTGGTAAGGATAGATTCCACCCAAGAAGTATTTGTAAGACCCATAATGTCTGATTCTATACGTGCCAGGCTCAACGTCGTTCGTGATTTTCCAGTGAATTTCTGCTTCGCTAGATCCCTTCACGTTTTCAGTTCTTTTCCAGATGAACCTGAAAAATTTTATATATTTAAATGACAAATGCTTCAACGTAGTTTTGAATGACATGGACCAGTCAATCGCTGCTGTGGTCATAAATGGGTAATTGAGGAAGCTTAAATCATTGAACAGCTGTACTGAAAAATTGTTAATGATTTCATAGAAACATTATTTTAGAATATTCACGAAAAAAAGTTGATATGAAGCTGCAGTGTAGTATATACGCAAAATGAAAACTAATGAAAACTTTCTCGAGAGTTTTTCTCAACAATAACTGTTCACATATAGTCAGTGGGCATTCACTTAAGATATTGTGGTGTTGTAGGAAAACCTTCAGACGTATTTTCACAAGTTGTCGAAAAACTTGTGAAAATACGTCTGACGGTTTTTCTACAACACCACAATATCTTAAGTGACAGCCAGTTTGGTTTTCAATGCAATAAAAATACGCACGTTGCCATCTTTTAATTTCCTCATGATATTCATTCAAATTTCAATTCTCCAAATGTAGCAGCTGCGGTCTTTTGTGATCTCTCTAAGGCGTTTGATTGTGTTGATCATAAGATCTTGCTAAGGAAAATTCACCTATAAGACTGCAGAGAAATGACGCTCAAATGGTTTAAATCTTACCTTCCAGGATGGAATCAAATGGTAAGAACAACAGGACTTTCAGCCAAAAAACACAAAAAAAATAAAAAAATGAAAAACGAAATATTGTGTGGTGTTCCACAAGGATCAGTTTCAAGACCCATCTTATTTTCATTATATTATCAATGACATTGCAAATTTGAGCATTTCTGGAAATTTCACTATTTTCGCTGATGACACGACGATATTGTGGAACAACAAAAACCCAAATGGTTTACACAATGCAATATCGACTGATATGAGTAACACCAAGATTCAGCCAAAGCCTGGGTAGATAATAACATTATCCTGAGGTGGGTTAAAAGACACGACTGGAGTAAAGGTAATCGCATTGTCGACTCTTCAGCCAAGGAAGCAGCTGGACTAAGAATTTTAGGGCCCAGAGGCACCAACGGCTTGATGACTGCGACAATTGCGGAACTAGTCAAATGTCACCCATGCTCAATCCCTAAAGAGATGGGATGGAATCAAAGGATGCAATCTTGCCAGGATCACCTTGGGTGACCCTGGGAAGTTGTCACCGAAGAAATATCTGTCGATGACCAGGAAAAATCTACCCTTAAGAGTAGGATTTCTGACTGGCCACTTTCAACTAAGGAAACACCTCCATAATATGAGGCTAGTGGACACACCTTTATGCAGGATGTGTGAACAGGAAGATGACACTGTCCGTCATGTCCTATGTGAGTGCACGGAGTTATCTTCAATAAGAGAGCGTGTGTGTGAAATATCAACTGATTTCAATAATTAAAAATCTTTTACAGTCTTAGATCTCAAAGATTCCTTTTATAAATTCAAATGGGATGATAGTTCCTCAAAACCATCAAAACTGACTACATTCTCAACTTCAGTAGGAAAGTACCGATTCCTAAGGTTACTATTCGGAATGAATACATCGGTAGAAATTTTTCAACGAATGAATACCCCAATTCATGGGAATGTATTCGGAAATATAGTTGATCTAATTATTGAACCTCAAAAAAAAAGCATGATTCAATATTGAAAACAATCTTGATATAACAGGAAATAACTTTCAGAAGGACAAATTCCAGTTTGAAAAAGTCAAATTGAAATTTAAGATATTCCGATGTTTATTTGATATATCGTAAATCAAATTAAAAAAATCCATGAGTGATAATCTGCGAAACTGTGTTGGAAAAATTTTATGAAATACAGAAACAATCCAATTCCTGATATTGGTCTATAACCAGCTCAGATGCTTTTTGATTGACTGTAGATTCTTTACTTGTGATGCACTGTTTGGAACCTTTGGTGTAGTAATGAATATTACTGGAGTTTTTTCCCAACACCAAACCGTTATTTCAACACTTCGACACGTGTTCCGATCACCAAGTGATCTGCGTCTTAAGTATTTTGTTGAAATAATATTTGAATCATTAGATTTACTTGACTATTACACAAGGACACATTGTAAAATCAACTTAAGACTAGTAGATAGGGCAATATTGTGAAATCAATTTTATATAGCCTATAATATTCAATTATTAGATTCACCTGACTAATACATAAGGACACATTGTATAACCAATTTAAGACTAGTAGAAAAAGCAATATTATGAAATTAATTTAGGACACTTAAGACGCAGATACCTAGAACAGGTATCTAATGTATCAATAAGGATAATTTTGTGGGTATGATTAGTTTGATCTTCCTCTTGAAGATGATCACTTGGTGATCGAAACACGTGTCGAGGTGTTGAAATAACGGTTTGGAGTAGATCTTTACTGAAACTTCAGCTGAACTGTAATGAAGAATTAAAGAAAACATTCAAAGAACGATAGTCAATTCAGAGGAAATATTATGAGAGACATACCAAAAACTTGGCAGACGGGAGGGTTGGAAATAAAGGTTTTTTAGATTAGCTGAAAATTGAGAGAATGGTGAAATACTACAACATTGCCATAAACCTAGGTCTTATATTGTAAAAGATAATACAGAAGAAATTCGAAGGAGAAAAAGACAACATATTGGTCTTAATGAAGAGGTGTCAAATATGGGATAGGAAAAAGTAAGAATCATATTTCCTAAGAAGTTCAGTTGTAAAAAAAGAAAAGATTTGCGATAATATTGTCAATGAGTGTATGTTTAGCAAATATGTGATAAGCAAGTGATATAATAAATCATGTATTATCTCGTGAGAGTGAGATATCAATATTCGTATACAAGTACGTTATGTTGGCAACACTTGACGATTGGCAACATTGCGTTAATATTGGACTTGTATTGGCTCGCCTCTCTCTCTCTCTCGTTGATGTTCGACCAGGGCAGTTGGTCTTGATCAAATGATACTTTGAAAGATATATTGTGTTTCATTTGTAGCCAGAAAATAAAAAAAAATGTGAAATACCGAAAATGTTACGGATAAACCGACAAACACACAAAACATTTTCCTTTCATTGATGAGTTCACCCTGAATACCATACCGAATAATCATGAGACTTATCATGAGGGGCCTTCTGAAAGAAGCAAAAAGTTTTGATGAGACAGGCGAAGCAAAAAATCAACAGCCATCTGATAGGTCAGACCGTAACATAATTCGTAATACATCATAAAAGGCAGAAGCGTTTCATCATGACGTAGAACACCTACATATTACACAACTTCAGATAGTAGGTGATCATCTACCTAGGTTGCCAACCTGGCCACAATTCACTCGATTTCAACTTCCGCAGGCATTTCCACTATCCACTTTGCTAATAAAATTGTCCAGAATATGATTTCATCAACTGCATATTCCTCAGAAACCCCTCTGATACGATCTTCCGCTACCTCATTCACATCCTCTACGTTCGTCTCAAACTGACATACTTCTCTATGGCATATTGGTCGATTTTTCACTGAATATATATTAAAAAAATGGATTCCTACAAAATAGACAGCAGAAGAAAAAATATATGAACAGATTGAACAAGATAATGAAAAAAATAACTTTCTATGGTTTTTTACAAATGTAACTGCAGTTTCGTTCTAAAAGGGCCATTTTCAAGCAATTACAATATTGTAATCGTTTGAATTACAATTGGCTTGTTTCTATTACAATATTGTAATTGTTTGAAAATACGAAACTGCAGTAACAACATTTGTTACAAATAAAAGTGGTGAAAAACATTAAAAGTTTCATTTCTCAATTTTCATGATGATCTCCTACCACGATGTAACGGCTACATTCATCAATTTATAGATTGAACAAGGTATACTACGACAATTGAAAAAAAAGTTGTGTGTTTCCTTCCAACTTGTGGTACTCATTTTCTATGTGATTAAGTGATATGCTCTGTTTCCTGAAAGTAACAGATGTGTTACCTGTGAATTCAACTTCTATCAATTCAATTTTCTCACCATTTTTTAATAATTGCATGATTTTGTATTCTCTGTATGTAGATAAATGATATTTGATTTTTAGAACGATCATTATCATTTCATATAACATTTTTCAATTCCCTTAGTGACCTATGCGTGCTTAGAATAGTTGGGAAGGGAAAAAACGATCAAGTTTTCTCCTTTTCAAAAAGACTAGTTGAACTTTATTTCCAACGTCTTATTCCCCACTGACCGCAAAAATGATCATTGGGGAATATTAATATAAATTGTTATCAAGTTCCACAACGAATTGCCTTTCTTAGACGTATTGGTGAAGAGGACCGACACTAAATGGGAAACATCTGTATATCGAAAACCCACTCACACAGGACACTATCTGAATCAGAAATCCAACCACCATCAATCGACTAAGAGAGGAATCATCAAGACTCTACTAGACCGTGCTTTTGGGCTCTGTAATACAAAGGAAGGTCTCGAAAAGGAACTAGGTATCATCAAAAATGACCTACAACGAAATAGTTACTCCAGAGTGATAGTAGAACAGGCCTTAGCTAAAAGACAGCAAGAACTCCACAAGGAAGAGAAGCCGCCACAACCAGTACTTTTACTTCCCTACATCAGAGGATTATCAGAAAGGATGAGGATTGGGTCCAAGTACAACATCAGGACCTGCTTCAGATCTGGGAACACTATCCGTAGCAACCTTACAAAAACCAGGCCACCAAACGCGGACTGCGATTCCAAGAATTGCATTTATCGGGTACCCTGTGAATGCGGAGAATCATACATCGGTGAAACTAAAAGTCCATTGGAAGTTCGCTTTGCTGAGCACAAGAAACACACACAGCGAGGAGAAACCAGCAAATCCGGAATAGCAGAGCATGTTTAGACTCATCAACATAACATCAAGTGGGCTCAAGCTGAAATCATCCACAAAGAGGAACACTGGTTTAGGAGAAAATTCAAGGAAGCTGCGTATATTTTATCCAACAACGCATTTAGTCAAGCTAGCGTAGAGACACGTAATATATGGAAACCTCTAATCAAGCCAAAAACGACCAACTCCTGCCAATCGGTCATCTCCCGCTAGAAAACAATGAAGCTGAAAAAGTGAAGAGGGGATAGGTGAAAGCACTCGAGCGACCTATAACTAGTCAGATCTCCAGTCAGATAGTCCAGTTATCACCCGAAGACGATTGTAGATACTAACAATCGAAACGTCTTGACATAACTTGGTTTGAAATCTTTTCATTTTTATTTTTCATTTTTGTTAATAATAATTTTTAATTTTCATTTTTTTCAGCTTTTATTAATATTTCAATTTTTATTCGTTTGGTTGTTGCTTGTATGTTAATTCTTTGTTATTTCAGTTTTTTGTTCAATAAAATTGTTATTTTCGGTTAATCTTATTAATTTTTTAATTATTTTTTTCATGGTTTTCAAATCAATTTATATTATATTAGACAATGGAAGTCCGAACTGATGAAATACACCACGAATTATTGTCAACCACCTTCAAACAAATGCAATCAAGTTTGTCCTTCAATTCAAAAGGTTTTCTTGAGTAAACAGCTGTTTGGAAAACTTTCAGGAACTATAGAATTACACCAATCAATTATACAAGCTTCCAAGCTGTCATCTTGATGGATTAGCATTATATATTTAAGAATACTTGAGAGTATCGTTGATGAGAATCGCATCCAAAACAAAAGAACGTTAAAAAGCTCTCTCACCGATACCATTTTCATTAATGGAATTCACAATGAAAGTTTCTCTTTATCAAAGACATACCGAAAATGTATATATTCTAGAGTTCATTCGGACTTCGGAAATTATTTATTATGAAATTTGAAAAAGCTTTTGAACATCAGAGAAAATAGTATTGCCTTGTTGGCAAACATTATGATCTGATAACTTGTAAAATATGTTGAAGTATGTTCGAAAGTGTGTCATATAAAAAAGTTTGTAACTGTAAGGATGTTATCAGTTGATGAATGAAAATGAAGTATTCGAATGACAGATTAGTTTTTGGGAAATATCCTATTTCGGTTTTTGAGTTCTTCATTTATATTCAAAGAATGAGCATCGTCGTCGATTAATAATTAGAAAACATAAAAATAATAATAAAAATCCCTCGACAAAGATATGTAGATTTTTTTGAAGAAGTTAATTTCAGAAATAAAATGAAAAAAATCGTCATCACTTTCATCACTTTCAATTTTGTCAATCCGATATTTGTGCTATGAATGAAATGAATATTATCCACAGAAACGCTACCCAACGTCTTATGTGGAAAAATAAGTAGTGACATATAATTCAACTTAAAATTCATTGGTAGACTTTCGATAGTCGGAAACAATAGTTTTTAACTCCTCCTCAGCACGTTATATATATATATATATATATATATATATATATATATATATATATATATATATATATATATATATATATATATATATATATATATATATATATATATATATACATATATATACATATATAGAAACAGAAGTTAATATCGGACATAGCACTCAAGAAAGTGGCTGTTTCTATATCAAGACACTCAATAACTTTCATATTTATATATATATATATATATATATATATATATATATATATATATATATATATATATATATATATATTTAGTAGTTCTGAAATTGATTTCTACTTTATCGGAGCAATTATTCAGTTTATTTCTCACATGACGTTTCCTTCCACTTCTGTTTTCAGAAGGTATTTCCCAGTTCTTTCCATGTTTATTATATAATTACCCATGAACTGGTTCCATATCATATTGATTTTTCCATTACCTGTAAATTCTGAGTATCCTTGCACCCTTAGATTTTTGATCTTGTTTCTCGTTCAGCTACAAAACCAAAGATTCCTAGACTATCATGCGTGAAATCACAATTGATCATAGCCTATATATCATGTCCTTCGTCTCTCCGTACGTTAATCGGACCAGCATCAATGTTACCTCTGCCTTTATTTTAACCTGTCTACTCTTTCTACCTTTGACTTTTCAGTTTCATCTATGATGGTCGTATATACCATACAGTATGGAGCATACAGTATGTCCGCCTACATTGTCGATTCCTCTTTTCTTAGAAGCGACTATTGGATGATTGATTCTGATATCAAATACGCCTCTAATATCCAAGAAAACAGCTGAAAGTACTTTCCTGTCCTTGGAAGCATAATCTGGTTTTTCGTTACCGGATATGAAGCAATTTTCAATTTCATATGTGACCAGTAGGCATATTGATCTTGATGCAGTGATCTGGTAGTCAACGCCACGTCCTAGATATATGTTATTCAGACTCTTGGTGTCGAGGTTTTCACGAAATTTCATGTTTTTTGTCAGGTTTTAGAATAAAGTTGGTGGAAAGTTTGTACTATCTTAGGAGGCATCGAGTTCAAATTTCTTTGTTTAATGAAATAACATCAACAGTTTCCCGGCAGATGTGATCAGATACTGAAAACAATATCCATTATTATTCTTCTCCACCTTTTTCCAAAGTGTGTAGGTGTTATTGATTTCATACAGATGAAACGAGTAATCTATTATTTCCCAACGGAAAAACCGTTTTCCAAAAAATAACTTTTTTGGGAAAAGAGAATCTGCACTTCATTTTTCCATTGATTAATGGAATTTCATAATTAGAGTCTGGACGAAAAAATCGACAATGGCACATAGGTACGCCAAGAGAATCGAATCGGGGTTGATGAGAAATTAGAGTATACTACTCGTGATGAACCTTACATTAGCTAATGAGAAAATGATTAATTTCACTAGTTCGGACTTCCATTGTCTACTATATAAAATGATTTGAAATCCCTGAAACAAGTAAAAAAGAATAATTAAAAAATAGTTGAAAATAACAATTATATTAAGCAACAATAAACCTGAAATGAAATGATAGTGAAATAACCTACAAGTAAAAATATAATAATTGAATAAATAAATATTAAAGGAATGAAAAAAGAAAATAATAAAAAATAAAAAAGTGTAGAGATTCCAAGTCACGTTAGTTCACGACGTTTCGATTATTGGTATCTACAATCGTCTTCGGGTGATGACTGGACTGATTCCTCGAAGAGATGACTATTTTATAGGTCGTTGAAATACTTTCACTTTCTCTACTTTCCATTTTCCGCTTCACTGATTCCGTGAGAGGTGACCGTTTTGGCGGGAGTTGGTCATTTTTCGTTTGATGATGGGTTTCCATATGATTCGTATATCTACGCTGGCCTGGCTGAATACGTTGTTGGACAACATGTATGCGACTTCCTTAAATTTTCTCCTGAACCAATGTTCCTCTCTGTGCAAGATCTCAGCTTGGGACCACTCGATGTTGTGTTGTGGTCCCAAGCTGAGATCTTGCACAGAGAGGAACATTGGTTCAGGAGAAAATTTAAGGAAGCCGCATACATGTTGTCCAACAACGTATTCAGCCAGGCCAACGTATTCAGCCAGGACCACTCGATGTTGTGTTGTGGTCCCAAGCTGAGATCTTGCACAGAGAGGAACATTGGTTCAGGAGAAAATTTAAGGAAGCCGCATACATGTTGTCCAACAACGTATTCAGCCAGGCCAGCGTAGATATACGAAACATATGGAAACCCATCATCAAACGAAAAATGACCAACTCCCGCCAAAACGGTCACCTCTCACGGAATCAGTGAAGCGGAAAATGGAAAGTAGAGAAAGTGAAAGTATTTCAACGACCTATAAAATAGTCATCTCTCCGAGGAATCAGTCCAGTCATCACCCGAAGACGATTGTAGATACCAACAATCGAAACGTCGTGAACTAACGTGACTTGGAATCTCTACACTTTTTTATTTTTTATTATTTTCTTTTTTCATTCCTTTAATATTTATTTATTCAATTATTATATTTTTACTTGTAGGTTATTTCACTATCATTTCATTTCAGGTTTATTGTTGCTTAATATAATTGTTATTTTCAACTATTTTTTAATTATTCTTTTTTACTTGTTTCAGGGATTTCAAATCATTTTATATAGTAGACAATGGAAGTCCGAACTAGTGAAATTCATCACGAAACATTGTCAATCACCTTCAAACAAACGAGAAAATGATTATTTTGGCTTTGACATCTCCGTTCATCTATGTCAGTTGAATGATGATGAGAAAAGCTTCGACTCACTTTTCAAACCGTTCAATGTTACTGTCATAAAAGTACTCACTGCTGTTGAAATAATGAGTCCAGGAAGCGAAATATAAGTTCATACTTTAGTGAATTTAGCTTTAGCAAAGGAATCCGCTATTAAAGAACAAGAAGAAGTGCAGGTGGTAGCAGTGGAAGTCGCTAGAACGAATATCAAAGTTGCAGATGTCCATTTCAGTAGTTCCCCGGAAAGCAGTAGGGTTCGCAAGGGGATAGCAGCAGGTAGAGCAGAATGTGCAAAGCGAAATGTTCTTTCTTCTGGAAGCGTTTCACGATATTTAAGTAAGTGCTATGTATGTGGTCGATTAAACCATAAAAGTTCTGAGTGTAAGTTCCGGAATAACAGTTGTTATAAATGCGGAAACAAGGGTCATCTGGCACCAATGTGCCATCGTTCTAATGTTAGCCAAAATTTCATAAAAGACATAGAATCCGAACAAACTGCCGAGTTTATGTTTAATTTTGAAAATATCGAAATTGATAATAAAGGAAATGTAAAACCCACCTATGTTAAATTGATAATAAACAATTCAGTTTTGAAGCCGACTCCGGCTTTGCGTACGCCGCAATTTCTGAAAGTGTATTTCAAAAACATTTTAGAAATAAGTTACTTTAGAAAAATGATTTGTTATTGAGAGATTATGTTCAAATTTCGTTCGAGCCCTTAGGATTTGTAGAAGTTGAAGTATTTTACGAAGATAAAGCTTACATGTTGAAAATATATATTATTAAAAACGGAAGTCCACCATTAATAGGAAGAAATGGATTAAAAATGTTGAACTTAGGAATAATTAAAGTGAATAAGATCGAAAATAATCTGAACAATATACGTTTTACTGTCAATCCTGATATTTTACTAATGAAGTATAGTGCCGTATTCGAAAATAATTTTGGCACTTTCAACAAATTTTAAGTTTCTTTCAAATTAAAACCAGGGGCTGTTCCAAAATTTCAAAAGGCGCGCCCTGTTACATTCAGCTTGAAACCTAAAATAGAAAATGAATTGAAAAGATTAGTTGAGGATGATTTTTAATGCCTGTCGAATTTTTGGAATGGGCAACACTCATCGTTCCGATATTGAAACAAAATGGTGGAGTTAGACTCTGTGGTGATTTTAAAATAACCCTAGAGTATTTGTTCAATCAATTGCAAGGTGGTGAAATATTTTCAGAAATAGATCTTTCTGAAGCCTACCAACAAGTGTTATTGTCAGACGATAGTCAAAAGTTGGTTACAATATCCACCCACAAGGGGTTATTTTCTTTCAAACGCTTACCGTACGGAATACATTGTGCTCCATTCATTTTTCAAAATTCAATGGATAGTTATTTCACAATTCCCGGGGTAGTGTGTTTCTTAAATGATCTTCTTATCACGGGCAAAGATGACAAAAATCATTACGAGAGATTAGAGTTAGTTTTACAACGTCTCCAAGAGTGTGGCTTGAAAGTCCGTAAAGAAAAATGTGCTTTCTTTCAAGATTCGTTTATATATATGGATCACAAAATTGATAAAACCGGTCTCCATAAATCGGAAGATAAGGTTTATGCAATAAAACAATGTCCTCAACCACGAAATATCAGTGAGTTAAAATCGTTTCTAGGTATGGCAAACTATTATTGTAAATTTGTACAAAATGCATCAATGATTTTGAAGCCTCTATACTATTTGTTAAAAAAAGGAGTTGAGTGGCAATGGACCACAGAGTGCCAAAATAGTTTTGAAAAAATTTAAAAAATGTTATTGTCAAATACGGTATTAGCTCAGTATGATTCGAATATACCTTTGAAATTAACAGTGGATTCTTCTAATTTTGCAATTGGTGCAGTGATCAGTCATATTTATAACGACAATATTGGTTGACCTATTGCATTTGCATCTCGGATGTTGACATCAGCCGAGATAAAATATTCCCAAATAGAAAAGGAGGGACTGGCTATAATATTCGGTGTAAAACATTTTTTTCAGTATTTGTATGGGAGAAAATATTTTCTTTACTGTGATCATAAACCATTACTTACTATATCTGGAGAAAATAAGAGTTTGCCTGTTTTCTCTGCAAACCGCCTATAGCGTTGGGCTCACATATTATCCGCTTTTGAATATGAAATTAAATATATTCCATCGAATAAAAATACAGCAGATTATCTTTGACGCATAAAAATAGATCTAATCAAACAGGAATCAAGAGTAGATCCGATTTTGAGTAAAGTTATGTTTTATATACGAAATGGGTGGCAGAAAATTGTTTCGAAAGAACTTCAACCATTTTTTCTCCGAAATGAAGAATTAACAATAGAACAAGATTGTGTAATGTGGGGCTATCGTATAGTAATTCTAAAAAAAATTGTGTCAAATGTTTTAACAGGTCACGTAGGTATATTAAAAATGAAAGCACTAGCAAGGTCCTATGTATGATGGCCGTCAATGGACGCGAACATTGAAGAAGTGGCAAGGACTTGTAAAATTTGTGCAAAATTTTCTAATAATCACCCGAAAATGTCCCTGAAGTCTTGGGATTGGCCCAAAGAGGTGTGAACAAGGTTACACACGAATTTTTTTGGTCCAATATTCAACAGTTACTTTTTAGTTTTGGAGAACGCCACTTCCAAGTGGATCGAATTTTTTTAAATAAATAATATGTCTTCCAAAACCACCATAGAAATTCTTAGGCCGGCCACACACGTAACGGTATACATGACAGGTAAACCTGCGCAGGTTTACCTGTCATGTATACCTGTGCAAACTAGAGTCCACACACGTAACGGTATACCGTACGTTTAGCTCAGTTGAGAGATGGCGAGCCAAGATGAAGATGATATGATAGCTTTAGTCGGATTGTGTGTGGTTTTCAACAAGAAGAAGAAGTGTAAACGTAAAATGTGGAGTAAAAAGTGGCTTACTAGAAGAAATGAATACACTCATACAAGATTATTGAAAGACTTAGTTGGTGAGCCTTCAGACTTCCGTAATTATTTGCGGATGAATGAAGACGCCTATAAACAGCTGTTGTTACTCGTGACTCCATTAATTGAAAAGAAAGACACGGTTATGAGGAAACAAAAGACACTCTTTTCACGGAAGAAGCCCGAACTAAACAAAACTACTGCGCAGGCGACCAGACGTACTCACACACACGCTCAGGTCTAGGGTATAACTGACGACTGTGCAGGTACAAGATACCAAATCTCCGTTCCTGTCAGGTGACCGGCGCAGGTCGCTTCGCCTGTGCACTTTCGCCTGCAGCGACTGGCACACACGCTCCGGTTTGCCTGCGCAGGTGACCTGTACAGGTTTACCTGTCATGTATACCGTTACGTGTGTGGCCGGCCTTACTAGTGTTTTCACAAAATTTTGGCTATCCAGGGAATTCTGTAACGATGATGCTCAATCATTTCTGTTGGATGAATTTCAATAAAAAGAAAACAAGGTATCAAGCATATTACAGGAGCCCTATATCACCCTGCCACAAATGGATTGGCAGAATCAGCAATTAGAAAAATAAAAAAGCCATAATTAAAGGTAAAGAAGAAGATAACGAAAGAAGTATCAATCATTTCATGAATTGTTTTTTATTTTAGTACAGAAATACTCCACACACTACCACCGGGGAGACAGCGTCTGAATTATTATTAGAACGAAATGCGTACCAGATTTGATTTAATGCTACCTTCAGTTGAAAGAGAGGTTCATAAAAACAGGATTATCAAATAAAATATCATGGTTATAAAAAGGATATTATTTTTAGTGAACTCGAAAAGGTTTGGGTGCAAGATTTCAGACTGAGAAAGTCACCGTGGTGTGAAGGAATGATTTTGAAGAAAATTGGAAGTAGAACGTATATTGTAGAGGTAGAGGGAGGTTTAAAATTGAAAAGACATAAAAGTCAACTGAAAGCAAATAAGACTTTCGAAACGGAATGAAAAGATAAGGCAACTGATATAATACCTCGCTCTACCATCTCAGAAAAAATTGAACAAATTCTCGGAGGTAGCTGACATATTAGATGTTATTCGGGAAAATATAAAATCTGATAATGATAGAATTTGAAGACGGCGTAGTCAGATTCGGCCTCCAGATAAATTGACATATTATTAGATGTTCCCACATCCAATGATATTGGTTTCCGACTGCAATTTTTAAAAGGGGAAAGTGTTAGATATCGGATCATGTATAAAAACAAAGGTTTTTATTATACATTTTTTTCACATGAGCCACCGACTCGTGGGAAACGGAGTTCAGTTGTTGTTTGGTTTTTGAATTAGGAATATATGTGTAGTTATGAGCCGGAAGCGTTTTATTTCATTCTACATGAGGGTGTGCTGGCCAAACTTCGATGCTCTGGCTTGTCGGATCATATCTGTGTATGGCTATTCAGCTTCCAGGACATCGGCCACGGAGGCACATCTTCACCGGCAGCAGGAAGTTGCATATCTCAATGAGGATTTGGAAGTGATTTCGGATTGCGGTAAAAGTAATAAGGTTCAATTCCTTGCCACAAAAACCCAGGCACTGGTTTTCTCCTAGAAGATGAATGTCTTCAAACCAGATATAATAATGTCAGGTCAGACAATTCCGCTTTTTGCTTCGATGAGTTTGCTGGTACTTAAAATGAATACCAATATGTCTTGGCAAAATCATGTTACTGGAATTGCAAAAGCCACCACTCTGAGAATTGGAAAAATTCTTTTTCGTCCCGTATTTTCGAAACAAAAAGTGCCCTATCAAAAATCATCAAAGGAAAAATATCCTTAGAATAGTCCAAGGAATAGTCCCTTGATTTTTTGCCTCAGGTTTGATAAACACCCTGTAAAATGAACTCCACTAGACGGTTTTTGCAAATTGAAATAATCTACGGCTATTGAAATTCAACGTGAGTCGCTACTTCTGCACGGGCATACACAAACTATTATTTCAGATACAAACTGAATTATGGAATGCATTGTAATATTTGTCGAGAGGAAATTTCCTTATCAGTTGAACAGAATGTCTACGTCTAAAATCAAATTAACTAGTTGAATGAATACTTTATGCTAACTATCATTATAACACGAGCAGATAGCACGTTTTTTGCAGTAACAGGAGGTGGTAAAGTTTTTGCAAAAATTGCATCTTCTGTCTTTCAAATTCATTCAGTTATTCCAAATATAACTAGATGACACTGCTGAAAGATTTGAGAGGCATAATGTTTTCACTTGAACACAAAACTCAGGCCCACCGATGGGATCACCGATAAGTCCGTTACTAGCTGATATCTTCCTAAACCATTTAGAGAATAATCTAATTTTAAATAACTCTCTTTCCCCCAAACATATTGTGTTCTGGTTTAGATATGTAGATGACATATTAGTAGGCTTCGATGGTTCAACTAGACAAATATCTCATTACTTGAAATGATGGGATTAGGCAACTTAGGTATACATTACTCAGATTTAAATGTAATCAGTTAGTTTTGAAAATGGTGTAATAGCCGAAACTAGTCAACAATAAAGAAATATCATGGAAAATAGACAAAAGTGTGTTTTTGTAGTGTATCCTCAGTGAACATAAATTTCTACAAAATAAACAAGGCGTCAATCAAAGAAGTAAATTAAAATTGCAAATAACAGATGGAAAATATGGAAAATCAACAGATATTTTGGTATTCCAATCACTACTGAGTTTGTTGTTGGAAATTATAATTTTTTATCCTAAATATGGTTCCCTACCTTTTCTTATTATTGTATAGTTTTCAGTACGAGTTTCAGATTAGGAATACTCTGATGAAGCTATCGTTTAGCGAATCGCATCTCTAATGAAATTTTTGTGAAAGTCCTATAAGTATTTTCATGGATGGTCTTTTTATTTTTCTAAGCATTGTTGCAAAAGTATTGCTCATATTTATAATAATGATAATAATAATAATGATGTTCATTAAAAAAAATACATAGGATACATAGGTTTGAAAAATGTATCGTTGTTGGTTGGTGTATGGAGAGAATGAACTTGCGGACATGATACTAACGTACCTACGTGTGAAAAGGATTTCTTTGAGAAATTAGTCGGCCCACGAATGTCTGAAAATTCAAGTATTAGACACAGAAACAACGAGGAGTCACGCTGGAAGAACTGCTCAATTGGACGAAAATGACCTAACAATGAGTACGAGACTTGATGTTTCTCAAAATTAATTCCTAATAAGTGAGCATACTTATCATAGGTGGCTTTGAATCAAAGTACATAAAGGAACAATCCATTCAGGGCCCTCCAATTCGGGCACTGAAGGTCCTACCAAGGAAGGGTATAACGGAAGTGACAAACATTATTGATGCTATACTCCGACTATAACACTTCCCATATCCAAATCCATCCACATACCGAAGAAGAATCACTTATTCCCGGACAATCATCGGCCAATAAGCTCAATCCCTTCGTTGAGCAAAGTGGCAGATGGAGTCATATTGAAAAGACTAAACGACCAAACCAGCGAACTAGGAATCTTATCAGATGAACATCGGTTTCAGATCTGAACGTTCAACAGAGCTAAAAGTCCTGAGGGTAGTAGACTATGCGACTGAAGGTTTCAACCTGGGCAAAGGATACCACACCGGAGCGATATTCCCAGACGTCTCCGAAGCGTTGGACAGAGTTTGGCACGACGGATTTCCAGCCAAAATGGGCAATTTCGGCTACTCGAAACAAATAATAAGAGTAATCAAATATTTTCCAGCAGACCAACGATGCCGTTGCGGAGTAGAACACGAACTATCCACTATGCGACTTCTGGAAGCAGGAGTTCTACAAGCTGAGATTGTTTCCCCACACCTCTTCAAGGTATATACAGCATACGTGCCCAAGCCAGAGAACAACTTCAACAAGTTGGCTCTACTGACGAGATCCACCAGTCAACAGCAAGCGGACATATTAGAGGAATGAGCCAACCTTTGGAAAATCAGTATAAACCCCAACAAAAGGCAGGCGATACTGTTTTCCCGGAGGCTGGTACACCCGAAAGATAACGTCATCTTCAACAGACAAGAGATTTCGTAGAACAAAGAAGCAAGGTACATGGGAGTCACCCTCGACAGGAGACTGACGTTCAGGTCCCACATATGGCAGAGACTAGGACTGGCGAGAGCGAGAGCCACCCGACAAAACGTATACCCAATCATAGGCCACAGGAGATACATGAGTCTCCATGTGGAACTGCTTTTCATCAAAACCATACTACTTCCTATCATTATGTATGCCTCTACTGCCTGGGGCCAGTGCGCAGCGATATACAGAGGTCGTATCCAGATGTTCATAAACGCTTGCTTACGAGCTACCACAAACGCTCCAAAATACATGCCTAACAGATTCATCTCCCGAGACCTGGACCTGAACATCCACTACGTAGACGCCTACATGAGAGAGCACGCCGAAAACGTATTCGACAGAATATGAACACACGCCATTCCAGCGCTGAGTGACCTACATGAAGCGCTCAACAGGAATGACACCAGATTTCGCGAAGGGGATAAACAAATGAGGCCCATGAAACAGAACCAACGACCACCTCCAAAAATCGGCAAGGTTAAGGGGACCCCCATGTTAGCATTACACAGAGTCACGACAAATAAAATCAACAGATCACGAGAATGAAAGCACCTAAAGGTTGAGGTCCAATCAGGGATGGGTGGGGGTGGATGGACGAGATACTAGCTTTTGCACACAGTATACGTCTGTGAAAGATTCTATCTCAGGGCACTCAACTCTGATTGGGAGGGCACTCTTTCCTCATCTACGCGGTAGGTTTATTGACACGTATCAAAAACAACTACTCCCCTGGTTGATACCACGAAGGGCGTTGTATTATATCCGACTGGTGTCAGTTCAGGATTCTTCACAGTATAGCTGTTGGCGATATAACTGCCGGAAATCGATTTCCAATCATTGGAACACACTTGCAGACCGGTTTTGGGCTACTTGGCCACTCGTCAGTGCAAGGTAGTGTTTATCATCAACATGAATTCGATAATTTCCCACAATTGAAAATCCAATTCCTTTTCAGAGTATCATCCCCCGAACTAGGCAGGAGCGAACAAACAGCATGTTTGTCAACGCCTCATCTGCTCGTGAACGAGGTAACTAACCTCATATTCAAAATTTGTCCAATTCTTCGAACAAGGAAGAAAAATTCACGAAATGAGTGGGCATACTTGGAGGCTGGCTGTAAATCAAATTATATAAAGAAAAACAATTCGTTCCGGCCAGTCTCAAATCAGCTACACTGTAGGTTAATAGACTGACACCTACCAGAAAACAATTACTCCCCTGGATAAAACCACGAAGGGCGTTGGATTATATCTGACAGGTGTCGGATAGAAAACGCTATCTATCTACATATTTCAAATGCTACTAGAACATACAAATTGGATTTGTCAGTGACTGGTAAAGTGTTTCATCTGCCAGTCAGCTACAATCACCAATTTGAAAGTCAAGAGAGATATTATTGAGTGAATGGCCATATAAAGACTGTGTTCGTGAAGTGAAGAAGTGATCACAGAATAAGTTCCTGCATATGCTTTTGGAGATACAACTGACCTGAACGAATTGTTTCTTCTATTCGATTTAAAGTCAGTCACTAGGACACTACCTTGCACTAACGAGAGGCCAAAAGCATATGTAAAATTACTTCTGTGATGAATTCTACACTGATACTGGTCGGATATGATTCAACGCCCTCCGTGCTGCCGGTGAAGATGTGCCTCCGTAGCCGATGTCCTGGAATCCAAATAGAAGATGAGTCATGTGTGCTGTCGTCAGCAAAACGAAATTTCAACGATCTGTTATGCTTATTCACTAGCTGATAGCACTGTTATTGACACCTAGGGAATCCGAACTGGGGTTGATCATTTTCAATGAATAACATCATATTATATATTCAAGTAACACTTAGTCCTGAGAGTTTCACTAAACAGTTTACAAAACTGCAACACATGTTTTTCTATGAAAGTTCGACTGAAAATAACACAATGAAGTGATACTTGAATACGTTGTGGATGTTTATCAAGTATCGACCAATTCTATCACACAACTTTATAATACTTCTTCAATTTTCTTTTGAGATTTTCAAATTATTTCATTTAACATGAATTCATATTCGAATATATTTGATAGTATTGAATATCCATGCTGAACATCATCAAGAAATGAATGAAATGAAAAAATAATAACAATAAAATCGATGAAAAGAGAAACATATTTTTGAAATAATTTTTCACTCGATTTTCACAAATTGCCACAAAAACATCCAAACAAAGTTTCAATAGTTTCAAGATGATTTCTACAAGTTATCGATAAGCTTTCTAAGGCAATATTAAGCACAATTCCGTTCGCTTCATCAGAATCCTTGACGGGAATTTATTAGAGAGTGAATAGATTGTTAACGTTCATATTCTAGAATATATTAACCAGTAATTGCCAATATGTTCGCAAGGTTTTCTTTGAATTATTCACAGTTGCTTGAAGGACTGAATTGTAGCTTTAAAATACACCGACAGTAAAGACATGTGGACCATTTAAAATAAAAAAAAAAGTTCACGTATTAACTTCAATGGTACTGCGTGTTCATATTATTTCACAAATAATATTATTATTGCTTTCTAAATCATCATCAACTTACTGAATTTGAGATGAAACAATCAGTTCGTTCAATTTGCCATTCAATCGTACACAGTCGATTTCGATTAGATTCACTGATGGCATGAAAAGGGTTGTGATATCGAACTTGATGTGAAGTGATTAATTTATGAAAAGGATTTGTTTGCTTCCAACCCTGTTCATTGAATTGCAATAGACAATATTAATGATGTGTGATGTGGACTTGAAGGCAAAGGGTTCTGTTGAAATGAATCGAATTATGTAGACATGGAATGAATTAGGAATCTTTGAATGAATGAATATAAAATGAAATTCAAAACATTTTTGAAATTTGGCCGATATTATATGGATCGATTGAACACTGGAAAAACAGGTCCACGGTGAAAAAACGAAAATTTTCACGTCGAGAACATTTATACCATGAAGAATAACATTTGAAATGAATGTGTCTCTAAAATACTCAAATATTATGTCCAAGCGGTGGGTCGAAAATAAGGGGGACCATTAGCGAAGGGTCGGGAGGAAATGGAATTTGGTGGGATGGTAAACATAGGTCCCTTGATAGTATACCTGATTTTGCGACCTCAGAGGGGTTGCCACTCGAGGAGTGGGGGATGAAAGCTCTGCATCGGGACGCTTTAGGAGGAAATTGATCTTTATGGTGAGTCTTATCGAAAAAAAGTTCAAATGAAATATGTACAGGATAAAATCGTGTACAATTCAGAATTTCAAATTTTTTTTATTGCGACCAATACTTTCCGCTCTACGACGCGTCAAAGATGGGGGTTGGTTTGCAATGTTCAACAAAATGAGAATTTCAGCGCGGATTGAAACAAAGGTCGCTATGAAACAATTACGCAGTATTTTTTTTCTAAAAAGTTATGATTTTTGAGTCTGCAGATGTCCGATTTGATACATTTGGGCCTACATGATGAATGCTATGATTTTTTGAAACGCGCCTTCACTTCGATACAAACATTTTGTAATTATCAGAATCTACGGTCAATATTTTCTTATTATTGATGACCTAGGCGCTGAATTCATTATTTTTGTAAATTATCTTGTGCATGCGTGCCCCTTGTTAGGCCTCAACTTATTATCCATTAATATTTACGAGTATGTAATATATTAATTCTTTCCTGTGTAACATAGTACATTTTGGATGAAATTTACAATATTTTTCGATATATATCTTGCGCGACACATAATATCTAACCAAATTCAACGTCTGGCTATCAATACACAATCTTTTCCCAGAAGTTTATATTCGCATGTCAATTAATACGGGAGTTGTTGAAGAGGTCGACGTAAGTTTCCACTAAGGGTATGATATCAGGTCAGTTGCGATGACAAAAATGCTTCGTTATACTTTCGAGTTAGTGAAATTTAAACGTAAAGATAAAGTTGTTTTACTAGGAGCCGCTAAATGTATAGTGAAGATTGGGTTGGTTCCCGTTATTATCAATCCGCTTCTGTTGTTTCAACGCATATGCATTGCAAAAAATCTGATGACGAACTGAAAGAATACTCACAGTACAAACTTGCACCTTCTTCGCTTTCAATGTTCACTGAGGAAGGAAAGCGCAAAGTAGCAAAATCTTCAGTGTACAAAGCTTATGTGCCTGTTACACCAATCATAGAAGTTGGCACAATTATACACGTTGTTGACGGTGGCTTTTTCTTCCATCGTGTTGCGTGGAGCCGTCACATATCATTTGCAATGATTTCTGCTAATTGCATTCAATATATAGTGCTTTCATTTCAAAACTTCCCACCCCTAGTACTTCGTTTAACAGGGAGAATTCGCCAAAGGCAAAAAACACGTCCATTTAAATTTCGAGGGGGAAGTTTGAAAGCAGTACCAGTGGTATTTTAGCCCTACCCCTAGCTACCCCCACCTAATAATTTTAAAAGGCACCCTCTATCTTGTAACACATCATTTTGAAGATCCTAAAAATCCTCACTCAACCCCGTTTAGAGAACTGAAACTGTCAATTGCATATGCAGGAAATTTTCTGTGAAGATTGCTGCACTGACGCCTGTCGGATATTAAATCTACTGTGTAGGTATATAGAGACTGGCTTGAAGTTTGAAGTTTCATTTGCTTTAGATTTGTTTACTGCCAGTCTTCAAGCATAGCCCACTGACTAATAAGAAAGTTTTTTCTTCCTAATTCAGAGGAATCGGGCAAATTACGGATATGCAGTTGGTTAGTACCTCGTCCACTAGATGGAGTGACATTTTGTGGTGTTCGCTCCAACTTCGGAAGAATGAAATACTCTGAAAGAATTCCGATTTTCAATTGTGGAATATCATTGATTTTGGGTCGATGATGGTCACTATCTTGCACTGATGAGTGGCCAAAAAGCCCGAAATCGGTCTGCAAGTGTGCCCGTTCCATAATTGAAGGTCGACTCTTTCAGTTGTATTGCCAACTGCATATGCAGGAAATTTTCTGTGAAGATTCCTGCACTGACGCCTGTCGGATATAATCCAACGCCCTTCGTGGTATTAGCCAAAGGAGTAGTTGTTTTCTGATAGGCGTCAGTCCATTAAACCTACTGTGTAGGTATATAGAGACTGGCTTGAACGTTTGAAGTTCCATTTGCTTTAGAACTGAAATTGGTTGATCCGTTTTCGTAAAATAGGGCAAAAAGAAAATGAATTATAACAAAATGCAAAAATTTATGGAACCGCAACCACTGACTCAATAACGGTATGTTTATGTCTCTTTTTACACATAGTTTTTTGCTTTAGCTGAAAGTGAGATAAGGGTACACAGTTGCTTCTTGGCGTCAGTTACAATTAAATGGTGAAAACATTTATCAGAATTAGTTATCCCTGATTTTAAACTATTTGTCAAGTGGTGTCAGTTGCACTGACAGTAATATAAATCGTAATGGTGTACACTTCACCAGAAAGAACTGAAATTATTTTTATTTACGGTGTTGGAGATAGGTGTGTTCGTAGGACAGCCCGGGTTTTTAATGAAAGGCATGCAGGCCAAAATATGAGTCACCGATATGTTCTAGACCTTGTTCAAAAATTTGAAGAGACCGGTTCTGTGTGCAACAAAGCAGTGAAGCAGCCGAAAGTTCTCACGGAAGCCGCACAGATTGAGATTTTAGGCCAATTCGCCGTTGAGCCTACTACTTCAATTTCGAAAGTCGCTAAGTTAGTAAATATTTCAGTTGGTTCTATACACTAAGTTTCAAAACTAAACAAGTTATTTCCTTACGAAATGAGTATTCTTCAGCAACTCAGTGAGAATGACTATGACAGGAGAATTGAATTTTGTGAAATAATGACTGCGAGAATTCAAAATGACCTGAATTTAATAAAAAATATTTGCTTCAGTGATGAATCAACTTCTTTTCTTAATGGCTTTGTAAATAAGCATAACTGTAGATAGTGGGATAATGAGAATTCACACTTGTTTCGAGAGGATCATACGCAATATCCACAAAAAATAAACGTCTGGGCTGGAATTTTGGGAAACGAAATAAATGGCCCTATTTTTATTGAAGAAATTCAACTGGTCAATTGTATTTAAACTTATTGGAAAATGTAATCGATCTACTCATAACACAGTCCTTAGAACGCCAAGTTGATGAAGAAGACAACACGCTCTTGGATGAACAAAATTTACATTTTCAAGGACGGCTGTGGCTCGATCAACGGTATCCTGCCAAATGGATTGGCAGAAGAGGCGCTCTGGAATGGCAGACTGGATCTCCGGATTTAACGCCATTGGATTTCTTTCTCTGGGGTTATTTGAAGACAATGGTATACAAAACTCCCTGCAGGACATTCAGGATCTAAGACACAGGATTACTGACACATGCAGATAAATTAACAACGAAACATTTACAAAAGTCCGACAGAAATTCGAGAATAGATTGTACTTTTGCTCAGCTACCAATGGTGAACATATTGAATACCTAATAAAGTAAGGTACATTCATTTAATTGCAATTGCTATTATTTTATTTTTCATTATAATTAATTTTCTTTTTGCCCTATTTTACGAAAACGGATCAACCAATTTCAGTTTTCTAAACGGGGTTGAGTGAAGATTTTTAAGATCTTTGAAATGATGTGTTACAAGATAGGGGGTGTCATTTGAAATTATTAAGTGGGGGTAGCTAGAGGTAAGGGGGTTAAACCTAAAATACCACTGGCACTGGTTGTAAACTTCTCCCTCGATATCTAAATTGACGTGTTTTTTGCCTACGGTCATTTCTCTCTGCTAAACGAAGTACTAGGGGTAGGAAGTTTTGAAATACAATTGTGGTTTTTGATGGATATCCCGAGAGTGGTACAGAAACAAGAACGAAATCTGCTGAAAGAAATCGCTGCTGGCAGCAGAACTACAGCAGTGATATACTCTGTGATGAATCCGTGATTTCAACTGTATTCGAAAAACAATTTTTATAGAACAGTTCCAACAAAAGACGCCTCACCGCATTGCTGCAAACAAAGTTGGAAGCATATAATTACAAGGTTAAGCAGGCAATAGAAAACGCGGATTAATTAATTGTGCAGACTGTCATCGAACTTGCTCCATCTTTTTCCTCCGTATTGGAGAAGATGTAGATTCTTCATTTGCACAAGCCAGGTAGAGGGAAAAAAGGAATGTGTTCTATTCATCTGAAAATTCACAATATTGCGATGCTTTAGCGAAAATTATATTATTTTTGCATGCCTTCAATGGATGTGATACTTCATCGGCGTTGTTCAGTCAATGCAAAATTCGATTCCGCAAAAGTTTGGAAATAAACACTAACAGATACGATTTTATGTTACGACAGTATGTTGCAGGAAGCGAACGTAGTAAGTTAGACTCTCTGAGGTATATGAATTGTGACGGGCCGCCTCAAAAAATTCATTCAAATTATCGGGGCTGCCACCAACATCCCATGCGTGCTACTTGTCTTATTGTGTACTTATTGTCAAGTACATACCTGGCGGGGAGTTCAAAAACCTCCAGAAGATAATGAATGGCGCAGAACAACCATAGGCCAGGACGCAGTACGGATGACAAAGGAAACAGCTCCAGATGTTCCACTTAAGAGCATCTCGTACAGATGCAAGGAAGGTTGTAGATCTGCTTGTGGTTGCTGTAAGATAGAACTGAAGTGTTCAATTATTTCTTCAAATTGGACCAGATGCGTTAGACGACGACAATGCAGAAAATGCCGAAAACGTTCTCTATCAGTTACAGGGCGATGAGGACTAAACATACAACGTCGAGTTTGACGTATAAACCCAAATAACGACTGTGGATTAGGCTTCTTGGGGATACCACGTTAAAAAACGCACCGATCAACTCTACCTCAAGGGTGATGAGGAAACGAGTCGAAAATTATACTTTTTTGTATCATGTATACACATGAATGATGAATTTGGCACACAGGTCAACAATAATAGGGAAATATTGACCGTATATTTTGATAATTACAAAATGTTCAAAACGGCGTATGTAGAGGCGCGATTCAGAATATCAAATCGGACATCTTCAGACTCAGAAATTACTCTTTCATAAAAAAATTACATAATTGTTTCACAGCGACCTTCGTTTCAATCCGCGCCGAAATTCTCATTTTGTTGAACATTGCAAATCAACCCCTAACTTTGACGCGTCGTAGAGCGGAAACTGTTGGTCGTAGACAAAAAAACGTAGAAATCAAAATTATGGACGATTCTATCCTGTGCATATTCCATTTGAATTTTTTTAGATAGGATCAACCACAGAGCTCAATTATCTCTTAAAGGGTCGCGATGCAGAGTTTTCATCCCACGACCCCTTGAGCGGCAACCTCCCAAGGTCGCAAACTCAGGTGTACTATCAAGGGACCTATGTCTACCATTCCACCAAATTTCATTTGCTCCCGACCTTTTGCAGATAGAAACTACCCATCGCTTGGACTAGCAGCTAAAATTTACAAAACTATTACAAATTCTCAACCGTTATTTACGAAGTTGTCGAATTTATGAAAAAAATTAAAGGTAGATACTATCGTCGTTTTTTTATTATATTTCACCTTGCTTTCCGTTGAATTAACATTGTAGCCGAAATCACTCCAGAGTAACTTTCAAGTAAAATCGTATAAAATTCCATAATATGTCATGACTTAACACAAGTTAACCTTCCAGAGGTGGCGCACTTGTCTAGGAGACCGAAGAACAGAAATATCGCCATGGTTACGAATAGGGAGAAGGTTGCTGGCTATCGCTTCTCGTATTTTGATTTTTTGAGGCGACAGGCAATCAGTATTCATTTGACTGTGATCGGATGAACGTATTGTCTGCTATGTCTGTTTTCGATCTCAGAATCCTACGCCACCAGTCAGCGAAACCAGTTTTAATTTGTTATTTTTTGATTTTAGGTAATTTGTTTAATTCTTTTTGTTTTTTATCAATATTAATTGTTATTTCCTATCAGAGTATATCGTGCTCCTACGAAAAAGAGCAGGTCTGGCTTTAGCAAATGTTGCAAGAGGTAGAAGCCAACGAAGAAGATGTATTCGACCAATTGATGATGAATCGGACCACGGAGAACAATATTTGGAGAGCAGTGATACGGAACAAGATATGTCTGATCCGGAAGATATATCAAATTATAATTCCACCAAATATTCATACATATTCAAAGATAAAGTTATTCGTTGGGTAAATTTCCAAAAATTGTAGAAAGAGGTAGAGCTTAGCAGAGAAACATAAATAAAACGACTTCCTGGTCCCACACTCGTTACCAAAGCTTCAACTGCTCCATTACAAATAAGGAAATATTTTATAATTGATGAAATGATATACAGGGAGTCCCTGGACTTCCTCTTTTCCTTTCGGGAATGTATAGATGGGGTCAAAATATCACCAGTACTTCATATAACTTTTTTTCCTAAAAGTCTTCGTAACCAAGTTACGGGCCCTCGAAGTTACAAAATGAAAAATGTTTTTCTTTGATAACTTTTCAAGTGAATATTCAAAATCATCCAAATTTTGGTAATTGACTAAACAAATGAATTCCGTCGATGAGCTTTCATGCAGGAGTCAGTTGTTTTGCTACAAAGTCAGGAACGGACTACCCCCGATGGTCCACACCCCAAAACTTTGAAATGACAGATATTTTTCAATATTTTTCAACAAAATAAGGTTACTTGGACAATTTTATGAATGAAAGTACTCGTGTGGAAAGTTGATCGGAGCAACGAGTCTTGATAAAAATGTAGTTCTACTCGACGACATCAAACCCGCTCGTCCACCATTATTTGAAATGAATAATTATCAAAGCAGAAATAATAATGATAACGTTAATTCAACAACATTTATAACAGGAATAATACAAAGTATGCTAAAATGAAGTCGTAAACAAAAAGTACAGTACCTATATGGAAGTTTAAGTCACAATTGTGATAGCAGATATTTTTTCAAAAGAAATATCAAGTTCTGTAGATTCGTGGTGTTTTTAAACTAACAAGCTACTCTACTATGAAATATCGAATTCATTCCATATTTTGTATGTACATAATACGTGTGGAATAATCACGTTTCGTGTTGATCAGTTATCTGAATCTCATGAAACTCAACATTCGAATGTTTCAAATTCTTCTTCACAGCTAAACTGTTGAGGAGTTTCACTGATAATTATAATTTTATGGGAGAAATTCTTTAACACGAATCTAAATTTAGCTGAAAAAACGCACATCGGAAAAAATATTTACTATACTAATAAAAAGCAAACGAATGAACTACAAAAACGGCTGCATATGATCAGGTGAAAAATATCCGGAGAATAATTATGTTCCATTTCTTTCACAGATGTTGACAAAAAAACCTTTTAGAAAGTTTTGATAAAAAATGAAAAACTGGAATGCGATTTTGTTTTGTTGAGTGGTGCGTTGTCATATGACTATCATTGTATTGTCAATATTCTATAGGATATTTTGAATTTTTTTGATATGTCCGAACAGTTTACATTCAATGAATATGCAGATATGCATATATTTTATGGACGAGTATTTTGTAATGCTGCAGAAGCTCGTCGTCTGTATTCCGAGCATTTTCCCAATCGAACGGTACCGTCAAGAGAAACATTCGAGCGGGTCGATCGCAGCTTGAGGGAGACAGGTATGTAATAATTGATAATTAATTTGAGCACGTTGTTTTATTCCGATATTATTGTAGGTACAGTTTTGCCAAAACGAGGTGGTGAGGGCGCTCCTAGGACTGACTGTACGTACCGTTGTATTGGAGGAAAATATTTTGGAAGCCGTCGCTGATGATCCTTCAATGAGCATCAGAAATCTATCAGAACAGTTCCATACATCCAAGTCCACTATTCATAGAATAATTAGGGAACAACTGCTCCACCCATTTCACATCCAGAAGGTACATGCCATGACACCTCAAGATTTTCCAGCACGACTGGAATATGCCAATTGGTTCATGGATAGGCAAAGAGAGGATATGACTTTTATTAATCGAGTTTTATTCACTGATGAAGCAGGTTTCAGTAGAGATGGAGTTATCAACTCTCATAATCTCCATATATGGGCCGAAGAAAATCCCCATGGGATATTGCAAACCAAACACCAACGGAAATTCAACGTGAATGTTTGGGCTGGTATCATAGGAAACCATCTTATAGGACCATTCGTTCTACAGGACCGATTGAATGGAGAACGTTATTTGGAGTTCATTCAGAACGATTTGAATGGACTTTTGGAACATGTTCCATTGCAAACCCGAAGAGATATGTGGTTTATGCATGATGGCGCTCCTCCTCATTTTAGTTTGATTGTGCGTGACCATCTGAACCATATTTTTCACAATAGATGGATTGGTAGAGGTGGGCCATATTCATGGCCATCGCGGTCTCCGGATTTGAATCCATTGGATTTCTTTCTGTGGGGGCATCTTAAAAGCCTTGTTTACGCTACACCTATTCACACAAGAGATGCATTGTTGAATAGAATAACATTACATTGTGAAGCCATACGAAACGACCCTGGAATGCTATTTCAAGTACAGAGAGGGTGTCTTCGCAGACTAAGAAAATGTATAGAGAGAGAAGGTGGTCATATCGAGCAGTTTCTGTAGCGGATTTTTCATTTCTGTTTGCTCTTGAGGCTCTTGAGTTTCGTTAGTTAAACGTGTTTGCATTATAAAAATTCGTTATGAACATTTTACCTATCATTTCCATTTTCCTTAAAAACTAATATTTTCGAATAATGGTAGACATCTCAGGATAAATGTTGTTGAATTAACGTTATCATTATTATTTCTGCTTTGATAATTATTCATTTCAAATAATGGTGGACGAGCGGGTTTGATGTCGTCGAGTGAAACTACATTTTTATCAAGACTCGTTGCTCCGATCGACTTTTCACACGAGTACTTTTATATATAAAATTGTCCAAGTAACCTTAATTTGTTGAAAAATATTGAAAAATATCTGTCATTTCAAAGTTTTGGGGTGTGGACCATCGGGGGTAGTCCGTTCCTGACTTTGAAGCAAAACAACTGACTCCTGCATGGAAGCTCATCGAAGGAATTCATTTGTTTAGTCAATTACCAAAATTTGGATGATTTTGAATATTCACTTGAAAAATTATCAAAGAAAAACATTTTTCATTTAGTAACTTCGAGGGCCCGTTACTTGGTAACGAAGGATTTTAGAAAAAAAAGTTATATGAAGTACTGGTGATATTTTGACCCCATCTATATATTCCCGAGAGGAAAAGAGGAAGTCCAGGGACACCCTGTATATGATAGTGCTAGGTACAAATAATCATATAGAGTCAATTGCCGATAATTTATCTCGCAAAAGAAATGCTAATTTGACTAACTCAGTTGAAATTCGTCCTCTGATGGGCCTTCTATATATGGCTGGAATTTATCATTAAAATCGTCTGAATACTGAGGATTTGTGGAGAACAGATGGATCTGGAATTGAAATTTTCCGTTTTACTATGTCCTTACAGAGGTTCAGATTTTTACTCTGTTGCATGAGATTTGATCTCTAAGAAACACGTGCGAAGCGAAAGGCCTTAGATAAACTAGCTCCAATTCGTAGTTTATTCGATGCCTCTACGTCGAACTGCAAGAATGGTTACCATATGTCTGAGTTTGTAACAGTGGACGAAATGCTTCCAGCTTTTAGAGGAAGGTGCAGCTTTCGGTAGTACATATCTTCCAAACCCAATAAGTACGACATAAAAGCATCGGCCTTATGTGATGCTAGAATGTTTTATACAAGTAATTTGGAGGTATATCTTGGTAAAAATGCTATCGACAAGGATTTTAATTCTAGTAGCGCTGTTGTCTTTAGACTCTTGCATCAAATTTTGGAAAGTGGGCGCAATCTAACAATAGATAATTGGTTTACATCGCTATCGCTTGTTGAGATATTGGCTGTAGATCATAATATCACAACCATAGATACCATTAAAAAAAAATAGAAAATTACTACCTTTGGAGTTTACAAAACATGTTCATCGATCAGTAAGTACTAGCATGTTTGGATTTAAAAAAATTTGCACCCTTTTTTCTTACATTCCAAAAAAGAAAAAAAGCGTTTTTTTGTTATCCTCGTTTCACCATGATGATGCGATTGATAAAGAAACAGGTGATGCTAATAAACCAGTGATCATTACGGACTATAATAGGACGAAAGGAGGAGTAGATTTGGTAGATAAATTATGTGCCAGTTATGACTGCTCCAGAAACACGTAGATGGCCTACTGTAATATTTTCACTGGCTCTAAATATAGCAGGTATAAATTCTCAGGTGATCTATCATGTAAATAATCCCAATGAAAATATTTTGAGAAGAAATTTCCCCAAAGATATAGCCAATAAACTGATTATGCCTCATTTACAAATATGTGCTCATGTTCATGGAGGTCAAACCTACACCGTTCTAGTGAATCTTATATTCCTAACTTTCATTTGGAAGTGGTTAACAATGGTTTATGGTGAATTCAACTATTTCGAAAATTGCCTAATATGATTCTGATATGATTCGATATCTATAAAAAACAAATGAAATTAGAAAGAATAGCTGAAATATCAATTATATTGAGCAATAAAACGTGAAATGAATATACAATAAAACGAATGAATAAGCACAGAGTGAAGAGAAATTAAAAAAAAATTAAATAAGCGAGGAATTGAAAAAGAAATTTAAAATTAAAAAAATTAAAAAAAATTGCTCCAAATAAATCAAATATTTGAAGCAATACACAAGTAGTTTTTCAAAGAAATACTCAGTGATTTTAATGTATTATGGACGTTTAATAATGATTGTTTTGTTATCTTAGATAATAAAATATTATGATCCAGGTAACATTACAGGTACAGTTTTGATTAATTAACCAAAATGACATCCACTATATTATTGTATATTCAATAATTTGTTTATCAAACTACGTCAGTTCATAGAGAATGATGAACCTGTCATAATAGGTCGTAACAATTCGAATTTTCACAAAATGAATAGGTCATCAATCGAACACATCAAATGAAGAATACATTTAAATTAATGTTATTTTTTAGAAATCAATTTGAAACCATTTCCTCATCAAAATATACTAATGCTGAATATGAACTAAAATTTTCTAAATGTAAAGATTCTCAATGATGATTGATTGAAGAAATGTTCAATAATTTAACAAAAGAAATTAAAGGTTGTGACTCACTATTTTCAAAGAGGGATCGAGAGCATGTTTTGATATTCCCACAGCATGGAACATTTGGATTCCGGAGACACCTTTATCATGTACTTTCATTTTCAGATTGTATATTGCTTCATTTCAGTTGGATTGAATTGAAAACAACCCTCGTCTCCAAAGACGACAGAAAACTTGTGAGAGCTGATAAAAGGTAAGAATCTCAATACTCAATATGTCATCCCCAGCACGGCCAAGAATATTGCATCCGATCAAGAAAAATATAACTTCTCTCAAATAGCTACATAACCGTTTTCTTGAAAGTTTCAAGAACAGTTCGTTCCTTAGAATCAACATGTCACAAAAGTACATAGTCTTCATTGAAAGAAAATCCGTTCAGATGAGTTAAAGAAAAAATTCATTTCATAAATGATGAATACTTACTTAGTCTCCCAACTGGAATCTGTTGCGATGATTTCAGTAGATTCATCATTAACTTTTTCAACTGTCAAAAACGTATCTCCCTGTCGAAGGTCATTTCTAGGGTGTCCAGCAATCTTAAAAACGTAAAAAATAATCATAATTAAATTTAATTCTAGTAATTACTAGGTAAATGTAATGGAAAGCCAAAATCTTTCTTTCCCAAAAATTATTCACCCCTGAAAATATAACCCTCTCGATTCAATTTATGGATGAATTGTGTGTATTTTCTTATAATGTACATTGGTACTGAAAAGCCCCAAGGCAAGTGTCTTACGGCGAAACATCGATGTCTACCACTGAGGATAACAGTGTTCTATGTGAGTGAAATTTTTACCTTTTATTTGTATATTTTGTATGTGTGAATTATATCTAATTCAGCTTCATAATTGAGTAGAGAAAAGTGTTTTTTGTATAATTCAGTATTCATATAAAAGTATTTGTCGCGAAAAAAATGTTTTTCATGTAACCTAATCTTTATATGAAAGTATCTGTTTCAAGAGAGCTGTTTCTTTCAGTTTGTGTCGAAAATTTATGATATACATATTTATATATGCAATTACTTCGTTGCAGTTGCTTTGCTGTCGAAATTAGCACGCACTACCAAAACGAAGTTAATGCGTAATAACTACAATTTCACCGAGCATTCGAGACTGAAATGGTCGGTAAAAAACCGGTGAGTATGCAAGAGTGTATTTAGTCATGTACGCCACTACTTCCCGGTACTGCCGGCGATACAGTGGCAGTGGACGGCTGCTCACCGGTATTTTACCGGCGACGATCACCGGTCGGCGTGTGTGCAAGGTCCCGTTCCCACATGTGGTTCACTATTGGAATTTGGACGACCAGTACAAAGTCGGCCGCCCAAAATCGTTGTGTGTGCAACTAGCGTTAGTTTCTTTGAGAGAATTACAACTTTTTGTTTGTATTGCGGGCAGCCCGTATTCCTATTACGACTCATCGGTGATCACAAAGATGAGTAGAAGAACGCTAGTTAGACACACACCGATTTTGGACGGCCGACTTTGTACCGGTCGTCCAAATTCCAATAGTGAACCACATGTGGGAACGGGACCTGACACACACGCCGACCGGTGATCGTCGCCGGTAAAATACTGGTGAGCCGGCAGTACCGGGAAGTAGTGGCGTACATGACTAAATACACTCTTGCATACTCACCGGTTTTTTACCGACCATTCCAGTCTCGAATGCTCGGTGAAATTGTAGTTATTACGCATCAACTTCGTTTTGGTAGTGCGTACTAATTACGACAACAAAGCAACTGATTGTTTGACCGATAAAAATCCGCTGAGTGTGCAAGCACTTGCTACCAATAAAATATCGGCCGATTTTATACTGGCCGTCCAAAATCGGTGTGTGTGCAACTAGCGTTAACACAAGGCAAAAATCTTATCGTCTTTTTAAGTTGGAATGTAAAATACGATAATGCTTATTATTCACTATCCGTAAATATATGGTATTGAGTGGACGTGGAGAGTTTTTGATTACAATTACCCCTCAGTCTACATCAGAAGTGGTTAAGATCGTATAGTTGTGTTTTGTGCCAATGCCACTGAAGTTTAATTCTCAAATATGGGACGACACCGAAAGAAACCTCGTCATCGGTCAACATCGTCATCGTCTTCAGAGAATAGTTCGACATCAAGTGATGATAAGTATTATAGACCTAAAACCAATAGGAAATCGAAAACCCACCGAGAAAATGTAAGTTATACCCCACCAATTTACCAACCAAGAATGGAGGCATCTTCAGTACAAACAGGTACAAGTTTTAATATTTTCTCAATTATACCAGAGTTTGATCCAAAAACAACAGAAATTAATGATATCATGCGGAAATTCAGGCCATGACCGTTCTAATTGTCGCCATAGATACCAAATTTGTAATTTTTGTCATTTAAAAGGTCACATTGAACTAAATTATCTCAAAAAACAATATAAGAATTCAAAGAAAAATTCAGAAAATCACAAAGGCACAAGAAATAGTGTCAAAAAACCGAACATATAAACCGTATTGAAAATTCCAAGCCACAATCAAAATTTAATAAAAAAATTGCCCTCAACGGAAATGAATGCAAAGCGTTCATACATTGTGGAAGCGATTGCTCAATTATCAAATTATCTGTTGTACAAAAACTCAAATTGAAGGTGCAGGATCTCGACAACCCCGTTATTTTATCAGGATTTTTGGGGGATGGTGTTACAGTTAATCAATATGTTTACGCCTAAACACAAGTGGATGAAGTGAATTTGGAAATTGAATATTATGTTATCGACAATTCCAGATTCAATTTTGAAATCTTGATAGGTACAAACTTTACAGAAAACCCCAATATTATGTATTACAGATTTGATGATTCTCTGAACTTTTTGAACAAACGTGATATTCCTGAGTGGCTACGAAACATCAACCATGGACAAATGTCCCTATCTGATTTAAATGCTTTTTATGAATTGTTGATATCTTATGAAACATGTGTGTTCGAGTCAGTAAAAAAAGTGGGTAAACCGCATTCACTTTCATTATCTATAGAATTAACCACGACGAAGCCATTTACTCATAGATCATATCGTATTGCGGAAAAAGATAAATCAACTTTTAGAACAATCATACAGGACTTGCTAGATGCGAACATTATTCGAGAAAGTAGATCACCTTATTCCAGTCCAGCTTTGTTAGTAAATAAAAGTGGTAATAAGAAAAGTCTAGTGGTTGATTATAGAGCACTCATTAAAATAACTGTGGAACATAAATTTCCAATGCCTATAATAGAGGAAATTATTGATGATTTATCAGGTTTTGAATACTTTACCAGTATCGATTTAGCCTCTGGTTATCACCAAATTCCTATGGAATCAAATTCTATTCCGTTTACTGCATTTGTGACACCAGAAGGACGTTATGAATATACTAGAGTTCCATTTGGATTATGTAATGCCCTGTCTATCTTTCATTTATGAATGAAATATTCTCACCTTTACGTAATTGTAATGTTATACCTTACCTTGTGACTTACTCATACCTTCAAAAACTATTTCAGATGGTCTAAATATTTTACAAATAGTTTTATAAATGATAAGAGAATACGGTTCGACAATAAAACTAAACAAATCATCATTTATGTTGAAAAAAATTAAATATCTAGGTTATGAAATATCTTTGAATAAAATATCACCCTCTAGTTCAAAAATAGAGGCTGTTGAAAATTTTCCATACCCAAAGAATCAACATCAATTGCGCCAATTTTTGGGTTTAGTTGGCTACTTCCGGAAATTCATTAAAAATTTTGCTCGATTGTCTGCACCACTTACAAAACTTTAAAAAAAAGATTCTAGATGGGAATGGAATGAAAACCATACAAAAATAAGAGACTTTTTAAAAAGGAAAATATGTTCCCAACCAATACTGGCAATTTTCAACCCGAAATTGCCTGTACTTGTTTATACTGATGCTATACTGATGCCGTGATGGTTTTGCTGGAATTTTGACTCAAAAATAAGACAATTTAAAGAAACCTATTGCCTACTTCAGTAAACAAACTACTGGACCTGAAAAAAATTATCATTCATTTGAGTTAGAGTTGCTTGCAATTGTAAAAACCCTCGACAGATTGCGTTATTTGATGGGATATATGTTTACCATTTTCACAGACTGCAATGCAGTAAAAAATGCGTGGAAAAAGCAGACACTTGTTTTCCGCGTAGCTCGTTGGATTATTTTTTTAACAAGATGTTTCAACTCGAGCATAGGGCAGGTCATCAAATGCAGCACGTTGATGCATTAAGTCGAAATTTTCGTGACCTCGATCCCGAAACAATACAAATATCCATAATAACTGAAAGCGATTATTGAAGAGAGGCCCAAAGCTTGGATGATCGAATCAATCAAATTATTTTTTATTAAGCGGCAATAGTATCGAACACAAAGATATTTTCAATGATTACGATCTTCGCGGAAATAAGATTTATCGAATTACGCAACAAGGTCGAAGATTGTTTATTCCAAAATTGTATAAGTGGCAAATCACTGAAGCAAACCATGATGATATTGGTCATTTTGGTTACGACAAAACAATTGATAGGATTAAACGAGCCTACTGGTTTCCTAAAATGAACCGGTTCGTAAAAAAATAATGCGTATTATTCATTATTCGTATATATATATATATATATATATATATATATATATATATATATATATATATATATATATATATATATATGGTATTGAGTGGACGTGGAGAGTTTTTGATTACAATTACCCCTCAATCTACAGTATCGAGAAGAAAGCCAAAAACTTTCTTTCCCAAAATTCCAAAATTCAATTTCTCTTGAAAATATAACCTTTTTAATTTAAAGAAGATTTATATGTCTCTTGACAATGTTAAGTTTAGGAATGGTTTGAGAAATTGATTTGAAAAAAATCCACTTGAAAATTCTCAAAACCACCTATTGGAGTCGCAGTAAAGTATTTGCAAGTTTTCTGTTGAGGAACGTGAGGAACCCTCATTATAAAAAAGCAAAATGAAATCCAATTGCAACTCATAGTAGGAGAAAACACTGCGGAAGATTTACTTGAATTGAAGAAAATCTTCACGGAACTAGTAACCGACAGAAAGAGAAAAGAAAAAAAAACATTTACAGCCTGAACACACAAATGTCTGCTAGCACTGGTTCTATGCATGAGAATCTCGTAATTTTTAATTCTTCAAAAACTAATTTTTCAAATGTTATATACATCAGCTGTTACAATGAATGTATCTATTTTGGTCAGTTGTTAGGATATATATGATGTTATTTATGAAATCTACAATGGTTACTCGACAACAATTCTTGATATTTTTCCATACCTATCTGTTTCCGTTTTCGAAATACGAATTAATGTAAATTTTTTCCTTCTGAAATTATGTCCTCTAAAATGCTGATATCTTTGAGTACGGGAATACTATAGAATCAAAATTTGGTTTGCAGTTAGGTTATACTTGGAGGCTTCCCATACTTCATTATGATCTCCGTTACATCAAATCAATGCAGGGTGATAAATAATACAGATTTTTCGTTTATTTGAAGAAGTAGCTGAAAGTTGATTAATTTGAATGAAACACCTCGTGCATCATTACAAATTTAGTAACAAATGGAGAAACGGAGATAATGTTAAAGAGTGGAAAGCCTCCAAGTATTACCAGACCCCGAACAATATTTCGGTACCATAGGTTTCCTCAACTGAAAGATATCAGTATGATTTCCGAAGGAAAAAATTTAAATTGATTTATATTTCAAAAACGGTAACAGATAGGTACAGAAAAATATCGGAGAAAGTTGTCGGATAATAATTGTAGATTCGAAAAATAATACTATATACAGGGTGTTCTATTTGAAAAATCAAAGTTTCTATTACTATCTAATGAAAGAGGCAACATTGAATTTTCCAAAATATTTTAGTTGGGTAGAGAATGGCCGAATATGCTCTCCATCAAATTTCAAAAATGATTCGTTGTCTGGTTCACCGTCTAATGTGTTATCCGCCGTGAATCAGCCGGTATAAAAATTAGCACTAAATTCTCAAAAATAGTATTACTTTAAAAGGAAAACATTGTTGTCAGGTTGTGATTCTATATATTTCATCATTCTATATATTTTATCAGATTACAAAATATATATAATCACAACCTGACAACAATGTTTTCGTTTCAAAGCGATAATATTTCTGAAAATTCAGTTTCAAATGAAATTTCAGTATAGCTTGATGTTTCTGTTTCAATTGTTGTCGAGATAAACTTATGTATCTTGATATTTGTGTTTCAATCTAATTGAGAACGAACACACACACACACACGTTACTTGATGAAAATTAGTATCAGTAATCCTGGTAATAATTACAAATTTTCACAATTAGGACTGGTTATCTGCACTTATTTACTGGTGCAAGGAAAGTTATACAAATTATTGACCGTAATGAATAGAGATTACTAATTGGTGAACAGGTAGTTTTAGGAAAACTGGTGGAAAAATAACTTCTTGTTGGTCGTTCAATGGAAACTTTGATTGTTTACATTTGATAATCTCCTGGGATTCTATCAGGTTTAATTTTTGTCCTCCATATTCTGTATGTAGTACATCGTAGTTTATGACGAGGACGTGGTTGTTTTCCAACAGATGACATGTCTAGATTGATTTGTTATTTTAATTTCAAAACTTCTTTTGTGTTCGGATTTTCTGGTTTTGAAATTTCTAGATACTCTTCGAATATAAACTTTTGAGCACGAGCCACTTTGTAGCTTATAGACATTCGATTTCTTGTCCTCGTCGATGTTGAATTTGTTGTTTTTTATAAGTCTAACTGAGGTACTAACTACTGCTAACTAAACAGAAAATCTTCATAGCATACACGACTGATACCACCTTTGGTGGACAAATGAAAAACAGTAAATCCAACATTGACAAGGACAGCAAATCATGTGTTAGAAACAAAAATTTACCGGGGTTGTACCTGCTGAATATCTGTTTTCAAAACTAGTCGATAATTTGTATGAAATGCATTGTAAATTAGTGTATAATATCAATCCAACTGAAAAAACAACAATATCTTCATCTTGAAAATTTGTATGTAATTATTACTATGAATTCTACACAGTGCGTTCCAACGAGAACTTGACCCCTCCTATAAGTCAGAAACGGACGTGTAATCGAAAATTTCAAAGAACACGTCAATTTTTATTTCTAGGGGGACTAATTCTTATATGCATTTTGCAATGGCATGGGGAGTCCAGTTATACATCATTTGAAATGACTTTTGTACCTCTATCACTTCTGTATTTTTTTTTAATTGCTCCATTCGTTATTGAGAAATTAAATGTTGAACGTTTTATTTGAGAACAAATAGAAAATTCGCTGGCGCAACAAAAGTAATATCAATTGCAACACAATCACACATTATTGAAGATGACTGGAGTCATATATCGGTATTCCCAATCAATTCTCTGTCGCAGGTCTTCTAAATTTGTAGAATCTATATGATTAGTAGTAAACGTTTAAAAATGGACGACACTGTTAAGTCTTCTAGAAGACCTACGACAGAGAATTGTTAGGGAATGCCGATTTCTGACTTCGGACATCTTCAATAATATAAGGAGCGCCTTCGAAAGTAGACTGTATTCTTGTATGGAACTAGATGGAAGTTATTTTGAATATTTTATCTATTGATTCTGTTGCCACTGATTTCACTTTTGTTGATTTCCTCAATAAAATGAGCGACAGCGAATTTAATATGTTTTCTTGAATATATATATATATATATATATATATATATATATATATATATATATATATATATATATATATAAATATATATATATATATAATATATTTATTTATATATATATATAAATAAATATATATATATATATATATATATATATATATATATATGTAATATTCCAAAATTGCAAATTTTGTTTGTTGCTTCATTTTCATTGTTTGCAGAAATATCTGAAACTTCAATTTGGCAGTCATATTCATAAAACATCCATAAATGGTGCTTATTTGAGCCACCTTCAATGCTGAAATTTCAAATATGAGCCTGCATTTTTCGAAGTATTTTTTTATCAATAGTGTTCTGAAATTTTGAGAAAGTGAATTGGCTAACGATATTTACGAAAGTTGAAGTAATTTCATCTTCATCGAGTCGAATGAAATTTTCTCCACTACAGCTCTGATAACTGCTTGAGAAGAAAAAATATTCACTATTTTTTGTGTATCACAGATGATTCTCGAAATATTTTCTGGCAATCCACCCTTATTTGAATTGAGAAGCACGAAGTACCTGAGAGTGTAAAAGCGCCAACATCTTTCCTAATGAAGACGCCGTCTATAAGATCCACAAACGACTGAATCCACGAATATCAAAGATAAACAAAGTGGTCCATTACAAAGTCAAGCTTCGATATCGATCATCGAATAAGATTCGTCTTTTGTATTCACCGTAGCTTTCACTGCAAGACAACTGGATGAAACTAGAGCCCAAAATTTGAGTATTCGTGATTCAAAAACAAATAACGCTGTTTCGATCCGCCATAGGTCTGTCTCATTAGTGGTAGGTACTTGGTTGAACTAGTATTTTATATAGATAATAATAATAATGATAATAATAATTGCTTTTATTGACAGGAACAAATACAAAGAAAAAAATATATATATATAAACAAAAATATAACCTCCTATCAAATGGCAGGATTCAATTTCTGACCATGCTACGAAGAAATCGCAACATGAGCAGACCTTGCTCTTCCATCCAACCATTATTACGTTTCTGTTGATAACAGAGGAAGTGCTTGATTGAAACATGAATTTATTGCTCAATTCAACTGTGTTTGATAGGTAAGCCTAAGAAAACGGTGATGACATTTTTTCTCACAAAGACGTCATCTATGTGATCAACAATGACCCAATTCACGAAAATCAAAGGTAAATGAGGCTTCCTGAAGCAATGCATTCGTTTTTCAACCTAGCACCACTATGCACGTACATATCTGAAATTTCAAAGATGTCGATCGCCCAAATCGAATACAATGTCTAATTTTCAGGTTTTACCCATATATCTCATGTACTTTTTGTTTCTTACCGTTTACGAGATTACCATGCTCATATTCATACTCGTATTTTAATAGCTCTCTATATACTTTATACATCTTTTCATGCCGCACTGTTGTTGGAATGGATCTTATAATTTCCAACTGCATGTTACTGGAGTTTGAAAACATACTCTTTCAATAAAGAGTACCAAAATCAACATATATGAATGCTATACAGCAGTAAGATTGTTGATTTCAACAAATATATTGATTTTTCACAAACACAACAGAACAATGAAACCAATACCAAGTAAAGAGACATGGAAGTTTTTGAAATGAAATTGAAAGTCAATAATATGTTTGTAGTATATTGATTTAGTGGACCACTCGGTACTTTAGTTTATATTTGAGGACGTCAGTTTTTTTAGAGAAATAAAAACAGTAGGTATCAGGGGAGTATGTATGTAGTCGTTCAACAATAAAAACCTATAATAAAACCACGAGTGATTTTAATTATTGGTATCAAGTCCCAATTCATTACAAGTGGCGACGAGGATTTTCAAGGAATTAGTGTGTGTAAATTTCAAATTTAAATTTCACGAACTGGAACCACGTCCGAAATTCAAAATGGCAGTGTCAGAATACAAAGGTCATTTACGAGAATTCGATCCATCAGTAGCCGACTGGTCAATTTTCAAGAGGAGAATCGAAAATTATTTTGTGGCAAACATTATCAACGACGATAAACGTAAAGGTGCGATTCTTCTTAACGTGCTGAGTGAGGACGCTTATAAATTGATTCATAATTTATGCATGCCGTCTGAACCAGAAACTAAAAAGTTTAGCGAGATCTTTTTTTTGGTGGCCGGGACTTGATAAAAATATAGAAGATATATGTAAGAATTGTGAGAATTGTTTATTGAACAAGAAATCCCCAAATGAAGCGGTACTTACGAAATGGCCTTGGCCAAATGAAACTTGGTCTCGTCTTCATATTGATTTTATGGGACCATTTTTATAAAAATATTTTTTTATTATGGTGCGGATGCTCATTCCAAGTGGATTGAAGTTTATCCAATGGCATCGATCACTGCCAAAGCAACCATTGAAGTTTTGAGAACTACTTTTGCGCGTTTTGGACTTCCACGGAAAATTGTTTCAGATAACATACCTACATTTTGTTCAAACGATTTTCAGATTTTTTTAAAACTAAATAATATTGAACATGTCACCTCTCCTCCTTTTCAACCTTCGTCGAACGATGCGGCCGAAAACTCGGTAAGAACCATTAAAAACGCCTTAAAAAATTCTCTTGGAAAAAATAGATCAATAGATTTGAACAAAGTGTTGAAAAATTTTCTTTTCGATGACCGTAACGCGGTCCACTGTACTACTGGATACAGTCCAGCGGATTTGATGTTTGGCCGTAAATTACGTACACGATTCGATATTCTTTTACCAGAAAAAAATGTAAAGAGAAGGAAGATTTGAGAAATCATGTTGCAAGAGAGTTTAAGGAACAAAAACATTATCATAAAGGTAAAAGATTTGTAGATCTCAAGGAAGGAGATTCAGTTATTGTGAAAAACTATCCAAATGTAAGGAATCCTACTTGGATAAAAGGGGAAATAATAGAGAGATCAGAAAAATTAGTGTATTTAGTGAAAATTCCAGAACTTGGATATGTGTGGAAGAGACATTTGAATCAAATAAAAAAAATATACTTTCAAGGAAGCTTCTCTACCAACGCAAGTATATAATGAGACAAGTGATTCAAACGCCGTTTCCATGCAACTTAGACAAGAAACAAGGGAGAATTTAGACAGTAAGAGTAGTTACGAGGAAGTACTAGAGACCTCCCATTCACCTCAGCGTACAATGGCCAATGTAAGACAAAGACGTGAAAAAAAAACCATAGATCGGTTAGAATATCGAAAATTGTAATTTTTTTTGTCTAGATTTTTGTCTAGTTTTTTTTTTTATTTTTAGGTTGGAAGTATTGTAGTATATTGTCAATAATATGTTTGTAGTATATTGATTTAGTGGACCACTCGGTACTTCAGTTTATGTTTGAGGACGTCAATTTTTTTAGAGATGAAAAAACAGTAAGTATCAAGGGAGTATGTATGTAGTCGTTCAACAATAAACACCTATAATAAAACCACGAGTGATTTTAATTATTGGTATCAAGTTCCAATACATTACAATGTTTATATGTTTTTCTTTTAACCAGCTGTCGCACTCCTACGACCAGCAACAACGAAACAAAGCAATCTTTTCTAAATATTAATATCACAAGATTCTTGCCAATTCAACTTCACTGATTGTTTATCAGACTTGTTACAAAATCTCCATCTTTGTGGTATCCATATAATCACAGGTTGAAAAAATATTGATTTGCCCTTGGTATTTTCTGAAATGTGAAAAATAATTGAAACACTCTGGATATATTTCCCATATGATTAATATCACTCGGACATATATAAGTCAACGTCTCTCGAATATTTTTTTCATAGGGAAATAATATATCTAATGAAAATACACAGCTATCCATTTTCCAAGAAAGAATAAATGATCATTCTCCCATTCTCCGGGAAGCACTCAGAACCGCGCCGCCCCTGTATGCGAAGTGTGCGGCGCACACAGGCACCAGACAATAGAGGCGCCGCCGTCGAAATTGTTTTTGTTAGACTTGCACAACAACATATTCTTTGTACTGGAGTATCGATAGGTATACTAAGATGATGCCGCCGAAGTTACTTCCGTGCCTCTGCCTGATACAGCATTGTCACCGGCAATACAATTATCGTCACCGATACCAACTTTTTCCAAAGATGACCCTGGACTCTGGCCAGAAGTTTTCAATGCTACTTTGATCCAGTATTTGATAGAAAATCCGATTAATCAAATTAAACAGTATGATTGCTTCTGTTGCAAGCTATTTTAAATTTATGTCCAATTAATACATATTTTTCAATACATATTTTTCACACGTAGAGAAAATTAGTATTATAATAAGATCTATCTATTTCAACACAGAAAATAGAAATTTGGAAATAAGGGAGCATTTCCTAACTTTCCGTCCAATTATCGATACAACTGGCGCTGGATTAAAGTCATTTATAGTAGAAAAACTAGCCGAAATTAATTTGGACATAAACAACTTAAGGGTACAGGGCTATGAAAATGGATCAAATATGCGCGGTGAGAAACTATTAGTTTCTTATTCAGGTAAAAAATTGTAAGATGGGTTTTCCTCACTTTTTCGTGATCAAATGGGAAATAGGTTGAGTGTATTGTAGCAAATTTCTGATACCAAATATTTTAATGTTTTTTTAAGTGACCCTAAAACGACTGATATGATTTAAAAACTGAATCATATGCAAAAATGATTTTCTTGATAAAATGAGAAAGTTGCTATTGTTCACTACCACATGCCCCACCCTGTGGCATGTGGTAGTGAATATGCAACTGAAAATACCAATCAATCTGTCCAAACGCTTTCTCAACATGCTCCCATTTATCAATTGTCTAATTTATTTCATTTGACTGATAAACTAAAATTTACTTTTTCACATACAAGTGATACAAGTCAGATTCAGAATTTTGCCCTTCGATTCATGGGTCATGCGTATCAAGACGCCCAGGAGTTTCTTCGTTATCTTTTAGAAGGTTTAGATGATGACGTTAATAGAATTATTGAGAAACCTAAACCGACTATAACGGAGTTTAACGAAAAATTGAGTGACAGCAAAAAAGCACAAGAGTCATGGCTGATTTTTTTAGAATATGTAGATAATAATGTAGATAATTTCGTTGATCAATTAAAATCCACGATGAAGTGCACACATTGTGGACACTCATCTGTAACCTTCGATCCTCTCTGGGATTTGTCACTCCCCATACCACAAAGAACTGGCCAATTGAATTTATCACAGTGCTTGGATTTCTTCACAAGAGAGAAAACTTTGGATGGACTTGAAAAACCGACGTGTTCAAGTTGCAAGAAAAGAAGAAAATGCACAAAGTCTCTATTTATCCATGAGTTTTCCCGTATTTTAGTCATTCATTTCAAAAGATTTTCTCTGACAGAAAGATTTAGAGGCAAGTTAAATGTTGCCATCGAATTTCCTGAATTGATCAGATATGAACAATTATGCAGCAGACAATTTGACTTCTTGTCGTTATAATCTATATGCACTTTCGAATCACAGTGGGTCTCCATACAGCTTACATTATACAGCATTCTGCAGACATCCTTATACTGGCACGTGGCACGAATACAATGAATCACACGTGTCACCAATTTCACCAAAATCGCTTGTGAGTGGAGATTCATACATCCACTTTTATGGAGCAGGAAACAAGTTTGCACCTTTGAGCGTTCTGATAAATTATTTTTGAACTGTTGATTTTAATGCTATAATGAATTATATGTTATTTGTTTTGCTCCTAGTGATACTTCACTTACTCGTACTTCAATGTTATTCTGTATATTACTATGCTCTATTGTCAAAAACAAATTTTTTTGTTAACAATTTTTCTGTTATGAGAGCAATATTTATTATAGAAGCAAATAATATTATATATTAAATTGTTCGGTTAAGTCCTATTATAGTATAACTTTAATATAAAATACAATTAAGTGGAATACATATATGAGTTTTTCGAAAGTTCTTTCGATCGTGTCATGGAAAAAGCAGTCAAGCACTTCATGAGTTGTACGTCGCAAGATTCTGGGGCGTTAAATTATGTGAACGGCGCAGCGTTCAGAGAAAACTAAATGTATCTCTACTCTTCCAGCTTGCAGGATGATAAATATCACCAGAGTTGTTTCCAGTTCATATATTTTCAGAAAGTTTTCGCAGGATACACATTTATTTTTCAGCGTATCTAATACACATGTGTTTATCAGATTGAATCCCTCTCACTTTATTCCAGAGTATAGGGATATTTTTGGAATGTTGACCATGACATTTCACATTTTCGTAACCGAATTCAGTTTCTCATCGGAATGCCGAATACCTTATTGAGGAACGCATAAATTGTTCGAATGGAATCTCGAGAACAACCGCAAAAATTTCGAAGTAATTCTCTAATGCCCTTACTTTTATACGAACATTTTTTTAAATTTATCTTTCTCTTGATAATTTTCCAATAGTCGTCCTAAGGGTCAGTTCACTCTTCCTCTATCGTCTGCTCCTAGTACTACGCCATCTTCAACTCGAACTTGTAGCAGTTTTGTATCACAAATTGTACACGACTTGCTTGCCTCCTTTGGTACAGAGCCTCATATTGGAATCAAACATAACGAGCCGTCAGAGTCTCTTTGTTGCAGTACCTGCGACTGAGGCCTCCGTTATACAGCCCTATCTTGTCCCTGGGTCCTCTCAATGAACAATATAGCATACACTTTAGCTTGTTATGAATACATTAATACGAGTACACTGACCACTTACTTGATGAAAAGTAATGACAATATGCATGATAAAGAAACACATTTTTCACACTATGAATTGGATTCAGAGCACGTTTCACTATACGGTAATTTCATCAAAAGAGCGGGTGAACTTAATGATATTAAAAATAATGATGATAATTTGTTCTTAATTTGACAACTGTCAACTGAATAGGGTTCGTCTAAAGAGGCAAACTAAAAGCAGAATAAAAATAGGTAAACAGTGGAATTTAAAACAAACAAATAAACTGTTCAAGAGAACCGACATAGATTAAAAGTCAGTTTCGGAAAAATTCATCTGTGGTATAGAAACATTTGGCCACCAGAAATTCTTTTGAATTTTTTTTGAAACTGTAAAAAGTTTCAGAACCATTCATCTCTTTCGGTAGTAAATTGAACAGTCGAGGAGACAGAGCTCTACATGAATTATTATATATTTGTGTATTACTGAGTGGAATATGGAAGTAATTTCTTGGCGTGTGTTGAATCTATGACGAGAACTAATTTTAGTGAAATAACTATGATTTTCATATAAAAACCAACAGAACTCGAAAATAACCAATGATGGTAACGTGTGATGCACTGTTTGGGGCAGTAATAAATATTAGGTTAGGTTAGGTCCAAAGTGAGTGGGTCTATTCGATCTTTCACCGTAACCTGCAAAGTTTTATTGTGGCTCACACCTATTTACACTCGATCAAATGAACCCAGCTTCTAAACGAAGCTGATTTGTTTGTATGGTGAGTGGTCTTTCAGGTCTGATGGTACGAATCGCTCTACCGAACTCTAAAAACTTGATTCGGTCCTCAGTGGGGCAGTAACAAACTATGTGCTCTTTTGTTCCATCATTTTTCAAACAGAGGTGACACACACTGTCGTGTGTGTTAGTGTCGGTGACTCGGCAGTCCGAGTCTCTGCATGATATGACGATTCCAATGACAGTGACCTGTGAGAAGGCCTGTTAGACAACGTAGTTTATCCGTACTGTAGTCCAACAACTATTTAGTATCAAGCTTCGAAGGGTGAATAAACGCATTGGAGTGATCCAATCCTGGAAGATTCTGCCAGAAGTCCATAAATATTCTTGCCATCCAGGTGTTCAATCACTGTTTGGCAAAGCCTAAAGTGATGCCAATGACAAGTTCTGGTCTTGCTCGCAGCACTCTCCTTTGCAAGAGAGTCAGCAACCTCATTGTGTTTCAGACCAGTATGACCAGGAATCCAGATCAGAAAAATCATGTCGTCCTATTGAGGAGAGCCGTTCTTGGCAATTTACTACCAATTTAGACGTTGCTCGGTAGAAACCAATAGCTTTCAATGCCACTTGACTGCACGAGAATATTTTTATTGACCTGTGTATGAGGTTGGATTCTTCCAAACTCTCCACACACAATTGGAGAGTTGTTGTTGCAGATATGTTTACCAGCATAACATAGATCCAGCCAATCATGGTCGATTCTATACCTTTCCTAGCTATAGAGGATTCTATAGATCTAGACTACCTAGAGAGAGATAGTGATGAATATTATTGGAGTTTCATCCCAACACCGAACGGTTAATTTGCCTACTCGCGCAACAAAAAATGATCTTAATACGTTATCAAATACCATATTATATTTAAATTCGAGGGGTTATATTTTTAGGAGTGATTAATTTTTGGGAAAGAAAGTTTTTGGCTTTCTACTACTCCATCTTGATACAAAAAAAGGATGAGGGAATCTTCCAAAGATAGGAAGGAAGTTATCAATTTGAAAATAAGTAACTCTATACATGGATGTGTAGATCATGCAAATAAGTAACTTTCAGACACAAATTGAAAAAAAGTCCTCCTCTCCTGAAACAGCTACTTTCATATAAATATTGAATTACACGAAACAAAAAAATCCTTTCCAAACAAATACTTCTATAAGAACACTGAATTATACAGAAGATACTTTTCTCTACTCAGTTTGTATTTCAAACATTCGTTGTGGAATAAAAATCGATATCATTCACATGAGTTCTACTTTGAGGCCCTTCAGTACCAAATTGGATAACATATAGAAAATACACACAATTCATTCATGAATTACGATTTTTAATGTCACGGTATATTCTTGATCTGCTCATGTCATTGATGACATCGTAATGACATTCATTCACTTATTTGATTCAATCCCAGCCAAGAGGAATCTTATTTGAATTGAAGGGGTTATATTTTTAGGAGTGATTAATTTTTGGGAAAGAAATTGTTTGGCTTTCTAATACTCCATCTTGATACAAAAAAAAGGACGAGGGAATCTTCCAAAGAAAGGAAGGAAGTAATCAATTTGAAAATAATCAACTCTATACATGGATGTGTAGATCATGCAAAGAAGTAACTTTCAGACACAAACTGAAAGAAAGTCCTCCTGAAACAGCTACTTTCATATAAACATTGAATTACACGAAAGAAAAAAATCCTTTCGAAACAAATACTTCTTTATAAACACTGAATTATGTAGAAGATACTTTTCTCTACTCAGTTTGTATTTCAAATATTCGTTGTGAAATAAAAATCAGACATAATTCACATGAGTTCTAATTTAAATGAATGGTAACAAATTGTACTTACATGGAACACTGTCATCCTCACTGGTATACATCAATGTTTTGCCTTAAGACACTTGCCTTAAGCCTCTTCAGTATATTACATTATATATAATCAATAATTTAAAAATGTCAATCAATGAAGTGAGCTATCCTCAACAGATTATGCCATCGTGTACTTTTTGTGGATCTTTGAAAAAAAGAAAGAAGTGTAGTGAATTGTTTTATTATATATGAAGGAATTAGGTAGTTATTATTCATTGATAGATATTAATTTTGAATAAATATATGTTATTTCAGTTTATGACGTTCCACAAGTTGAGAAATAAACAAGTCTGGATCAATTGAGAATTTGATGAAGTGTAATGAAGGGCAAACTGAAAAATTCACCCCAAAAAGTTATTGCGTAGGTAATATAAAATTACTGAAGAGTTCAATTAGTCAGTATGTCAGTTACGTTTTTTTATGCTTTCCATAATATTCATGAACTTTGCCTACAAATTGAATTTTCTGTACTCTGCTTTCTTTATATGATAAAGTTTCAGAATGCTATCCGTTTTCGTTCTCAAAACCCAATAAATTCAGTTATGAAAAAGGCTCCAATAGAAAAAAAGCATTTTCTCTGATTTATTAAATTTTGTTCATTTTTCGGAATGTTGAAGGTAATAAAGCCAACCGATGCCCGTACTTTTCTCATAATATCATAACATTTCAACCAAAATACACAAAATATCGAATTGAAGGTCAAGAGGCCGAATTCACAAAGCTTTCATGATTTTCCGCATCCATTGATGAATACCGTATGAAAACATTCGTTAGTATTCGATTTCATTGCATTCAGATAGAGAGACAGAGAGAAAGAGGGAGACGTGGCGGATACTTCTTCATGTTAATTAGTTGATATGATATATCATCATAATGAATAAAAATTCCATTCATAAGACTGATCAAAGTCCCCTCACCGGGTTGGTGTATCTAACCGCGATAAACTCAAAAATAAAAGAACAAAAAACATATACGGATTTCACCTATGAAAGAGAAGGTTCCTGAATAATCCATCTATGTTTTATATAATATATTTGAAATATCACGATGTTATCTGTTCCGAGTCGAAGCGGCGCACTTCAGGAGATAAAAAAAATCAAAACTTCATTGCAGTTCAGGTGTTATCCTACGCAAAAGTCTTCAGGTTTATCTTTTACTTCATAATCTCAGTTTGAACTTTTGAAAAATTTCATAGTCGTTTGCTATAAATTTTTTCCTCAATTCGCTGAAATCTATAACTATATTCATAGTAACACGAATAGGAATAGAAGCCAACGTGCCAAATTTCAGCCTCTGATAATGCAAATAAGCATCTGTAGATTTTTTTGAGAAATCAAAACAAGTCTAATTTTTGAATATGCATAGCTCTGTAATTTTTCAATACTTCTCAACGTGCAACTACTCACGTTTTGCTGTCATCTCCTCTACCATTGAAAAAAGTCACAAGTTTTGAGAAAAAAAAAACACATTTTAGCACATAATCATGAATTATGAAAAAATTAAAAAAATGGAAGTTGGAGGTCAAGTTCACCAAGCCCTATGATTTTCCGCATTCTACATTATTTCAGTTCGAAAATGATATTGCACCAACATCGATTTTTTTTGGCGTTGGTACCCCCGATGTGTTCTCATTGAAAACGCTGTCCAATCTCTGCGAAGTGTGACAAAAAATTCACTACATATTGTTTTTCTATCATAGGTCTATAAATAAGTCCGCAAAGGCATTTGTCTGTCTTTTGGGAATAATTTACTATACCTCATTGGAATCTACTTAAAAGGATATGATTTTATTTCATATCAAATCAATTACGTTAGTTACCTTCAATTGTTCATGCACATTATAATCGTCCTTTATACCAAACAACTAAAAATCAGTATTTATTTCATCAGGGACTTGAAAATATCGGGTGATAAAATAAATTTAAGCAGTCTCACATACACTCCGATGTGACACCCGTGATGAAGAGAGGTGCTAGATGCGTTGGTTTCGTTTTACAATTCGAAGGTTCAGGTTGCATTTTTGTTAAAAGAATACTTCAAAGAAAAGATTCATCTTTCTCTCCCAACGTACCTAAAGAGTAGATTCTGGAAAACGTCTGACGGAAAACAACTACTTCTCTGCCTAAATACCACGACGGACATTGGATCACACATCTGACATACATTATCACAAGATACCTCACAAAGATTAGTCTTGCAGATGTGTCTCTTTCATCCAGCAGTAGGACCATGCTGAAATCAATCGATTAGATAACCTACAGACCGGTTTCGAAGTAGGACAGTAACAGACCGTAACTGCTGTTATGGACTGCAGTGTGCCTGGGACTCGATTGACTTCAACGCGGCTTGACTGCATCTATGGAACCTTCGTCTAAGAGAAATATCGTTAGCTAATAACAGCCCCATCTCATGAACAAGGCCCAAAGCGGGATTGATGAAAAATACAACTACATGGTTCGGCGATCACTTTCAGAAATCTTAATCAGTGAAGGAATGTGGCGGATAGTCCATGAATGAATAGATAATGAAAAACAAAGAATGAGAAAGTTGCTGAAAGTTGAATTGTGGTCGGTTCAACAGAGTTATTGCCTCTAGGAAAATATTTGCTACATACTACAAATTATGGAATACGTTGGTTTTGCCACAACTTTTGTGAAAATTAGTTGAAATTTTAGTTGAAATATAGTTATTTTATTAACTACAAGCTGATATAACATTATGCGTGTTTGCGGTTTTCATAATGCAGGTGTGTTGCTTCATTTATAATATCTGCACTGAGTATTCACGAGAGCGAGAAAAAAATGTGATCATGATCAACGTTAGGATCAGAGAAATTTTCTAGTTGTAAAATTTGTCGAATTTCAGGTATTTTTCGAAAAATCATCAACTTAAAATTTTTGACTCTTGTTTGTCAGCACCTCGCTGTTAAACAGTTATAGAAAATTGTTTGCACTTTGAAAAGTGAATTATGAATTACAGTTCTGTTGTAGAAGAATATTCATCCATCATATGTTAGAGGTTGTGTGAAGACAAATCATACCTCAAATATCAACTTATAAAAATATACTTTGAAAAACTAAAGAACACGCCTTTGAAGAACATAGAACTAAAAAGTTAAAAATATTTTTTCAATAAGCTTGAAAGAATAACGAACGAAAAATAATAATTTTTATTGTTGTTTTCAGTTTTATCGTTGTTTTTTCTAAAATTGAATGAAAAATACTGGTATTATTGTGAAAAAAGCGACGGTGCTTGATAAACATAAGATATGTAATTTTTTTCACAATGATACTAGTATTTTTCGTTCGTTATTCTTTTAAGCTTATTTGAGAAAATTATTTCTAACTTTTCAGTTCGATGTTCTTTCAAAACGTGTTTTTTTAGTTTATACTATAACTATATTTATTTTTCATTTTTTACTTTCGTATGCTATAAAAGCGTGTGTTTTAGTCTTTCTAAACTATATTTATTTTATCTAAACTTTGGGATCAATCAGCCGTATATTGTTTAGAAAAATGACCATAGATAGGTATTCTCCGATTCCGGAGACGGAGCCTGAAAATCAGCTACCAAGCTCAAGTCAACAGGCGCGCAAAGGAAGGTTACAAATAAGGCAGCAGGCGCGCGTGGTAATAAAAAAAACTTTTTTCAAATGAAGAAATATATGTAAAGTGAGTTCGAATTATATCAAAGAGGTTACGTACAGCGTCATCTGCCGGCGATTAGATCAAGCAATAATATCGATATATCAGGGAGGTTGCGTACTGCGTCTTCTGCCCGCGAATGGATCAAGCAATAATGTCGATATTTCTGTCAAATACAGATCCCGAGCTTGAAAGTTACAAACATACAAACAAACATACATACATACATAGAGGTGAAGATAATAAAAACGTGTTAAAAATCGAGCATTCGTCAAATTCATTTCACTCCGTTAACCGTGTTTCAGATTTTTCAAATTGCACACACTTTGCAGCAGAAAAAAAATGTGGAAATATATTTTCTGCTTTCCGTGCGAAGCTGAGACGGTACATATGATACATATGGTTTATATGATATAGTACAAAACATAGGAGATTATTCGAGCTACAGAATGTATCAACTGAGAGACGACGATCGCGATAAATTATATTCACGAGCACTCCTAACAGTAATTACGTCTTGAGTGCTTCTCTCTTAGGTGGCATGTTCAATCCGATACCTTCCCAACTTGATCGCAGTTTGTTGACTAGTTTGTCATCTACTAGAGTGCATTTCACAATTTCAGATTCACCAAGTCCTAAACTTCAAAGGGAAAACTAGTAGTAGAATTTTATTCAACTTTTCGATACATTTAGATTACCTGATGAGCCAATTTTTTTCATTCGAAAGAATCATTTCACAAGTTTTCATTCAACTTGCAATGTTTACATGTATGTTTGTAGCTAACATGTAGGAACGGCCCAAGATGGCTAACTGATTTTCACATGCACCCCTCTGATAAGGGTTTCAAATGAAAAGATTTGCATAATAGAATACGAAAAATAAGAAGTCGCTCCTCGAAATTCAATATGGTGGACCGACCAAGCCGGGGGATCAATTTTTTATACCCTTCGTCAAATGGAAATCAAATTAAAGATTTTGCTGAAAACAATACGGGAAATACATCACTGCTGAAATTAGTGCCGTGACTCCAACTCCAATATGGCGGATTCCCAAAGACGGTGAGCTATGTTTCTCATGCACATTCATAATATGGATATCAAATGAACGGTTTCAAAGAGGAAATCAGAATGACGAAAAACAATATGGCCACCATATCATTAATGAAGAATATAACTCGGCAAAGGCTGGGGATAGGTTGGTGGACTTTAAACAAATGTTTTAGCGACTGACCATGCAACAATAATGTATTCCAATGAAAAATTAATAATGAAAATACTGATAAGCATGCCCCGCGCTAGTCATGAAATAAAATATGAATCGATACCTAGTTGAAAATGAAGCTTTAAAAAAAAAAATAAACATCAGATCAAATCAAACCAGTCAAACTATCACACTACACAATTTATATGACATGAAACTCATCGCGAGAATAACTTGTGTAGAAACAAAAATAAAATATGTAATTTGTAATATGTAATGTAATAATTATAGAAAAAAATACTTTCTTTTTGAAATGGGTAGAATCTCGCGACAGGCTTTTTAATCATATGAATTGTGTTAATTTCTTCTTTATGGAGCAAAAACCATTTTTTTTTATTTCAATTTAATTTTTCCGCAAGAATTCGCTAATTCAGTTATATGCTCGAAAAACAGAGAAGAATTTTTTTCATTGAATCGTAATTAATCACTGATAAAATAGAAAAGAAATACAATAATGTATTGTATACATTACATTATATACAATACAATAATGTATTGCATATAAAATCACGATGATAATGTATATTTCAATATTTGACGTATCTTCTTTTCATTTTAATCGAACATGTATTTTATTTGGTGACTCGCGATATCATAGAAAATACAAAAATGCATGTTTTCTGCTTATAAGTGATTGTTACAAACATGTTCAAATCATGGTTTCATTTCCGAAACTGAAACTGTTTTTTTGCATCATTTTTTTTACCTTGAATCACAGGATATCATATTCGGTATCTTAAATTTGAACTGAATAACTCAGCATTCACTGAAGTATGACTTAATTATTTTGAATTAATTGCTTTCTTTCCTTCTTTGAAAGATTCCCACGCTTTTGTATGAAGATAGAAAAATGAAAAGCCTAAACATTTTTTCCCATAAAGTATCCTCTCCTAAAAATATCCCCCCTACAACTAGGATTTAATCAATTGGGCGAATGATTGATTGATGATTATACTATCATTGATGACATGAGTGGGTTAAACGCATTCTTGACATAAAGTCATACTTTTATGACGTTATCCAGATTGGTGCTGAAAAGGTAATAAGGCATGTTTCATATTTCGAAAAATCGACTATTCACCAATGAGAGTGAAATTTACCCTCTTTCATTTACTATATCGTATTGCAATCCTGTGAATGATATCTGATTCAATTCCATAACGAATATTTGGGATACAAACTGAATACAGAAAAGCGGTTTTGTCTAATTCAGAGTGTCTGTATGAACTAGTAATGTGGAAAGTATTTTTCTTTCAGGAAATTCAAGGTTCAAAGGATGGTAGCTGTTTCAGGAGAGCTTTTCCTTGTTTGTGTCTGAAGGATACTCCTATGCATGATCTACACATCTTTGTGTAGAATTTTTTTGAAATTGACTGATTTCTTCGTTTCTTTGGAAGATTCACACATCTTTCCTATGAAGATGAAGAAGTAGAGAGCAAAAACCTTTCTTTTCCAAAAATTAATCTCTTACCAAAATATATCGTTTTCAATTCAAACAATATCCACATGGCTGGGATTTAATGAAATAAGCGAATAAATGTCATTACGTACTGTCATCGATGACACGAGCGGATTCAATGCATTTTCGACATAAAGTCGTAATGTTATGAATGAAATGAGTGCTTCGTCTTGTAATGTTATCTAAATTATTGCTGAAGAGGCAATAACTTCGCCTACAATTCCATAACGAAAGTTTGGAATACGAACTGAATGAAGAAAAATATTTTTGTGTAATTCAGTGTTCATATGAAAGTAGCTGTTTTGAAAGTATTTTTCCCTCGTGAAATTTAATGTTTATATGAAAGTAGCTGTTTTGAGAGGGCTTTTTCTTTCAGTTTGTGTCAGAAAGTTACTTTTTTGCATGACCTACACATCTATGTATAGAGTTACTCATTTTGAAATTGATTACTTCTTTCCTTTGGAAGATTCTTATATTTTTGAATATGAGAAAGTAGAAAGCCAAAACCTTTATTTTCCTTCCATAAATTCCATTTGTCATGAAAGCTCACTCACTTGACACCTATGAATTTGAAAATTATGAATTCTTATCGATTGTTTGCATTTGGTGAAATGTTCAATTGCAGTCAGCAAAGGATATAAATTTGCAAGCAGCGTCTGAGTCACTCCTAAGGCTATAATATTTTCTTGAGAATCTTCTTGAGAAACAATCTATCACCAATGAGATATCAGAATCACTTGAAGTGCCTACCAAATTTCAAGTATGACGTTTCCGGAAGAAAAAAATGTAATTTGAAGAAGAATATGACGATGAGGACAATGAGGATGTTTCTCGAGGAAATAACTGATTACTTACCTACGTCTGTTATTGGAGTGTTCACTACATATAGTTGCTCATACATTCATAAGATAGACTTACTTTTCATTCTAGCCTTGTATAAAAATGAAACATTCAAAATAGTTGGAATTATTGGGGATATAATTGAAGTTGTCTATGTTGAAAATGATCAACACAATATAACTGGAGAGTTTTTGTTCCTTTCAATAATTTCTAAGTTTTTTAACTCAAACATTTGTAACTTCTCTTCCGTGTAAAGATTGAGAAGCCACTATCTAAGGCTTACAAGGACCCCGCGATTGCTAAGGCTGGTCATGATATGGACTATTCGACAATGATAATTATAATGAAGAATATATATTCTATGATATATATTATATGAAGATGCTAGCAGAAATTTCCTAATGAAGTCATATGTCGAATCAGAAAGCTCTTAATACTTGCATGTTATGCGTGAATATAAGGAGAGCTCCAACATCGTTTGCAAAATATACCGAGTTATGCTCCTGTGATTTCGAAATGATACCTTTTCCATTTATCAGGATTGGCTAACGTCCATTTGGTTTCAATGATCTATCATTTCTAATACCGAGAAGTGAGTGTTCATTAGGTAGTGAATCGTAACGAACGACCTTCTGCATTCACTATAATTGTTGTCTTCCTGAACAGAGTTAGAAAAACTTGAAACGAAGGTAGCTCATTTTTAAAGTTCTCGGGTCTAGAAAAAAATTGCTCACCCAAGCTAAATAGGCCACATTATTGAAGTTGAGTATGAATGAAAATGTTGAAGTTGGCAATCGAATAAGTGAATCTTTTGCATTTTCAAAAGATTGACTGTACGGTTTTCAAAATGCAGGGTGCCACTCGTTTCTGTTTTTTTGCAAATTTGATTTGCCAATGAATTCCTAACTAAATCAATGAATTGATTAATGAAGACACTAACTTGCAGTGAATTTAAATATACACAATGATCAACAGATAACGAAACTAATTGAAGGTAACAAGCTACCTTCTCGTAACATTCACTCAACAAAAGATGATCCTGATCGCATGAGTTACACATAAATTATTGATATTCCATGCATCTCTTCCTAACGAAATCACTCTGAGAATTTTCAAGTATTTGAATTTTCAGAATTGGAGATACTGGTTTAGAAAAAATCTTTACTGAATACGAAAGTCACATACCGGAATACCATAAAATATTAATATTTGGGCCGACATGTTTGAAAATCGGATAAATGGAGTAGAAAGTTTTATCCCCACTTCAACGAATTTTTCTCGAAGGGACATCAACCAGAGACTTCCGAACTTTTACAATTGAAAACGGTCACCTTGTTAAAGCTACATCTGTCAAATCATTTGTCATTCATTCAGTATGTTTTGCCAAATTACCATGAATGGATTTAACACTCAACAACACGTGCAAATAATGAAATTGTTCAATCTAAATGAGTGTTCATGGTCTTCATGTTCGTCCTACCGAGAGGACTATTCACACTGTGGTGGATAAATTTGAGTTCACTGGTGCAGTGAACGATCGACCAACAACATCTGTACGTCGACGAATCGCAAGATCTGCCGCTGTCTGTGAGTGTGTGCAGGAGAATTCGAGGCAGTCGATCTCGCGTCACTCACAAGAACTCGACCTTTCGCAGACCACAACTTGGCAAATTTTGCATCGTGACTTGGGCCTGCAACCGTAAAATATTCACCTAACCCAGGAACTGAACGTAAACGACCATAAATAACTATGTGTGTTCGCTGAATGGGCTCTGGAGCAGTTGGCAACTGAACCTTATTTACATCGAAGAATCATTTTCAGCGATGAGGCCCATTTCTGGATGAATGGGTACGTGAACAAACAAAATTGTCAAATATGGAACGACACCAATCCACATGAGATCCAAGAGCGTGAGCGTCCAATGCATCCCAAAAAAGTCTCTATTTGGTGTGGATTTTGGACTGGCGGCGTCATTGGTCCGTATTTCTTTGGGAACGACGTTAATTAGGCCATCACTGTCAACGGCTACCACTATAGGACGATGATTAACAACTTTTTTTGACCTGAATTGGATGATCTGTACACCAACGACATGTGGTTTCGATAGGACGGCGCTTCGTGCTACACAGCTCATGCGACATTGGATATTCTTCAAGAGCGATTTGAGGGTATGTTCATCTCACGTGGAGGTGAACTGGCTACCGAGATCGTGCGATTAGATTTTTTTTGTAGGGTTTATAAGTAGCAGGTGTATGTAAACAAGCCACAAACCACAGCGGTCCTCAAGGCGAACATTTCCCATGCCATCATTTAGATTCAGCCTGATTTATGCGCAAAAGTCATGAAAAATTGGACGTTCCGGATGCACTCCACCCAAAGATGCCGTGGCGGACATTTGAACAATGTTAAATTTCACACATAATGCCATAAATAGGTTTGAGCTCGATTGTTAGCAAGAAGCAGAATGAGCACATTTGAAACACCTCATCGATTAAGTGGGTCAAAATGAAGTTATGTTCATCTGAGTATTTTTAATTGAGGCATAAGGAACTCAAATTGCTTCCAACCACATCAAAATGCGACATAGTTTTGAAAATTGAAATTTCACATAAATTCATTTTCCAGGAAAATGTACTATAGGTATACCTACTATTTTTGTGGAAATTTTTTTTTTGAAACTTGTCCAATTTTGTTTTCACCCAATTCAGTATTTAAAATATGGAAAACTTTTCAAAAAAGAATGTTTCCATAAATATCGGCATGTTTTAATATGGGTATGAATGCAATTGAATGAAAGAAGAATCACTATCAAGGGGACAAAAAATTGTCATTCAAATATCAGCATGCATTTCCCTCTAAGATTGAGATCCAATATTTACTTACGAATTTCACTTTGACTGTATCACCAATTTTGACTGTAGATGGGGGTTGTTGAATGCAATCGCCAAAATTATTAAACCATCCACTGGAGTCGAAGAGAACTGGGGTAACAAGGCTTAAAAGATCCTTGGGAAACTCGAACGGTTGTGGACCTGCTTCAAGTTTTCTATTCTGAAAGTACAAAATAGAGTTGAAACAGTTGAACTTTGTGAACATATATGTGCCTGAAATGTGATTTAACAATATATTTTCACTAGTGATGCACTGTTTGGAACCTTTGGTGTAGTAATAGTAAAATATTACTGAAGTTTTTTAACACCTCGACACGTGTCGAAACATTCAGTTAGTTTGATCTTCCTCTTGAAGGTGATCACTTGGTGATCGAAACACGTGTCGGGGCTTTGAGATAACTTTTTGGTATTGTGAAAAAACTCCAGTAATATTTAATATATTCTCAACGAATAGTTTTTTCGAAAAGATCCGTTTTCAGGAAAAACTTTTTGGATTTCTACATATCCATCGAAAACTTCCAAAGGAAAGAAGAAAATGATTTTTTTCGATAGCATATGCAAAACAAGTACTATCAAATATAGGAACATTGAATTATACGGAAAAAATGTAATAACTGACATTGCGATGGTTAACGTGGAATATTATTTCATTGATAGAGATCGAGGTCGATCACCTGTTTCTTCGGTGTCGATATTTTTCCAGTTGAAAAAGCGCTGAACTACTTCATGACTGTCGGACCTTTGAGCGTCGTTGTGGTCATGTACAAGTTGGGCTAGACTAAACAAATGAATATTTTACATCCCGCCGGTGATCATATGATTGGGAACGGTAAAAATGTTAAAAAGAGGTTTTTGTGGCTGACACGAGGGCTTGGGAGTTTTTGCGAGGGACACAAAAAGTCAGTCACCGGATCCCGTCGAGACGAGATCGGAGGTCTCATCCCTCAGCCTTCGAGGCTGAGGGAGGTAGCCTAAATAGGTGAGTTATTTTGTTTGTAAGCGCGTGGTGCGAAATTTAAGGAAAATCGGTAGTGAAATCATTAAACGGTAATTGGTACAGGGGAGTTTGAAATTAAAGTGTTGGTGTTGAAGACACACCGGCTCAGTAGAACCTATGGTTGCCCATGAACCACCCACAGAGGCGTTATGTGAGTGTTTGTGTTTTTACTAACCAGTAGATATTGAAGATTTGTTCTGTTTCTACGAAATTCAGGTTCTAGGACGCCAGAATCATGCGCAGTTGATATAGAGCGTTCTGTTTCATTGACGATAAATTCGAATTGATGAATCGTCTGTTCTGGTTTCGACTGCGAAATGATCCTAAACTGTCTTAAACCGTCCCGAACCGTTCTTGCTCTCGAGACTGAACTGTTGGGATCTGTTGCCGTTGCTCATGCGTATTCATGTGGAAATTTGTCTGGGCTATTTTCTAGGATGTTTTTTTGTTTATTTGATTTAAATAATTGATGATTGAGGTTAGATAACATTTGAACTGACTATAAGGATACGTTACAAAACAAAATGAACATGATCAACAGTATTTTCTCGTCTTCATCTCTTCATATATATGATAGGTGGCACAGTAGTCTCCTCAAAATGAATTCTGATTTAACCGAGTGTCCGAGACTATTTCGGACTGTTTGAGATTTTTTGTTTGTACAGTTTCGGATGTTAGAACCAGAACAAACTTCGACAGAGAGTTCACATATTATTTTGTCTGAGTCCACTTCCTATTTGCAAAGAGGTTATATACCACTCTTCCTAAACTAAAAGTAAAACTAAAAGTATTTTGTATTGAGTTGGTGTATATGTAATTACTCAACCGGTTAAATTAATAGTAAATAGCAGGGTTGAATTGACGGCATTTTCTTTGTTCTACTTTTTTAATTTTATAGAATTTTACATTTTTTTTGTAATAAGATTTCACACGTTGTTTTTTTCATTATGTCCATGGAGTCGTTATTTCACTTGGACTTTCATTTTCTCTTGGACTGAGAAAAACACCATCCTCGTAGAGTAAGATGAAGTTAAGAAAACGAAAACAAATGAGAGACTTTCTTTCAATCTATCGAGAAGAGAATAGTGAATGAAAAGCATTTTAATTGAGATTGAATTTCAGTTCTGTAACCACATAATGAGAGAGAATATAAGCAGGTATACCAAATGATCAGATTTCAAAGAGAACAGCCTTCGCGCGACCGGCACGGACCATACAGCCTTTTCGGAATTGCATAACTTCCAAATTTTAATGTGCGGAAATCTCTCGGACAAAAAATCAAATTCCACAAGATCAGAAGATTTTTATTTTTGTTATTTTGTGATTTATTTTGTCTAGAAATCTGATCACATTGGTTAACCAAGAGATGAAATATTTTTTTTTGGAAATTACTATAATTCTGTGTTGAGTAGATAGTGGACAATATAGTTTAGTGAATTTCCGTTTTGTGTTTTGGAAGTAAATGCGTTCTTATTACTTTGTGAAGTGGATTGAAATATAATTCATAGGTAGGTCTTAGAGAAAAAAAGGAATTTTTATTGTGTAGGCAGTCTGAAGAAACTGAAACTTAAAGTAGCCATAGGAAGTTTATTGTCTAAAGTTGATGTTAGGGAGAATGAGGTAAATACAATTGTAGCGTTTGTCGACGGAAAATGGTAATGAGAAAGTAGGATATTGAGCGAGCGAAGTAAAATATTTTGATTAACCTGAGTTTTTCGTTGAGATAGATGGAAGTGTGAAGTTAATACTTGCAGGAGGTAATATATTATAGAGATAAATAACTTTATGTGAGCGCCATATACTGGGTGTGTTCGATAGGTCTCAAAGGGAGAAATTAGTTTATTGAGTTGCGTAGCGCATACAGGGTGCGTTAAATAAGTTGACAATACATTTTTAAATGACATTGAGTTCCTAGTGTTGTGTTAAACCACTTTGGGTTTGAGAGTCTTCTGTTAAACTATTTTGAAATACTGAGAAGTTAGAAAGCAAAAGAGTTCTCTGTGGCTTTGAATAGTTTTTTTTTCAAACATTTGTGTGTCCTTGTAGCTTTGGTAAATAACTTCAAAATACGTAACATTGTACTAAGAAAAGTTCAAGATGAATTTTAATAAGTTATTTTGCCTATTGGTTTTAGTGCGCTAATTGATTTAGTATAGGGGTAAAGAAAGAGAAAAAGGGACCCGAGGACTAGATAAAGTCTTTATCTCATTTTAGAACCCAGACAGTCGGTTCTGTATTGTTATTAAGGAAGAAGGTGGTACGAATAAAACAGTTTTTGCTTTGTATTTTTTTGTGTTTGTATTGTTTTATCGAGATTCATATGCAGGGGAAATCTTTTTGTTTTTCAAATTAGCGTGAAGGAATACATATACATGGGGATTAGAATGAATTTTCGGTAACTTAGAGAATTATTCTTTCGTTTGTTTCGAGCAACTATTCATGGGATAAAACAAAAAGTGAGGTGGTAAGTGAGCCTTGAGTAGAAGCTACAGTGAATAAAATAAGCTTGGTAGTTCTTTGAATAGTATACCATTTTTAAGGAGTACAAAAAAAAGTTAGTTCTAGTCATGGAAACAAAAACCATTGCTGTCTGGAAAATAATTGAAAGAAAAAATAGGTTTTTGTTTGGCTTAAAAACAAAAAAAAATGCTTCAGGCTGCATTTCATGTCATCAAAGAAGTCAATAAATGTAGGTTTTTTTTTGTTTTTTTTATGGTATTGTTTGGTGATGTTTTGCAAAATGTTGAACTCTCTTCAATATTTTTACCAACGCTCCAAATAATAACAAGGACCAATGACTAATAGGTGGCACGAACATGACACTATAAATACCACTGTAATATGTCGGCAACAGTGACGTATCTACAAAACTTTTGGAAATGGTGTGATAGCCGAAACTAGTCAACAATGAAGAAATATCGTGGAAAATAGACAAAAGTGTATTTTTGTAGAGTATCCTCAGTGAACATGAATTTCCACAAAATAAACAAGTCGTCAACTGACGGGTGGTCAGTTGATCAGAGGTTGAAGTAATTTAAACTTGAAGTAATGACATATTTGGGTTACTTATATTTCTGGAGGGAAGTAATTTTTTTGGCATATAACCAGGAACTTTGGGGCAAATTTTTTTGTAGCAGGCGCTTAGAGGCTCTGCAGATAGGGGTGCTCAAATACTACTGCCGGTGGGGAGTAGGAGTCCCGCTAAACGGATACTTTACTGATTGATTCGGCCGTTACTTGATGAAGATCCATACTACTTTCAAAAACTACACCTCACGATTTGATCTAGACAAACTTTATTTGAAAAATATAATCATAACATGTGTCGCTAGCACAGTGGCTTGAGAAAGCTACTGTGCTTGCGAAACATGTTGTGATTATATTTTTCAAATAAAGTTTGTGAAGATCAAATCGTTAGGTGTAGTTTTTGGAATTAAACAGATACTCTTCCTTCCATTGTATCGTTTGTTGACATAAAAACTTGGCAAGTTGACTTGGGTGTCACACCGATAGGTGGTTCCACTTATGTTTCGCTTGCGTTCACGCAGCTATCGCCCAAACAATTTGAATAGGGAAAGTAGTAAATGTGACACATCGTTAAAAAGGTAATTTTATAAGGAATTCAGTCATGTCAATTTTAGCTACCCAACTTTCGATTTTGACGCCTTCTTGCGGGAAAAAACTGTTCCGTATTCCAGATTATGATACTTCATTCGCAAGCTAATTTGACATAAATTCGGTGACAATGCATTATGGAGTTTTTCTAGGGGAAAAACAAGATGTCGGCTTCACAATGGTGGACAAGATTTGCAATTATGGTCCGATTTGATTCAAAATTGATAAGTGGTGGTTCCTAGGGTCGGAAATTATGAATTGTTTTTCAATGTGAAAAAATCAAGATGATGTCTCCAAAATGGTGGACGAAATTTGTAATTATGGTTCGATTTAACCCGACACCGAACACATGTGTATTGAAGATATTCGATCTGTTTCGTTTTCGGTGCCCCACCCCCTGTATATGTTGAATAATTGTGAATATTTCAACTGGACTTTTGTGGATGATATGGACAATTATAGTGAAGAAGGAGCAATATATATATATATATATATATATATATATATATATATACAGGGTCCTGCAACAGTGGCGCGGTGTAACAGTGGCGCGGTGTTCCATATCTCTATATAGGAAGCAGATAGGAATCTAATTTTCTATAATAATACCTTATTGCTCGAGCTCGACAAAATAAAAATATTGGCGGTCACACAGGGTGTTCGATTTTTTCTGGGCGGATCCCAACTGTGTCTTTTTAAATGGCAACCTATATTTTTTATCGCTTTTTCGGTTTCTTCATAGAAAATAAAATAAACTTTATGTATATCTGCACTTCGAAAATATTGACGGTTTTCGAGATATCTAGCATGACAGGTTTTTTTTTCCAATATTCGTCACTCAGAATATTTGAAATTATAAAGTGGTGCCAAGTCCAGTTGAAATTTTTTTTTGGTCGAATATTCTACATTGGTAACTCTCTCAAACGATATATCTGAAATCGACCTGTGATATACAGGGTATGAAAAACCGCTTGCCAAATATTGTAAATGAAAATTTGCAAAATCTTCCTTAGATTAAATGGAACACCCTGTATATTATTGATACATAAGAAGCGCCAACGAAACCTCTACAAATTTCATTAAGTTTTCCCTATGGCTAAGTTCAATAGTTTTTCTTAAATGAGCATTTCTTTCGAAAAATGGTCATTTTTTCAAAGCGAAATCCATTTGACGACTGATAAAAATATAAGAAAGATATCTTGTTTCAATTTTGTACATTAGAAGGTGTCCAAACAAATATTTTTTAACGAAATAAATGTATGTACCTATCACTTTTTGCTAAATGGAAAATTATTTTTTCATTGGATGCAGAATTTCACTCATAAATCGTGCAATATCAAACTAAACAAGTTAAAAGAAAGAAACATTATAAATAACTATTTTTTTCATGTTATTATATTCATTCAGAGCTTGAGTTCTAGATATTCAAATTTGTCAACTGGCAAATTACAAAACTACAAAAGGGAGAGTTTAATTAAGGTTGATAATGAAACTTTTATAAAATATGTTCAACATGTCTTCCATTTTCTTGAATGCAGACCTGAAGTCTATATTTGAAAGACTGTTCTTCCCTGCGCAAGACAGCTGGTGTGATGCTGCGAAAAGCATTCGTTATTCTAAGTCGCATATTTTCGGGAGAAGTTGGTGGCTCAACGTAAACCATATTTTTTATGTATCCCCATAAGAAAAAATCTAGTTTCGTCAAATCTGGTGATCTAGCGGGCCACCGTACAGGCCCATTCCGTCCTATCCATTTATTGGGAAATACTTCATTTAGATGATCTCTCACTTCTGCCGAATAGTGAGCAGGTGCACCATCATGTTGTAACCACATTCTATTGCGGAGGTCAAGAGGAATATCATCTAAGAAACCTGGTAAATCATTTCGTAAGAAATTGAGATACATTGCACCATTCATATGTCCCTCAAAAAAGTATGGACCAATTACATATTCTCCAATGATGCCTCCCCAGACATTTATCGACCACCTATGTTGATAATCCACCTGTCTCAATAAGTGAGGATTTTCTGTCGCATAATAATGGTAATTATGTCGATTTACAAATCCATTTTTATGGAATGTCGATTCATCCGACCATAAAATATTATTGAAAAAATATTCGTTTCGACGAATTTTGTTCATGGCCCAATTGCAAAATCTCACTCTTTTCTCGAAATCAGCATACAGTAGTTCTTGATGTAACTGAACGTGGTATGAATGCAAGCGATGTTTCTTCAATACTCGTTGCACTGATCTCTCACTTATATCCACTATTTCCCCAATTTGTCGTTGACTCCTACTAGGATCTTCTTCAACAGCAAGAAGAACTTGCAATTCATTATTTTCATTAGTAGCTGGCTTGATGCGCTCATGTTTGGTATAATTAATAGATCCAGTTTCAACGAATCGTCCCAAGACCTTTCGGAAAGATCTTTCATTTGGATGCCTTCTATCTGGATACCGTTGAGAATAAATTCCACTTGCCAATAAACAATTCCTGTCTGATTCACCTAATATGAAAATCATATCAATCAAATCACTTTTTGATAACAACATTCTGATGAAATTATACCAACAGTTCAACTTCACGATTGACTAAAAATTTCAATATTCATTTGCAGCCAAATATTTTGTACTGTCATTTGCCAGACTACTTGATTTCCAATAAATATTTCATTCGCTGAAAGGTTGTTTTAGACCGAAAGAATATGGCACAAATTCCGAGATTTTTGAAATTATTGTAACTATTCAAGAACGTCCATTTTGTGGTGTAATTCGCAACTTGTTTATCTAGCAACAGGTGATTTTAGGAATGGGCGATATTTTAAGGAAAGGGTATTTTTTGTATATTCTTATCAGTCCTCAAATGGATTTCGCTTTGAAAAAATGACCATTTTTCGAAAGAAATGCTCATTTAAGAAAAACTATTGAACTTAGCCATAGGGAATACTTAATAAAATTTGTAGAGGTTTCGTTGGCGCTTCTTATGGATCAATAATATACAGGGTGTTCCATTTAATCTAAGGAAGATTTTGCAAATTTTCATTTACAATATTTGGCAAGCGGTTTTTCATACCCTGTATATCACAGGTCGATTTCAGATATATCGTTTGAGAGAGTTACCAATGTAGAATATTCGACCAAAAAAAAATTTCAACTGGACTTGGCACCACTTTATAATTTCAAATATTCTGAGTGACGAATATTGGAAAAAAAAACCTGTCATGCTAGATATCTCGAAAACCATCAATATTTTCGAAGTGCAGATATACATAAAGTTTATTTTATTTTCTATGAAGAAACCGAAAAAGCGATAAAAAATATAGGTTGCCATTTAAAAAGACACAGTTGGGATCCGCCCAGAAAAAATCGAATACCCTGTGTGACCGCCAATATTTTTATTTTGTCGAGCTCGAGCAATAAGGTAATATTATAGAAAATTAGATTCCTATCTGCTTCCTATATAGAGATATGGAACACCGCGCCACTGTTGCAGGACCCTGTATATATATATATATATATATATATATATATATATATATATATATATATATATATATATATATATATATATATATATATATATATATATATATATATATATATATATATATATATATATATATACATATATATGTTTGTTCAGTGTTCAGTGTTTGTCAAATTCAACTTTTTTTTTTTAATTGAAAAAATGCATTTCTAGATCGAATTTAACAAAAAGTTACTTGAAAAAGTTGTGTCTACGGCAATTTTATATCCATATCCCAAATTTTATGCAACTTGGATGAAGTTAACGTTTTGCTTATTTTTGACAGATATCCCCTTTATTTTAAAAAACGAGTTCGGTTAATTGTCATCAAATCATGTATACATAACAAACTCATCATGGAGTTTAACTTTTCTGGTATTAAAAATTTGCTATAAAAATTTTAACATGACTGTTGCAAAGTTTCAATCACTTGGCTATTTTCTTAAAGAAACCTTTGATTTCGAAAAAGCAGAGGTAACTGAAAAACATGCAGATAATTTCGATAGAACTATTATTATTAAAAATTTTAAACAACAATAATATTATAGAAAATACAAATGGGTATAAAAAATTACTTATATTACTTATTGATCTAAATGAGGTTGTCAAACATTTATAGCCTACATTTCAGTATGTCGTCCTCCACGTTCAATACAAATTATGGTCCTTCTACCGACATCTGTAACTGCATTTTTAATAAATCGGGGATTTATATTTGCACAGCACTCGCGAATGGTATTTTCCAGATGTTGTATGTCAGTAAATGGTCTACTTCGGTACACTTTTTGTTTCAGGTAACCCCACAAGAAAAAGTCTAAAGGCGTCAAGTCGAGTGATCTAGGTGGCCAATAATGTTCCCAGTTACGTCCAATAACTTTGCCTCTGAACATTTGTTGGAGGGAGTGTTAAACAACAACCGTGTGATGTATTGGTGCGCCATCAAGCTGATACCATAGGTCGTATATCATCTAAAACTTCACTAACCTCATTATTCAAAAGGTTGAGATAACCGACGGATGATAAACTTTCCCTAAAGAAAAATGGCCCAATTATTTTGTCGTTAAGTATCCCACACCATACATTAGTTTTAAAGGAATACTGATCACCACATTCAACTGTGAAATTGGGATTTTCTTGGGCCCACCATCGGCAATTTTGAGAACTTACCGTTCCATTTGAAGAGAACGTTGCCTCATCTGTCCATAAAATTTTATACGGAAACTTTACAAATTCAATTCCCAATAGAAAAAATAAACACAAGGAAATACGGCAGTGGATCATAAAGTATACATTTACCAAACAGAACTGAATAAGAACTCCAAACATCAGCCACACTTAAAGAGAGTCTCAACTGACAAGTTAATTAGGAGGGCCCAAAGACGCAATTTTGGACCTCGATTTCACATCGATTTCACAAAAAAAAATCGATTTCACATAAGACTCACAAAAGCGTTTATTCTCTTCGAGAGCAGTACAAAGAATGAATCTTTATTAAGACAAATATTACAAGATTTGAAATATAATGAGTTTGCAAATTCTCGGGCTCCTGTAGATAAGGCACGTTTCTTGATATCTGTTTCCACGTAACTCAGGCTGGAAAAATAACGGAGTTATTTTTTGAAGTTGTGATTTCTGCGGATTCACAGGCTTTTTGGTTCTTCTTGAATATTTTTTGAAAATATTGCTTCAATTTCGGCAGACTGAGCAGTATCACGATGACGATGATTACAAATATTATAGTCTCAAAAACAGGCGTTGTAGGACCTTAGTTTTGTTGCGATTGAATAGGCTTCAGTTGATTGGCTATTCTGTCTATTTGGTACAGTTCATCAAGGTTGATTTTGGTGCAATTCGAGGTGTCGTAGACTTTTGGAGTTGTCAAGTCCGTCATTTCCAATTTGGGTAAAATCATGAGTTTTCCTTGTTGGATATAAATGTCATTTACATATTTTGTATCATGGATTTGGATTTCGCAGGATTGTGGGATTCTGATCAATACTGGAGAATTGATTTTTAGGTATTGATCTGTTTTGCATTTGGAATATAGACGTTCTTCTTTGAAAGGGATTATCAATACTCGATCTTGTATTACTTGTTCTACAATGGGATCTTGCACGTTGACTTCCAAAAGGTGGCATTTCTCAGAGGCTTTTCCTTCAAAAAGGTGAAGTGTGCAGTTATCCGGTGGCGCAAAGTTCTCCAGGCAGTAATATGTGTTTTCTAGGAACGGACGATCTTCTTTTTCGAACTGGATATCGCCCTGGTTCCGTGCCAAATATGGGTATTTGGGAAAAGACAACATGTGATTTTAGATAATAGAATATGCATGATAGAATTCAGGGAATTTGGGCCTAACAATAGGGACGTGTATTGCGAAGATCAATTTGGTATTGACGAAACTGACTTGCGTTCCTTAAAATTGGTAATACGTGACTGTATTCTTAAAATTTGGAACTTGATTTTGGTTATATATTTTCATTAAATATGTCGCCATCTCCTGAAGTTCAGTAGTAGATACAATTGAATTAGCAAAGTGTTCAGTTTTGAAAACATAATGGCATTTTCGATATTATCTATAAAGTTTATCAAATTCTGACTGTATCGTCACCACCTCCCTGTATAGTGTGTTTGTCTGATTAAGTAGAGTTTTTGTTTTCATTTTTTTTGTTTATATTCTTATCGCGAGAGGACTGTGGTTTTCTGTCTGCCGCGAGAGGAAGAACATATAGAAAAAAGGTTCGATTCCAGAGAAAGAACCGAAAGTGCTCGAGAAAACTGCAGTTGTACTGGAAAAGTGCAGTTTCTTATCTCTCTCTCTCTCTCTATTCACCGATTCCTCAAGTGCCGTTGTGACCAAAATCAAGGTAAGGAAATCACAGACACGTTAAATTCTCTCTTTTTGATATCATTATTATTGTTAGTTAATTCTCATTCATTAGCACCACTGAACAGAACGAACTACTCGATAATTTTCAAAGACCAATTAAAACAGTCCACTAAGTTACCCAATATATAACACTGACAGTCTAAGTTCAATTATAATAATGTTTCTTGAAAACTAAGGTAATTATTGACATTTCTTATTGTATCACTAAACGTTACCTGAAATTTTTTCAAATCTCCTCAAACTTCTCTTGATTCACGTTGAAAATTCTAATGGTTTTGTTTATTAATTTAATGGTTTTGTTTATTAATGTTTTAGACAAAGAAATTTGGAGATTGGTTTAGTGAATAATTTTTTCCTGATTATTTTCCAAAACTTTAATAGTGTTATTATAACGTTCCTCGTCATCAGAGTCGAGGTTTCCAGAGAGTAATTTGTTTATTTTACCAACTACATTGATTAGCCCTCTTTTATTGCGAGTATGGAATGAGGGTGATATATTGTCGATGTTTCTCTGTAAACGGCTAATGAGATATTTAGTTCTGAACAGCATATTATCTGATAATCCGTGGTAAGATATTAGGCTCATTACATTAACTTTGGAAATACTATTTTCGATTGATTTATAATTTTTATTTAAATTTTGTATCTGATCGATAATGATTTTAAGGTCCAAATAGTGTAGAAAGATATGTTTAGTGTTTATGATTCTAGCGTTTCCTAGTTGTATTGGGAGAATGAGATTGTCTAGGTTGGTAACGACTATGTCATCCTTACAATATGATAGTTAAACGACCAGGCAAAGGAGAAGAAACTTCATCCTCTTGATTTTCCTGTAACAATTTTTGTTCTTTAATATTTCTGGGTTTTCTAGCAGAACTTTTATGATATGTTCCGGATTGTGTGATTGATTTCTCATCAATTTCCTAATCGAGAGAAACCTTTTTGAATTTTGGTAAATTTTTGTTTTGGGGTTCAGTTTTTATATAAAATGTTTTTCGACCCGTATATTGTGGGGCGTTTGACCTTTTTTCATTTGCTCTAGTTATTACTTTTTCTTTAGTTGTTTGATTTGCTCTTTGTATATTTTCGTACATATTTTTGCTAACTTCTTTGTGATTTTGAACATAGTTCGATATAATAACGTTATCGTTCATATCGAAAGGGTTAGGATCGTCAATATGTCCTCTGCTAACTTCAAATGGAGTGAATTTGGTAACACTATGTATAGAATTATTATAGCTCAATATAGCGTATTTTACCGATTGGTCTGGGGTGAGGTTTTTATTTTCTTCTCTTAAACAACGAAAATGTTCAATTAAGGTAAAATGAAAACGTTCTACTGGGGAATTTGAGTTGCTATTCTTCGCTGTGGTGAAATAAAGTTGAATACGGTGAAGAGAGCAGAAGTTTTCTAAATCTTGATTTTTAAACTCCGTACCGCAGTCACTAGTGACTTTTAGAGGTAACCCATGATGAGTTACAAAATTCAAAAGACCATCAACTATTGATATTCCTGTTGCCGACTTTAAAGGGTATGCATGGCCGTATCGGGAGAAAGCATCTATAATGGTGAAGTAAATATGGTTAGATATTCTAAAAACGTTGATGTGAATATGTTCGAATGGTTTGGATGCAGTGCGGATCAAGTTGAACATAATGGCAGGAGGATCCCTGTCATATTTGTTTTTTAGACATGTTTCACAATTGTTGATATAATTCTCGATATCAATAGACGTATTCGGCCAATAATATCGAGAACCTAATGACATTTTCACTTTGTATATGTGATAATACTCTAGCTTTTGCTTCAAAGTTTCTACGTCAGTGCAATAATTTGAGTGGAGAATTTTTAAAAGTATTTTGGATAGTTACAGAAAATATTTTCGAGAGTTGAGGGTTTTTAAAGTACAGAGCATAATGCTGTTTGGGGTTCAAATATTCTCTTGCAAAAGTTTCAATTTGATTTTCGAGTTCGACTTTTGGAAAAGTGACGTATACTCGGAAATTTTCGAATACTTTTTCTCGTCTAACTTTGGTTTTGTCTATGTCTCCAACTGTCATAACTAGCTGATGTTTATATGTAATTAAAGATCGGTCTACTATTGGTATTGTCAATATAGGGTTTTCGGCAGAAGTATGTACTGTTTCCAAGTCCACCTCTGGTTCGGGGTTGACTTTGGTTGCCGGTTTTACTAATATGTTAAAAATAATAATAACTCTTGGGTTTTCAGCATTTGACGGCAGAGTATTCAATAGTGACTGATTTTCTAAGAAATCAGTGATATTCTCATTGTCTAGATTTGGAAGATTGTTCAAGTTTTCTAGTTATTTTTCTATTACTTCGTCAATGTCATCCAAATTAACGTCGGTTGACATTGTTTCTAGTGCATTTATCTCAAAATTAGGTGGGTATCTAGAGAGGGCGCCTGCTGCTTGATTATTTTTACCATTTTTGTATTTAATGACATAATCAAACTCTTCCAATTGTAGGCGCCATCTCACAAGTCTTGAGTTTGGTTCCTTTGAGGAAAAAAGCCATTGCAGAGGTTTGTGATCTGTATAAATCACAAATTTCCTGCCAAACAGGTACGGTCGAAAATATTTACAGCTCCAAACTATTGCAAGCAGTTCTTTTCTATTGTAAAGTAATTTATTTCAGCAGAGTTGAGTGTCCTAGATGCATAGCAAATGGGATGACAATTTTGAGACAAGATGCTACCCAATGCATATTTAGGGGCATCGGTAGAGAGTTCGAAATCTTTTTCGAAGTCTGGGTAAGCTAACACAGGTTCTGAGGTTAGAATACTTTCCAAGTTACAAAACAATATTTGAACTCCTTGGTATGTTCGACTTTATTGTCTTTTTTTAGACATGAAGTAATGGGTTTGGTAATTTCAGCGAAATTTTTTATAAATTTCCGATAATATCCCAGAAGGCCAAGAAATGATTTAATTTCTTTTTGGGTTCGAGGTAATGGGAAATTTTTTATCTTTTCAATTTTGATAGGATTCAGTTTTATCCCATCTTTTGTGACTATACGGCCTAGAAATTCTACTTCTTTGCGTAGAAATTCGCATTTATCTAGTTGGATTTTTAATTTAGCTTCCCTTAATTTTATGAAAACCAATTTTAAATTTTGAAAATATGTTCTTGAAGGCCGGTACTGAAAATTTTGATATCGTCCATATAGACCTTCCAAATTTTGTGTTGTAGGTCTTTCAGGACTTTTTTTCGATAGAGCATTTACTCAAATATTGAGCTCTACCAAGTTTGTCTAGTATATCCGCGATATTCGGGATCGGATATCGGTCGTCAATAGTTTTTTCGTCGACCTTTCGATAAACGCCATTTTTGTTTACCTGATGCGTCTAACTTTTTTGGCACTATCCAAATTGGTGATGACCACGAGCTACAGGATGGTCTTATGATGTTTTTGTCAAGCATGTCTTTTATCTGTTGTTGTACCTCATTTTTGTGAACACACGGATATCTGTAAGACTTTGTATGTACGGGAATTTCGTCGTTTGTTCCGATTATGTATTTGACTTTCGAGGTAAATGTCAGTTTGTCACCCGGTTTGAAAAATATGTCAGAATATTCCTCACAGAGCTTTGTAATAGCGAATTTTTCTTCTAAGTTCATGTGATCGGTACGAATTAAATCCAGTATTTCATTCTTTTGTATGTGTGTGTTTGTTTATTGTGGCGGGATAGAGAAAACTTCGAATTTATATGTTTCGAATTTTTGCGATTCGAAAGGGATTTCTTCAATATTGTTGTTTAATGTCATCGTAATGGATTGATCTGTAAGATTTTGAATTTCAATAGGTGCTAGTCCGTTTTTTGCTGAAGTAAGAGTTCGAAGTATAACAAGTTTTCCTAAATAACTTCTTTCAATCAAAATATCTCCTTCTGAAATATTAACCGGTAAATTTTTAATAATTTTTTCTTTGGGATCTACTGAGAAACTGAAACTACCGTCGTTACTTTCTCTATATTTGAGAGAAATTTCTACATGTTCCCCAATCAATCGGTTATTTGTGAGATCAATATTAAGATTCATATTGATCAGATCATTTAAACCAATCACACTGTCGAAATAATCATGAAAATCAAATAAAATAAAATAAATTTCATAATTACTATTAAATTCTGGAAAACACAAAATTGTGTTTGGACATGAATTTTCTATTATTGTTGGGCGTATTATGGATTTAGAGCTACCTGTGTCGATCAAGAGTTTCGATTTGGGATTTTGAATTTCTATGTGAGGAAGGGCGTTGTTTGAGAAGACATTGAATTCTCCTATGTCAGGTTTTCGTCTTGGTTGTCCGAAGGAAAATTTTTGTCTTGGTCATTATCGAATTCTATATTTTCATCAGGTTTGGGTATTTCGGTATTAAAATCGTAGGGATTTTGATATTGATCATGTTGATACTCAGGTGGGAAATATAAATTTTCATTAGAATAGAAAGGGTCTAACACAAATTGATTGTCATATTCGTTAGAATGTAATTCTTCGAAAACAAAGTTTGGACTCCTACGTTGTTGTCCATTTGAATTCATATTAGTATTTCCGAAATTTTGAAATCCGTGATTTTGAAATTGTCGGTTTCTTGATACTACAGTTGTGTTTCTTGAGGTTGTCGACATTGGTTCGGATTTAGGCAATCGGTTTTGTGATATTTGATTAGGTTTGAAGACATTTTTTGAGGGTCCGAAGACGTCACGATTTGTTGGGAACCTAGTTTGTTGTTGTCTAGGTTAAACTGGTAGGTATAGGCTGATTTGGCCAAACTGGTTTTTGACTATATTGTGACTGGAAAGTGTTGAAATTTCCAGAAAATTGGGGATATTGCCGAAAGTGGGGTTGGTGATTTAAATAATGTTGGTTATTGAAATTATGCCGTTGTGAATTATTACCAAATTGTGGTTTAGGAACCAAATTAGTCCTGGGAGTTGTATTTTTTGTTTCGTTTGAACTTCCATACATTCTTTCAAAGTTTTCAAATTTATTCACGTACGCCATTGCGTCTTCCAGTGAAGCTGGTTTTTCAATATGCATATTATTTTTCACGATGCCATTATACCCTGCAGTGAAAGTACTCAGTGCTGTTTTATCATAGTAATTAATATGACATAATTTTTCGGGTTCGGTTAAATTGACATCATTACTTATTCTCTGGACAACACTACTTTTCAACAGTTGTATTCTACTCCCAAAATTAATAAGGTTTTCTCCCTTATAAGGTCTAGTTCTCGTGAGTTCTCGAACTAAACAATCTAAGTCCCTGCGATCTGAAAAACTTTGACCAAGAGCATTTTTCAGTTTTTCCCAAGTATTCAATTCTATCCTATTTCCTACCATTGCTTCTGCTTTTCCTACTAATTTTTCTTGAATGCATTCAAGTATATGTTTATGAAAAGCAGCATTTCCATATATGGCATAATCGTTCAACAGGCTTTGACAACGAGTTATGAATTTATTAAGAGTATTACTATCCCCATCGTAGGGTTTGATGTTTTCCAAATGAGATATAAAAAGGTTTCAGTCGACCATTCGAAGTTCCGCTGGAGGCATGTTTGGAATATTTTGATTATTGTCTTCGACTGACATATTATTCAATAGTTGCAAAATATTTTCAATATCGTTCATTGATTTATTTTTTGATTTTGATCGATAGAATTCAGTATCTATCGATCGGCAATAATTTAACTTTCAAATTCAATATAGTAATTATTATAATTTGTTATTTTCGCAAGTGAATGTAATGTCAATATCCAATATTCAGTTGGAATCAGCGGTACTACCCTATCTCTCCCAAAGTCCTTAAAAAGAGGGTTTAGGAAAGTCGGAAAGAATTTGGCACTCACAGTTTGGTAATTGTAGTCTCCTGGTTCCTTTTCCGATCCTTTTTCTGCAGAGAGCTCCTTGAATCTCTTCGATCTTCGCTGAAGAAGTTGAAACTTCAAAGTCCCGAAAACGATTCCTGGCACAATGCAAATGTTCTTTTTCACGACCGCGAGAATCCTACCGACTGCGCCAATTATGTATTGGAAATCGAGAACTTAGTTTTTGAAAAGAAAATCGATTTCACATAAGACTCAAAAAAGCGTTTATTCTCTTCGAGAGCAGTACAAAGAATGAATCTTTATTAAGACAATTATTACAAGATTTGAATTATAATGAGTTTGCAAATTGTCGGGCTCCTGTAGATAAGACACGTTTCTTGATATCTGTTTCCACGTAACTCGCACGATGGAAGTTTCATATACCGATGTAACACATGTGATAAAAGAGGTTGCAATATCTTTGGATTCGTTCTACATAGTGATTCATTTTCGAAAGTAAGGCCGCATTTTGTTCAGTATTTATTTTTTTTTTAGGTAGATTGGTAGGTACTTGACTATTTCCAAATCCGATTTTATATTTGTGAACATACTTTTGTTTGAGTGAACTTCATCAAAGATACTAACTATTGATTGAAACGTTTTTTGAAGGTGATTGACAATGTTTCATAATGAATTTCACTAGTTCGAACTTTCATTGTCTAATATATAAAGTGATTTGAAATCCCCGAAACAACTGAAAACAAGAATTGAAAATGAATAGCTGAAAATAACAATTATATTAAGCAAAAATAACGATTGAACAAAAAATAAAAAAATATAAATGAAAATAAAATAAGAAGTTAGGAGATTCCTAGCCACGTTAGTTAACGACGTTTCGATTGTTAGTATATACAATCGTCTTCAGGTGATGACTGGACTGATTCCTCCGAGGAATGACTATTTATGGGTCGTTCGAGTGCTTTCACTTATCCCCGCTTTTCATTTTTCCGCTTCACTGGTTCAGTGGGAGATGTCCGTTTGGCTGGAGTTGGCCATTTTTCGCTTGATGATGGGTTTCCATATGTTGCGTATCGCTACGCTAGATTGGCTGAATACGTTGTTGGACAGCATGTATGCGGCTTCCTTGAATTTTCTCCTAAACCAATGTTCCTCTTTGTGTATGATCTCAGCTTGGGACCACTCGATGTTGTGTTGATGGGTCCAAACCTGGTCTGCAGTCCACGAAAACCAGGCCACCAAACGCGAACTGCGATTCCAAGAATTGCATTTACGGGATACCCTTTGAGTGTAGAAAATCTTATATTGGTGAAAATAAGAGGCCATTGAATGTTCGCATTGCTGAACACAAGAAACACACACAGCGAGGGAAAACCAGCAAATCAGGAATAGCAGACCATGTTTGGACCAATCAACACAACATCGAGTGGTCCCAAGCTGAGATCATACACAAAGAGGAACATTGGTTTAGGAGAAAATTCAAGGAAGCCGCATACATGCTGTCCAACAAACTATTCAGCCAAGCTAGCGTAGAGATACGCAACATATGGAAATCCATCATCAAGCGAAAAATGGCCAACTCCCGCCAAACGGTCATCTCCCACTGAACCAGTGAAGCGGAAAAATGGAAAGCGGGGATGAGTGAAAGTGCTCGAACGACCGATAAATAGTCATCTCTCGGAGGAATCAGTCCAGTCATCACCCGAAGACGATTATAGATACTAACAATCGAAACGTCGTGAACTAACGTGGCTTGGAATCTCTTAACTTTTTATTTTATTTTCATTCCTAATTCTTTATTTTTTGTTCAATCGTTCTATTTTTACTTGTATTTTATTTCACTAGTATTTCATTTCAGGTTAAATTTGCTTAATATAATTGTTATTTTCAGCTATTCATTTTCAATTCTTCTTTTTTAATTGTTTCGGGGATTTCAGATCATTTTATATATTGACAATGGAAGTTCGAACTAGTGAAATTTATTGATTGAAAGTTACTGCGACACTATGACACTAGTTTCATGCATTTTTTCGCCATCTTTTTCATTTCACCCTTTCCAACATTCTTGTTCTCTCTATTAGTCTATATAGGTATCTTGCTGGACATATGTCATAAGACTATAAGAAGATCCATGTAACTGTATTTCTATTCGAGATGAAAATTACTATAAATGGTCGTACTCATAGGGGGTCAGAACACCGATGAAAATTAGAAGAAAACATTATAAAACTTGCTTCGAATTCAAAAAACCATAATAAGACTGGTCCACTGTCAGAATTTCATTTAATTTCAACTGAAAATGAGATCAAAAGAGGATGGAAATTGTATCAATTGAAAAACCCACTAACGTGAATTTTTCCTTTAGAATCTTCTTCGGTAAAGAATAAATACAATGTTGATAATTACGTTCTGTTGAAAAAAATTCTGGCCTAGGCATACTTAAATCTTATATCGATATGTGGAGAATCAAATGAGAAATGGAGAGGAAGGTAATACAGCAATCTGCCATTGAAGCGCTCAGTGAATGTGATGGTGATATATTTCACAATATGTTAAATTGTTCACAATGCCTTTTACTACCTGTAGAGCAGAGTAGTTTCTCTCAACTTTAGAAAGACTGAAGACTCATTCGAAAAACTCGACCAAAGAAACCAGACTGGGCTGTAAAATAAAAATTTTCAATTTAATTTATTCTATATTGATATATTTCGATCTGGCTTATGGAGACATTCGTCGATATATTGCAACAAATCGTTTTTACTGTAGATAACTTTTGCGATCTTGACTAAGTTCTTGAGTCTGGAGAAAATATCTTCATATTGACCTATGACTCAGTATCCTTTTGATAACCCCGCGATACAAATTTCGTAACATTCCTTTTTCAAATACTTTGTAATCATGACTATTACCCGAAATAATTTTTTAAATGTACTGCTAGGATGAGTCCTCGAAAACTCTGTGGTTTTCTACCTTTACATCTCCATTTCTTATACCAAAAGTCTTCAAATATTTGAGAGATCTGAGAGTCGATGGTATCAGTAGGAAGGTAATCGAAGACTACATACAATCAACAAAAACCTGCATGAAACAGAATTGCTCTCAATTCAATAACTGTTTCCACAAACAGCATGACGGCACGTCATGTCCTGAGCAGATTTAGGGGGAATCTTCGTAAATTTTATACTTTTCAAATTGACTCCCATATGAACCAATATACGCAATGGTAAGATTGAATTTTCAAAAAATTCTTCAGCCTTCAAAACGTTTTGCTCACTTCAATAAATTTTAAGTTAACCTTACGACAGGATGTTGAAAACTTGGAAAGTCGGGAATGTATGAGATGAGTTGAGAGGAATGCGATAGAAAATATATCGGACAGACTAAGCGTGTTATAAAAACTCGTTACAAAGAACACGCAGCACATATCCAGTTTTGAAAACGAAAATGAAATAGTATTGCACAACGCGCCATGAAAACCATGAAAATTGCCTGAAACTGTTGAGATCGGAACAGAACACTAGATTTTTCGATGCTTCCGAAAGTCTGGAAATAAGCAAGTGTGGCATAAGAATTGTGAACTGTGTGAATGTCTCATTCCAGACAGCCCATTCTTTCCCTTATTAAGAATCACTTTAATGAAATTTGCTAAAATTTTCATGAGAAAATTTTCCAAAAATTTGTATCTGAAATCATTGATATATATTGGAGAGTAGAATGGTACCCTGTTAGATATAAATAGAGACAGGTTTCATAGTGAGAAATTAGTTTTTTCCATCTTGTCGAGAACACTATTGCAGTTCTGGTGATTGGTGCTTATTTTTGGATTCATTCTACGCCAGAGGTTCCAGTTTCACCTTGTATGTATGAATAATATCTATTTCAATTCCATAGCATTCATAGATATTTGGAGTACGATTGTGAAGAAAGTGATTTTCTGTAATTCAATATTCATATGACAGTAGTTGTTTCGACGGAGTTTTCCTTACAGTTTGTATCTGAAGGAAACTTCTGTGTATGTGCATGATCTATGAATATTTCTAGAGATTAGTTCATGTTGATTTATTTTCAGTTCATTATTGATGAAGAACCTATCCAATTACTGCAAAAGATTCAATTTTATTCGATATTGTTGAAATATTACTCATCGTTATTATATTTTTCAGTAATGTATGATAATTTGTGTGATTGAACAAACTTTCGACTTTTCAATCAAGTTTCCAAAACACTTGCTGTACCAATGCCCACCCTGTACCAGTTTAACGCCACTTATAAAACATTTTTGTTATCATTTCAGCAAATTTCCTCCAAGAATTATAGGAAAATAAGATGGATCACTTTGAAAAAAACGGGGATGACGCTACTCAGGAAGATTAGTCACGCTTTATATCAATTAATCATTTTGGAAAACAGTCAGTCAAAATTAAAAATTTTGATAGAAATAGAATCGCAATAACTTCGGAGATTCGACTGAAATGAGGAAATTGACGAAAAATGAAGAAAGAATCATTCAATTTATTTTGGTTACTCTTTAAAATATTCAATTGGAATTTTTTGGAATCTACTGATAGTATTTGAAAGTAAATAATGATCTTATATTCAACCAAAACCAACATTATTCGCAAACCTCTTCTGTCTGAGATATCTAACCCATAATACACATGTTTTTGTCCTGAAAACTTTCAAAATGAAGTGAAATGAAATAATTTAGAGCATACCTTCAGCATAGCAGACGAGAGTTCTTTGTATTTGTTCAAGTATATACTTAAGGTGTGAGGTCCAAATATTGTAGAAGCACCTTCGTACCGCTGCATCTGAAATAAAGAAACCATATTCATTACCCGTATTTTGTGAGTTGCAGTTATAACAGGTGAATACTATGTTTGTTCTACTATTGCCGCCAAGACCAAATAGTTTTGGTATCTTGTCTCGTCTCGAACGAGACAATAGGAAATTTTTCTCTCGGAAAATTGTCACTCAACAAGATGAGATTGGGTCATCTTGGTTAAGGCAAAACAAAACAGTCCTCTCTTGATGAGAAAGGCCAAAAAGTTGATAGAAGAGTAACACCATGAAAATTCACTTCATTTTATATGTCCAACTCTGGAATAGCCATTTTATTTGTATTATCAGTACAAAACAGAAAATAACGATTATATCTTCAATTTCCTCATTTGGATGAGCAAAATAGTCACCAATAAAACCATCTAGCTTTTATCAGAAGTTTGAGATGAAGCAGTGAAATCGTCAGAAAATATTTCATATATCAATGCAATGGGCTTTTTTGAGATATTTTCCAATATACAGGATGATCGATAAAAGTGTGTCGTATCAAAGTTTTTTTTAATATAATGGGATTTATCGATTTCCGTATTGGAACATCGTTAGGGAAATGATTTCAGAAAATGTAGGATTGTATGGGTATGTAACAAGAAGCTGAAAAGTTACGCAACAAATGAAATCAAAACGTTGATATGTTCAACCGTTCACATTTCTAATGAAAACTCTTCATTTCTTTTGTTTTGAAGATTTTTTGAAAATGTGGTTTTTCATTAGATTGGATAATGATTTGCACACTATATTTTTCTTGCATTAGATAAATCGCAGTTGTTGTTACTATATATCATTCTTGATAACCTGAATTTGGTACCTAAGTTCTTCTTCTTCTCGATATGACCTCTTCTCCCCGTAAAGGTTTGAAATATTAGATGGAAGGTTCTCCGCTTGGCGTCGGGAGACAACACAACCTCGAGCTAAAATGTAATACTTTTTTCCTTGTATAATAAATAACTATTCTTAGTTTCTTCTAACTATATTCATATATAATAATTTTCCACTTTTTAGTCCAATTTATTGTCAAAAATTCAAAAAAAAATTGAGTTCTAGTCAATAGTATTATAAATCTTTAACAGACGGCGCACGAATGTTAAATTCCTCTCAAACAATATAATACAGTTTGAGGTCTTAAAATCTATAGCAAAACTGAGATGCAAGTAGTATATATAGTGAGTCTCCAACAGAGGGTGGACAGTTGTAAAATTTGTTTCGAAGTGAAGAGAAAATTTGCCGTAATCATTTAAAAAAACAATTCAGTCCTGATGTTTTGATTTGAAGTAACATTCAAAATATTAATGGACTTGAAATATTTCTTCAGTTAATAATTTCATTTTTCAAGTCAATCTTTTGATTTGATATGTATGTCAAGCACCTCAATTCTAATTATTCGATTTTTTTTAATATGTAGGTAACTGAATTTTTCAGGTGTACAATTTACGATAACGTTTTCATTGTTGAAACCCATATTCTGGGTTGCTTTCAAATAATCAAATTAGATTTTAAAATGTATTTCGTTACATTCAAAACTTTTTTCTGTACTAAATCACGGGTAATTGAAAATATTCAAATATCTAAATATTTCATCTGTAGTACAAAATTTCGCCAACACTTATAATTCTTAAAATCCATTTTTATTTTGATTTTCTTTTGAACAACCTCCCAAGGAGGTTATGTATAGCGTTATTTGCTCGCGAATAGATCAAGCAATAATGTCGATAGTTACGTACAGCGCCATCTGCTCGCGAATAGATCAAGAAATATCAAGGAGGTTACGTACGGCGCCATCTGTCCGCTAATAGATCAAGCAATAATGTCGATAATTCTGACATTACAGATCCTGAGCTTGAGAGATACAAACAAACAAAAAACAAACATACATACATACAGGTGAATCTACTAAAAGCGTGTTAATAAAAATAATGTCGATATATCAAGGAGGTTGCGTACAGCGCCATCTGCCAGCGAATAGATCAAGCAATGATGTCGATAATTCTGTCAATACAGATCCCGAGCTTGAGAGTTACAAACGAACAAACATACATACATACAGGTGAAGATGATATAAAGCATGTAAAAATAATTTTTTTACATCAATTTCTATTTTGTCCACTCCAAAGTATTCCCCCTCAGAGATAATACCCTTGTGCCAGTGTATTTTCAATCCTTGAAGCAGTTCTGTTATGCACTTTTTGATATGAGTATGTCCATGAACTCTCCCAGAGCAATTCGATTTTCATCTCCTCAATCATCCCAAAACATCGTTTTTTCATGATTTCTCCAATTTTCGAAACAGCAAAAAGTCACGTGTATCTGATCTGGTGAATACGGTGGCTAAGGTATGATTACCTTGTTTTTTTTTTGCCAAAATATCACATACAAGTAATGACAACTGAGCAGGTCCATTATTGTAATGCAAAAGTCATGAACTATATTTCCATAACACCGCATAACTTCAAGACAATATTCATTATTGACCGTACTACCACATGATAAGAACTTCTGATGCACTACGCCACGGCAATCGAAGGAAACAGTAAGCGAAACCTTGATATTTAATCGCACTTAGCGTACTTTTTGGGTCTTGGCTCTCCTGGGCTGTTCCACTGGAAAGATTGGACTTTGGTTTCGATGTCATAACCATATACCCATGATTCGACACCAGTTGTGACCCTTTCAAGCAAATCTGGATCGCTGTTGATGTCATTCAACAACTCCTGAGAAATGTTCATGCGACGGTTATTTTAGTCAAAATTCAATAATTTAAGAACGTACTTCGCTGCCATACCCTTCATGGCCAAAATTCATTCGGAAAATGTCATAAGATAAACTAATTGATATGCCGACGTCCTCGGCAATCTCTTATAGTGATTCAACGATTCTCCGTAACAATTCTTTTTCGTTTCCTCAAGATTTCCATCGGTTGTTGATGTGCTAGGGCGTCCAGGGCGAGCATCGTCATTCACATCTGCTCGACGTTCTGTAAAAAACGCATACCACTCGTGAACATTTTTCTAACTCACAGTATGCCACTGTCAAAATCTCAAGTATTTTTGAGCACCTAGTTCCATGTTCTATACGAATTTTGATGCAAATTTTTTGTTAGAATTTTCTCAATAGTACAAAGTCGACACCCAAAACACTATTATGCCTCCCACCAACAAATTAAACATGCTAAACAGGTGAAACTTGCAACGTTCACTCTTATCTCGTGGTTCGTCGGGGTGGGCCAGCACATTGATAAAAGAATGAAACACTTGAATATTGAGATTTCTATTGAAATATAAATGCAATCCATACACCACTGATACGACTTAATCAAAATGATTGATTTCACAATAATACAACAGATCTTTACTATCAACAAACACATCAATCACGGTCGCCGATTAGCGAACCACTGCCACTTTGTCCTCCTAGCATCGATCTACTTCGACCGAGCAGGGTTGCCACTTCCCAATTATGTCCGAACTCTGCGATGGATTTCCGGGCGCACTACACTACCCCCCTATTTAATTTGAACTTGAAAAAGCGATAATTAAATATACATATCAATTAACTACTTCTAACAACTTTTTTTTTTATATATATAAATATATATATTATAACATCTCATAGTACCGATATTGCAGTTGCATCACGGTATACCCGAAGATTTACAATATTTTGTATACCATGACCATTACCTTCTTTATCCGATATCTCATATGAGTTCGGAGCTACTACCTTTGAAACATAGTAAGGACCCTCGAAAAGTGCAAAGAATTTGCGAATTTTCTTTTCCTCTAAAGATGATAAGGCATGCGTTTTAACTAACACGGCATCGCCAGGTTTCAAAAGGACAACTTTAGTAGTCTTAAGATGTTTTTCTTGTCGCTTTCGAGCTTTAGACTTTATTCTTGCTGCGGCTAGTGTTCATATTTGCTCCAGAGGCGGAGACACTCGTTTTTCATCCAAGGGGAAAGACAGAATTTTACAAATAGTGTTGGGTTCGACGCGTCCGAACTGCAAGTAATTGGGGGTGTACCCCGTAGAATCATGAATCACATTATTGATACAATGTTCTACATCTGGGAGATTATATGCCCACTTTGTATGTTTTTGTGAACAGAATGCCCTCAACAGCCTACCCACTTCTCGATTCACCCGCTCCGTCAAATTTCCTTGTGGAAAATAAACGCTAGTATGTTTAACCGCAACACCATTCTCTGTAAGAAATGACGTCCATATATGGGATCGAAACTGAGATCCATTATCCGTTAAAATACTCTTAGGTATCTGAACCTTTACAAAATAATGATCCTTCAATTTTTTTAATATAGTTTCTGCGGTCGCCCGTCTTAGAGAGTATAAGACGCTATACTTTGAAAACGCGTCCACTACCACTAACAGTTGGGTGATCCCTGCTCGAGATGACGGTAACGGTCCTATCAGATCGAGACAGACAAGATCACCTGGTCTTTCCACTACAACCGAGTGCATGGCACCTCGAGATGTTGGTCCTAACTTCGTCTTCTGACACAGATCGCAAGACCCCACTATTTTCCGTATTTGGCGTTTCATTTTCGGCCAGTAAAATTTTTCTCTCATCAATTGATATGTTTTATTGATACCAAAATGGCCACTGTCTGCATGCTGCTGAGTAACTAAATCTTTGATTTGGGAAGCTGGGACGCATAATTTGTATCCCGGATTAGAAGAATCCCCGCGTTTAAAAAGAACAGCTTTATGATAAACATACCATTTTAAGACTTGATTTCTTTTTGCTACCGATATATCAGTGTTATTTTGAATAATAGCGATCCTATTGGCAATCTTTTCATCCAATAACTGGTCTTCTGTGATAGTTTTGAAGTTTTCTTCAACCAGTTTAAATTCATTTGATAATTGCAACATAGACATCTCAACCCCAGATAGAACATCAGGAGTTGGTTTTTTATTGGACGCTATGGGATTACGTGATAAAATATCAGCCACAATATTTTCTTTGCCCGGACAATGTTGTATGGTCAAATCATACTCTTGGATAAATAGTACCCAACGAGTTAACCTAGCACTTCGCATTCGTGTACTCATTAAAAATATTAAAGCTTTATGGTCGGTTAATACCGTTATTTGATACCCTAAAATTAGAGTTCGCCACTGGTCAAGGGCATATACTAGAGCCAATAGCTCTTTTTCTGTTACCGTATATCGTAGTTCGCTACCTTGCAGCATTCTACTTGTGAAAGCTATTATTTGTTGCTCCGCTGAAAGTTCTTTCAGTTGGTACAAATACGCCCCTACAGCAAAATCAGAACTGTCACATTGTAAAAAAAATGTCTTCGTAAAATCAGGATGAATAACCATTTTTGATTTCAAAAAGGCCTCCTTGATGTGTTGAAAAGCCCTTTCCTCGTCATTTTTCCATTCCCACTTAACCGACTTTCTCAATAATTTAACCAATGGTAATGTCAATTCAGAAAAACCATTACAGAAACGCCGACAATAATTTATCAAACCCAAAAATCCTCGTAATTCCTTTATATTCCGTGGGCGAGGGAACTCGCGAATAGCCCGTACTCTATTTGGGTCCATTTTTACTCCCTCCGAGTTGATAATATGTCCCAGAAAACTAATTTCGCTTTCCGCAAACTTCGATTTACGCAATTTTATAGTCAAATTGGCTTTTTTAAATTTATCCAAAATTTTCCGTAAATGAATAATATGTTCCCCAGGGCTGGGCGAGACAACCAATAAATTATCCACGTACATTAAAGTGAATGTTTCTACTTCTGGATCTAAAATTTTTTTTAGTCCACACACGAACGACGCTACTGATGTAGCTAAGCCAAATGGCAAAACTTTAAAAAAATAAGTGAAATTTCCAAACATAAATCCAGTATAACACCTATGTGCTGGTTTTATAGGAATCTGCCAATAACTGGCAGTCATATCTAGACTACTCATAATCTGATACTTCCCGATTTTGTTCAATAATTCATCCGGTCTTGGTGGCATCGCATGGTCCTTGCACATCCTCGAATTAAGGAACCGCGCATCTAAGCACACCCTCACCGATCCATCTTTCTTTTTGACAGTTACTAGCGGCGAAATATATTCCGTACGACCCTGTTCTATTATATCATTGTCTAGCATTTCCTTAATTTGTCTGCCAACTTCTTGTCGTTGGGAAAACGGTATTGCATACTGCTTTCTGAAAAAAGGAGTATTGTCCCGCAAAACGATCTCATGTTCGTATACTTGTGTACGTCCTGGGGTTTCCGAAAACACCTCACGATATTCTAGAAGTAATGCTAATAGTTGATCTTTTTCTTTAAAATTATTAGCCCTATTGACTACTTCACGAATTTCATCCTTGCTGTATTGATGACGTTCTACCACTTTTCCTAAATAATTCACCGATAACCCCCCACTAGATTTATTTTCCACCTGAAACTGAATTTTACTTTCTTTTCCCGAAATGTTCAGCATCATTACATTATTTTCAAAATCTAAAACTACTTTTTCTTTGCTCAACCAGTCACATCCCAAAATAATATTTGAATTCAATTTCGGAATTACTAATAAAGGAATTTCCAACAATATCTCCTCAACCCTAATAGGTAGATAAACTTGTTGTTTTATTCGTTGCTCTTTAGATCCTACAGCTAACCGAACCATCACATTTGCTACTGGTAAGCTAAGTATTTTAACATTTTCTAAAGTTTTTACAAAATTTTCTGATACAGCCGATATTTGGCTACCTGAATCTATTAAAATTGACGTTTTTACCTCTCCAATTGATGCATTCACAACAGGTGTTATTAATTTTTCCCCTACGTGATCATCTTTTTCTTCGTCAGATAAAAAATCCTCTTTTCTATCAGCGTATACTCTCGATATAGCCCTACACTCTCGAGATTCTATTACTTTCTCACCCTCATTTTTCTTTCTATAATTTTCTCTATTTCCCGCATCTCGATTACTATTATTGTTTTCCTGGCGCCTCCAATTATTATTATTTCTATTATCCCTATCCTGTACCCCCCTTTCTATATTTTTTTCTACCATTCTCTATTCTATCAGTAGAATCTATCTTTCTCAGAAATTCTTCTACATCATCAATCGTACTTAAACCGCGTAAAATAATCCTTTTTTTAATTTCAGGTTCATCTGAAAAATGTTGACATAAATATTCTATCAACTTACTTTCTAGAATTTTTTCTGAAAGGAAACTCGATTGTTTCACTAATCTCAAAAAATAATCAGCGCGACTACCCCCATTAAACTTACCGTATCTAATTTCGTAAAAGAGAGACCTTTCTTCTTCTACCCCCCAGTAACGAGCCATAAAATTGTCTACAAATGATTGAAAATTTTCAAAAGAATCCTCTTTTATTTCTGCCCATTCGGCCGCTGAACCCTTCAAACAACTAATTGCAAGCCCCAGCCGAGCCGCCTCTGGTACAAATGCGTCATTCATTAGCCTTTTTAATTTTTTTACAAAAAACACTGGATGGGTATTACCACCAGGGTAAAAATTCAACGACTGACCTCCTAAATCTTTCCATACTGATATAAATTGTCTATCAGTTTTATTACTAATATTTGCTTGAGTATTTTCAGAAACTTGTAATTTCTTTTCATGTTCATGCATATTATTAGTTAGTGCCACAATACTAGATTGCACTTTTTTCAGGTCCTCACACAGTGAATTTACAAGTGAACACAACTCATTGTCTTCACTAACAACCTCCTGTTGATTATCTGCTTTATTTTTCGGCATTTTCAACTTTTACAATATCCGAAAAATAGGTATATCAATTCGTTATTTTTATGTCTACAATACCTACTATCTTTCACAATTTACCAAATCTAAAATTATCAGAATCGAACATACTAATAAAATTGTTATTTAATGATTCTGTACAGTACAATCTGAACCGGTTTTTTCCGTCAATGTCTATGATCCACTTCGTTCGAAATAAAATCAAAGTTCAACTCCTACCTTGTTTTTCCTCAGTCTGTCACCGTTTTCTTTCCCCTCTCACCTTGCTGATAATTTGTCCTTGATCTGGTTTATTTTACCCAGACAGCCGACTTTGCCTTCTGGAGATCTGCTATCTTCCTCACTCCTGTGTCTTTGGTCTCACTCCCTGCGTCGTTTCGGCGTTGACTTCTGCTACGCTCCTTAAACTCAACCAACCTCACTTTGTCGTATTGGCGGGATCTAGGAATATTTTCCCAAATAGTTTCCTTGCTTCACAAAAATTTTTTTCAATATTTGTCTACCATCAAATTCCACCTTTCATCGCCTCTATGCTGCCCCACGTTGGGCGCCAAATGCAACGTTCACTCTTATCTCGTGATTCGTCGGGGTGGGCCAGCACATTGATAAAAGAATGAAACACTTGAATATTGAGATTTCTATTGAAATATAAATGCAATCCATACACCACTGATACGACTTAATCAAAATGATTGATTTCACAATAATACAACAGATCTTTACTATCAACAAACACATCAATCACGGTCGCCGATTAGCGAACCACTGCCACTTTGTCCTCCTAGCATCGATCTACTTCGACCGAGCAGGGTTGCCACTTCCCAATTATGTCCGAACTCCGCGATGGATTTCCGGGCGCACTACAAACTTAATGAAAGCTCGATATGATACACGCTGTATAGTGTCTTGTGTACCCACCTATACCAGAAAGAAGTAATTGGAATTAATTCATAACACAGGTCTGCGACCAAAAAACTGCATAGGATTTTTTTACATTTTCTTACAGATTTTGACCTCCCAAAAACAGAAAAAATATTCAAATTATTATATCACATAATTTTTTATGTATATTGAAGTATCTATGTTAATTGGTAATGAACGTATATGATTTTTATTTGATAATGGAGAAAAACAACCTGAGCTGTTGGTGAGACAGGGAATGTTTTAACATGTTGAGACAAGTCAAATGACGTACACTTTTACACAATTATATGTAAACTAAAATTTAAGCACATAATTTTTAAAGAAAAATAGCGGTAATAATTTCTTCTTTGATTTGATTTCTCATTTTTTATTCTCTGCTACAATCTTTTCCCGTTATTTTGGCGCAAAATAAGTTCTAGCATATTAAGTTGCATTTAAACCTTCAATTGACGCCTAGTATGTATCGCTTGAAACAAAAGCTCTCAGTAGATATACTGATATTCAAGTGAACAGTGCTGTTGTCTGTTAATCATGGCTACAAGGGGTTGTGTTATTTCTCCAAACAGTTTTTGTTATATCTGTGGTGAATTCGCTATTAAAAGTCAACAGAGAAATATAAGTGATTCTGTAAGGAAAGTTTATTTTGCCTACTTTAAATTAAAAATAGGTGATCAAGATAAACCATGGGCCCCGCATAAGGTGTGAAGAAGATGCGAAGAAGATCTTCGTTTATGGTTTGAGGGAAAGAAAAATGCATTTTGATTTGGAATTCCTATGATATGGCGTGAGCAGAAAAATCACACCACTGACTGCTACTTCTGCTCATTTGACGTACAGGGATTCAATTCAATGAACAAAAGAAACATAAGTTAGCCTAATCTTGACTCAGCTATACGTCCAGTGCGCCATAGCTCCGAGATATCTATCTCGCAGCCACCTTCCTGTTTGGATGAATAACCTAGTGAGTTGGAGGACGAAGCTACATTGCCTCCTCCGGGTGAATCAAGTTCAGATTTATCTTTTGACGAAGATGAAAAGCCTCAACTATTTTGTCAAGGTGACCTCAATGATTTAGTGAGAGATTTATGGCTTTCAAAAGATTAAAAAATAAAAACCTTTCATCACCTGGCACTTCTTTCTACTGGTACAGACACCGAGAAAAATAATTTACTCAGTTTTTCTCAAAAGAAGGAAATTTAGTTTTCTGCAATAATATGGAAGAACTCATACATCGCTTTGATATAAAGTATGACTCATCTGAATGGCGCCTATTCATTGACTCATCTAAGACTAGCCTTAAAGCAGTATTATTGCACAATGGAAATAAATTTGCCTCGATTCCGATTGGACATTCTGTGCATATGAAAAAAGATTATAAAGATTTGGCTATTATCCTGAAAAAAATCAAGTATTAAGACCATCAATGGATGATTTGTGGGGACTTCAAAATACTTACAATGCTTTTGGGTCAGCAGGCAGATTATACCAAATATTCATGCTTCTTATGCTTGTGGGATAGCAGAGCCAGAGAACAGCACTGGAAAAAAAGTGATTGGCCATCCCGAGAAACTTTAAAACCTGGAGAGAAAAATATTATAAACACTACCTTGGTACCACCAGAAAAAGTTGGGGTTGATGAAACAATTTGTAGAATCGCTGCAAAAGGATGGAGACTGTTTCAAATATTTATGTACAAAATTCCCAAAGCTATCAGAAGCAAAGTTGATAGAGAGAGTTTTCACCGGCCTCGACATAAGAAAACTTTTTACGGACCCTTCATTCGTGGAAACTATGAATGAGAAGGAAAAAGAAGCTTGGGTATCGTTCACGGACGTAGTACGAAAGTTTTTGGGAAATACTAAGGATCCTAACTATAAAACCATTGTGCAACGGATGTTAGCAGCATATGAAGCTCAAGGCTGCAAGATGAGCTTGAAGGTCCATTTTTCACACTCTTACATAGACTATTTTCTTGAAAACCTGGGAGCTTACAGTGAAGAGCAGGGGAAGCGATTTCACCAGGATGTCCGTGATATTGAGAGAAGGTACCAAGGGCGATGGGATGTCACATGCTTGTTGACTACTGTTGGCTGCTTAAGCGAGAAACTGAAGATGGAAATCGAAAAAGGACTCGTCAAAGTATCAAGGAAAAGAAGAAGAGGTTTCATAAAGAATATGAATAAGTATATGTATCAAAATAATGTTTCGTTTGCTTTAAAAAAATATTTATTGTTTGAAAATTTTGAATGAAGGAGTGTTTTAACCAATTTTCCAATTTTTTGTGTTTGAATTTGCAAAAAATCCTTATCTGATAGAAAAAAATGGCCATCACTTTTGAAATCAGCGCACTTTAAAACATATAATTCAGTAAAAATATCTCATGCAGGTGACAAAAAATTTTTTTTCGCAGACCTGTGTAATCAGTAAGCAACTCTCATCACTGCTAATCAAACGAACTTGATGCCATGTTTAAGTATATTATTTCCAGAGATATACCGAATTGGCTTTCGTGAATATAATGAATTGACAAATGCCAATTCGTTATATCCCAGTATATCTTTTGCAAAGACTTATTAACTATTGATAGATATTATTTTCATTTCCTGGTTTCATCATTGAGGTTTAAAATGTCAACTCGATATATCTATTGAAAACACTTTTTCCACACCAGAATAAAAATGATGTCTCTTGTCATGCGTTTCGTTAACCAAAAATGTATTTTCGTTTAATTCCACCTATAAAACTCGTTATATATCTTGGAAATACGATATGCTTACCGCTTACTGAATATTCTGTATTCAAAGAGAGTCAAGAGAAGTCGAGAGAAGTCGATACAAGAGTATACGAGACAAGAGAATGCCTCCTCTCGTCGAGAGAAACAGTATTCTTGTCAAAGACGATGGAGGAATTTTTTCTGAAGATAATCGAGACAAGACGAGTGAAGGTATTATCTTGTATTGCCCCAGAAGGCTGAAAGCTGTCTACCGGTGATTCTTAAATTGAAATTAAATTGGGAATGATCAGAATATAGGGTGAGTCAACAAGATTCCTTCGATCTGCTCAATTTTTTTTGCAGTCATATCGATAAATACCATTTTAAAAAATGCTTTTCCCGCATACTGGGTGATTCAGCCGAGCGTGGTCAACCAAAGTTATATTTTTTCAATATAGAAAATCTAGTATATAAATACGTCATTCGATTCCATTTTTTTTTGCTCTATAACGAATTTTTGTTTTTGAATTTACATTGCGGCATTGCCAAGTTATTCCAGAAAAACCGATTTTGCAGACAATATTTTTTTAATTCACCATCCACATGTCTACAGCAACTAAGTGGATTTTTTCAGGAATAATCAGGTAATTGTTGTAACCACGAAAAAATGTATTACCTCACGTTCGTTAAGTCAAAGTTGTTTTTCGAATATTCAAACTGATCGCTAGTATGTTAGCATTTTTCATACCATCTAGTTATGGTTATCAGCGGTTTCAACCGTGAGATATGCGTGAAAAACCCAGTTATCCATGACTAACATCAAGAAATGAATCTCCCAATTTGTCAATAACGCCATGTGTTGAAGTTTCTTTCACGTGAATAATTTTCGTAATAAATTATGAATTGGAAGATATGGTGCAAATGGTCCACGCTTTAGGAAAAAGTGACGGAAACTGTCTCCTTGCATCTAGGATTTACAAAGAGAAGTTTTCCGAAAGAAGACAACCAGATGGAAGGACAATTCAGGCTTTAACAACAAGATTTCTCAAATGATACGAGGAAGCAAATTCCAGACTTACCACACACAATTGATTCAAGAGTTGACAGGAAAAGATTTTGAAATACGTGTTCAGTTTTGCCGATGGGGATTAGAAAAAATCAATCAAAAATACAATTTTGAAGCAACTTTTCATAAAAATGGAACTGTGAATCGGCATAACATGCATTATTATGCAACGAAAAACCACCATTTTGTTCGTTGCCTGAACCATCAACAGCGTTTGTCACTGAATGTTTGACGAGGAATTCTCGGATGGGCATTTAACTGGAAGAAAATATGCAAGATTTCTCCGGCATGAATTTTCGAATTTATTGGACAGGGTCTCGTATGGAACAAGACTTAGAATGTGGCTGCAACAAAATGGTGTACCACCACATTTCAAAATCGAGGTACGGAATACCTCAACAATCATTTCAATCAAAAATGAATTGGTAGGGGTGGGCCTGTGGCGTGGCCAACCAGATCACCTGACCTGACCAAAATGGATTTTTTATGAGGGTATATCAAATGGATTGTCTACCAAACTCCTCCAACATCTATAGAAGACATGAAACGTAAAATCACTAGAGCTTTCAGGGAAATCCTAGATGATATGCTGGAACGTGTGGAAAATTCGTTTAAAGAAGACTAACATTATGTGTTGCAGAAAATGATCGCCATTTCAAACATCTTTTGGACTCTATTCAATAAAAAATTCAGGCGTTATTATTCATTAAAAAATGTTGTGAAAGTGAACGTAAATAGATGAATTTTTGTGGTTACAAAAATTAATAAAACTGGGTATGATTTGTGAAATATCTGTTTTTCGTATAGTATACCTCTGATAAAAAATGTTTTGAAAACATTTTATAAAAATGTTTGAAGATGAAAGAAACTCGACAGGTTTTACCGAGCACCCTATATATTGTTTTCGAATGTTGAGATTCTCTAAATTATCATAGTGGTGTTGACTAACTATTTTCAAAAAAAAATCCACTTAATTGCTGTTAACATACGGATAGTGAACTAAAAAAATATTGTATGCAAAATAGGTTTTTCTGGAATAACTTGGCAGTGTCGCAATGGAAATTCTGAAATATACATTCCTCACAGAGCTGAAAATACTTGAAATCGAATGACGTATTCATATACTGGATGTTCTATTCGAAAAATTATAACTTTGGTTGGCCCCGCTTGTCTGGATTACCCAGTATGCGAGAAAATAATTTCAAAAGATAGTATTCATCGATATGACTGCAAAAAATTGAGCAATTTGAAAAATTGTTATGCCTGATAAGCAGTGGACCGAGGGAAATTCAGGTGAAATTCAAGTTATGAAGTTGGGACAGAAAGTCATTGATTCAATTTATTGATGTATACGGGTGACAATGAAATCATTGTAAATGGCGACATTTACAATGATTCCAGTGAAAAATATTCAAAATCCAGAATGAGCATATAAATCTTTGGAGTCAAGATGTCTTATGAAAAAACAATTTGAAACTCATATTGTTCCAGTCTGCATTGAACTCAAGTTCATAATTTTGAGAAAAACCTCTAAATATTTTTTGATCATCTGGTGGAATATAAAATCATCTTTCCAGCGATACAACCCAAGTAACCATTTCTTTCCGAAATTGTGGCATAGGAGTAATTTTATCCAAATTCTATATGGCGGGACTATGACGTCATATATGGAAAATTGTCAAATAACTTAATGTTATGTGAATTGAAAGGCAATGGTTGTTCCAAGTGTTCAACCAAGATTTGAGAATTGAAATCTTCTCTCCATTCAGGTACTTATGATTTTTTAGTGTCATATCTTATCTTGAAAATGTTTATAGGAAGTGGTATTGTTGCGTCTTTATTTGTAATGTTCTGTTTTTATTACTATTATTATTGTTGGCATGGAGCGACTTCTAAGGGCGCATGCTCAAGACTCGATTGAACTCTGCTTATCTATCAAAACCATATGAATAGAGACCTACCTACGATCTCATGCTAAGTACGCTACGTGAATCGCTATTATTTTTGCTAATTACTTATTTCACCGTGTGTACTCTAGACTCTGTCTCATCTTCTGTTTGGTAACTCATTTTAACTTCCCGTTTTGTTGTACAATCCAGTGAAGCTGAAGAAAGAACACTCCAAGAAAGGGCCCTTTCAGAAGCAGGGATTTGTGCTAGGAATTCGGTGAGTTCGCTTTATGCCACAATTCTTACAGTCCACTCTTGTTTTCATTTTTATTATTTTTCAAGTATTCGAAGACGCGACATTGGTCCTTCGAGCCGGATTGGTTTGAAAATATATTTTTTTATCAATACAATTTTTTGTTTTGATAACTCTCATAGTTCCATTCCCTTCATTCAGTCAGGCGCAAAGGAGAGTTGAGAGATCGTAGTGGGGATATCGCAGTATACAAACACATCAGGTGTCAGTTGTTTCTTTATCACGAACAGTGAATCTATAAAAAAACATTTGTTTTTCTCTTCATTTTATCGCATTCGCTCAGATTGTTTACAATTTGTACTGGCTTAGAGTTCAATAATGGCAGATAAATTGAAAAGGTACAAGGCTTGGCGGACTAGCGCACTTAACGAAATTTCTTCCTTGCAGGGAATCGCAAATTTGGCAAAGACTAATAAATCTCAACATACTTTGTTCAAAATTAGATATGCTGAGATAGAAACTCTTAGAGATGAATTCATGAAACAACATAATAATATTTTGGTTAGTTTATCTAGCGATCCAAACTTTGAGCTGGATCAGGAAAATACTTCAAAGGAAACATTTTTAGAATCATATTATGATATTCGCACAATATACGCAGATCTCTTTGAAAATAGTTTACAATTGAATCAGACTGTTGAAAATAGGAATTCAATTTCCGATAATTTGCGCATAAGGTTACCTAAAATGGAACTTAGGACATTTTCTGGTGATTACAAAGAATTTCCATTGTTTATTGATCTTTTCAACAATACGGTTCATTATAACGGATCACTGAATGAATCTGAAAAAATCAATTATTTAGAATCGTGTTTAGACGGACCTCCTTTAGCATTAGTAAAGATGCATCCTTTAGAAGGACCCAGTTATGCAACTGCATATGCAAGTCTTGTGAAGAAATATACTAATGAAAGATTCAGAGCTACGGCTGACTGGAACGAGTTAGAAAATTGTCCAGAAGTTGATTGTGAAAATCCAATTTCGTTTCGACAACTGTTGGATGTTTTTCCAGAAAATTCATCCGAGTTGAGGAAGATGGGTCTTCCTATTGATGAGTGGAGTTTTATTTTGGTTCAAATGTTGATTAAGCGTATTAATCCAGAAATGAGAGATTTTGAGCGAATTCATTGTTCTACAATACATTGTTCCAATACATGGATTTATATAGTTTTTTGGATAAACAAAGTTTCAGCTTTTTCATTCACTTCAAAATCAAATAAAAGTTCAGACATTTACTATATATCTGCCCTAACTTTCTTGAGAAAACTGTTACAGATCGCTATAATCTTTGTAAATCATTACATCGATGTTTTAATTGTCTGAGCAATATGCATGATATTCGGACCTGCAAGTCAAATGTCTGTTGTCGGTGGTGTAATAAAAGACATCATTCTTTGTTATGTTTGATGGAAAAACCAACTTCATCAACGCCTCAAACCCAAACATCTACATTTAATTCCACTGTTGGCAACACGCCTGCTGCTCAAGAAGTTGCTACTGTCAACTGTGGGTGTGGATTTACGAAGCGCAATTCAGTGGTAATGTTAGCAACAAAACGCGTTGAAATTTTGAGTAATCGAGGAAATTATCACAATTTTCGTGCTTTATTAGACCCAGGCAGTCAAAGTATATTCATTACTCAAAAAGCTTTCAACAATTTAGGCTTACCAAAATATCATTTGTCTTTGGCTGTGCAAGGATTAGGTGAAACTAAAACTGTTACTAGTTCAGGTGGGGTAACATTGTGTATCAAACCATATAGAAAAACTTCACCTGTATTTACAACTGATGCTGTTATTTTACCAAAAATATGTGAAAAACTTTCCTCCACCAATATTTCTATTCAAAAATGGCCACATATCTCCAATATTGACTTGGCAGATCCTAACTTTAACTGTCCAGGTCAAATTGATCTCCTTTTAGGCGCAGATATATTTCCAAAAATTTTGTTAGGAAATCATTTGAAGGGTGGAAATGGGGAACCGTACGCTTTGGAAACAGTATTTGGTTATGTTGTAATGGGTCAATTCAACTGTGACGCTTCGCCTTCATTAAATTCATTTTTTTGTAAGATCAGTTATACATCTCTAGAAAACAATATTAAAAAATTTTGGGAGCTTGAATCTGTTCCTGATGTAACCTGTTTATCACTAGAAGATAAGATGGCTGAAGATTTATATAGAATGTCAACTACAAGGGATCAGTCTGGGCGCTTCATTGTTTCATTACCTTTTCGAGACTTACCCCCTGTATTTTCCCGAAGTAGTTGTCTTGCAATCAGGAGTTTTTTAGCCTTTGAAAAACGTTTACAAAAACAACCACATATATATATATATATATATATATATATATATATATATATATATATATATATATATATATATATATAAAGATTATTGTTCATTTATGCGAGAATACTTAGACCTTAATCACATGGAATTAATTTCGGAAAACAAAGTACCAATGAAAAGTTATTATATACCGCACCATTGCGTAATTAAACCTCAAAGTTCAACAACAAAGTTGAGAGTAGTATTCAATGCGTCTGCCCGAGATCCAAATGAATTATCACTCAATGATTATTTATTAACTGGTCCCAAATTACAACGTGATATTGACACGATCCTATTAAATGTTCGCATACATAAATATACCCTATGTGCAGAAGTGCAAAAAATGTACAGGATGATTTTAATCACTCCCGATCATTAAGATTATCAACGCATTATATGGCGTTTTTCGCCATCTGAACCTCTTCAAGATTATAGACTGCGCACCCTTACTTATGGAATTTCAGCCTCGCCATATCTGTCACTGAAAACTATTCAGCAATTGGTGGCTGAAGATGGTGCCAATTTTCCGCTCGCATCTGCTTCTTTGTTGTCCGATTGTTATATTGATGACATCGTAACAGGTCATGCGACGTTTGAAGGTGCTTTACGTCTTCAAGAAGAGTTGATAACTCTACTGAAGAAAGGAGGCTTCGATCTACGTAAGTGGTCGAGCAATGAGCCCTCCCTACTGTCTCATTTACCCAAATCATATTTAGACACATCTCCAATATCTTTTGATCAATGCTAAGAAAGCTTCCATAAAATTTTAGGATTATTTTGGAATTATTCTGAAGATAACTTTTCATTTTCAGTTGAAGTATTGAATAGACCTTGCACGAAGCGAAATTTACTGTCCGAACTTGCTCGTGTATTCGATCCATTGGGAATTCTTGCCCGTATAACGTTTTCAACAAAATATCTTATTCAACAGTTATGGGTTTCAGGTTTGGACTGGGACGAAACTCCCAATGAACGAATTATTCAATATTGGTCACGCTATAAAGAAGAATTGAATTCACTGTCAGGAATCCAATTACCCCGCAGATTATTCCACAATATTCATTTAGAATGTGAACTACATGGTTTTTGTGACGCTTCCGAAAAAGGTTATGCTGCTGTCATTTATTTTCGTGAAATACAAAATCAGAAATCGAAGCTATATTTTGTCTGTGCGAAATCTAAAATTGCCCCGCTCAAGCGCATATCTATTCCATGTCTGGAGTTGTGTGCTGCTGTACTCCTCTCTTCTTTAATGTCATTTGTCCTAGTGTATATCAAGGTAAACTTAAATTCAGTTCTATTTGGGCATGGACAGATTCGCAAATTACTCTTGCATAGATTAAAGCTTCTCCACACAGATGGAAAACTTTTGTGAGTAATAGAGTCACATATATTCAGGATAAAGTGTCGCCTGAATTATGGCATCATATTGATTCGAACGAGAATCCTGCTGATATAGCATCTCGTGGCCTTCTTCCATCTGAGTTGCTAAATCATCGTCTATGGTTTCAAGGACCCACTTTTTTGGAAAATTTTCAGAATAAGTGGCACAAGTCAGATTTGAAAATGTATACCACGCATGAAGAGGAACGCAAACTTGGTTTGTTATTAGTAAATCGATCACACTATTTGAGCGAAATATTAAAAGATATATCATTATTCGGAAAATTACAACGAATTTTAGCATATTGCCAACGATTCATTTTCAATTCGAAAAATCCGAGAAGCAAATTGTTTGGTTCTCTTTCCTCTAAAGAGCTTCAAAACGCAACGGAACTTCTTGTTAAACATACTCAACAACTAGCATCCTCAAGAGAAATTGAATCACATAATTTTTCGAAGCCGCTCAAAAAATTGAATATATTTATAGACAATGAGGGACTTCTCAGAGTGGGAGGTAGATTAACAAATTCTAACCTATCTTACGATAAGAAACATCCGCTCCCTTAACCTAGTAACTCAGATTTCACTTATTTAATATTGAACATTTTCATAAAAAATTTTTCCATGCAGGTATACGAACTGTACAGTTCTTACTATCTCAACAATATTGGATTTTGGCATCAAAACGCGTAATTCGCAAAATTTTGTCTCGATGCATGGCATGTTGGAAGACGCACCCTGTATCATTACAACCTCCCATGGGGAATCTTCCTCTACCACGCATTTCACAAATTAGGCCCTTTTCTAACGTTGGTGTGGATTATGGTGGTCCACTTTTTATCAGTATGAATAAACGTAGGGGATCAAAAATTATCAAGGCATACATATGTCTATTTGTATGTCTCGCTACAAAGGCAATTCACATCGAACTCGCTTCAGATCTTTCGAGTGACGCATTTTTAGCAGCTCTTCGCCTTTTTGTAGCTCGTCGAGGATGATGTTCTTCGATAAGCAGTGATTGCGCAACAAATTTCATTGGAGCTTGTAGTCAACTTAAACTTTTACAAGAGGCCGCGTCCTCTGAGAATATTGAATTTCACTTCAACCCCCCTTCAGAACCGCACTTCGGAGGTATTTGGGAGGCGGGAATCAAATCAGTAAGGAGTCATTTGAATAAAACAATTGGAGAACAGGTTCTGACATATGAAGAACTTTATACGGTGCTGATTCGAATTGAATCATTATTGAACTCTCGTCCATTAACACCTTTAAGTTCAGATCCTAATGATATTTCAGTTCTAACTCCCGGCCATTTTTTAACTTTAGAACCCCTGTCTGCCGTTCCTGACTCCGATCTCACGTCAACTCCTTTGAGTTATCGCGGTGGCAATTACTCCAACGAATCCATCAAGATTTCTGGCGATGAAAAATTGTGTATTTGCATACATTACATCAACGTAGCAAGTGGATTAAACCGATGACTCCGGTTGCACCGGGTACATTAGTTTTGATAAAAGATGTTATGCCCCCACTCCAGTTGGGGGCATAACAAAGTAGCAGGTCGAATCGCTACTTTGAAACCGGGTAGTGACGGAATTTCCCGTGTTGCTGTGGTCAAAACAAAAAATGGTACATTAACACGACCTTTGGTCAAATTGTGTCCTCTACCAATTGAGGAGACAAATTGATTGAAATTCATTATTTTCTTTCAAAATGAATATATTTAGTTTTTTGACATTAATATTGCTTTTTTTATTTTAGAAAATTATAATTTTGTTTCGAATTGGAAAATGCATATTTAATCATATGCATTTTGAGGGTCGGTAATGTTGCGTCTCCATTTGTAATGTTCTGTTTTTATTACTATTATTATTGTTGGCATGGAGCGACTTCTAAGGGCGCATGCTCAAGACTCGATTGAACTCTGCTTATCTATCAAAACCATATGAATAGAGACCTACCTACGATCTCATGCTAAGTACGCTACGTGAATCGCTATTATTTTTGCTAATTACTTATTTCACCGTGTGTACTCTAGACTCTGTGTCATCTTCGACTGTTTGGTAACTCATTTTAACTTCCCGTTTTGTTGTACAATCCAGTGAAGCTGAAGAAAGAACACTCCAAGAAAGGGCCCTTTCAGAAGCAGGGATTTGTGCTAGGAATTCGGTGAGTTCGCTTTATGCCACAATTCTTACAGTCCACTCTTGTTTTCATTTTTATTATTTTTTAAGTATTCGGAGACGCGAAAGGTATGTTTCAAAACAAATAAGACAGATATGTGTACTTCTTGTACTATGAGAAATATAAAACAGTTATTGCCAAAAATAAACGAAAGCACTTTTTCACTGACACGAAGAAAAAACAGCTTAGTATCTTTTTTGTTGAAGTTTGAAAAATACAATTTTCTATTGAGATTTTCAAGATAAACGGCATTGAGAATGCCTGGATCTCAATAGATCGTGATTTGGTGAAAAATTGCAATTTTTGAATTTCCATTTGAGAACTGAGGAGACATCGTATTTTGTTCATCACGATATCAAGACATTAATATATCCACATATGACGTCATGGTGCCGCCGTATTGGATTTGGTCGTATCAGAATACGTTTTCAATTATTTTTCCATCGAAAATGTGGACTCCGATGAACCATACCATCTTACACTAGAAACAACTGAATAGCGTCGAGTATAATGATTTCATTTTCAGCCGGTATAGCAGGTAAGCAGCATTCAGTTATTATGAACAAGACTGAAGGCTGTTGTGGTTATGAAAACTAGTGAAAACATCACAGATGAATGATACTCACTATCCGTAGCCATGTTGCCAATCAAACTTTGGCGATGTGTACGTTAACAAAAATATAAAATTTCCTACAGTCGATGAATTCTTTTGAACTGAATATTATTTTTAATTTGTAGTCTTCTTAATGGCTGATCCAATAAGGAGTAGAAGGCGCTATAATGTCATAGGACCTCACATTTTGTTATTTCATTGATGCGAATCCTAACTATTATTACAAGAGCCGGTTGAAAAAAAACAATAATATTCTCCACAAATATTGTCCTGGTGATATTTATAATTCAGTCCTTCAGAATGTGACATAAGTAAGTTCGATTTCATCTGAAATGGTTTTTTCTCCAGAAATAGAACGAATCAATTATTCATGAGAGTACATAAATTGATATTCCACGCTCAATCTGAAATTCAAACGGGATGTATACATCTGAAATTTCGGAAGGAAAACGTGAAATTGGTGAAGGTGCTTTCCTGAATTATCGTTGGAGATTAAATTATCTTGAATAGGAGCAAGATAGTTCCGCTATTTCTGCAATACATATCTTTGGAAATACATGTCTTTGAAAGAAAGAGATATCGAAAAAAAATTCATGAAAATTTAAATAACTCCTGTACGTAATTTTCCCATATCTTCTGATAAAAGTTTCAATAAGGCTAACTCTAGAGAACTTTCTCAACATACATCAGTTTTTGCTTTCCTATCTCTCTTCCTTCAATGAAAGTGACTTACGGACTGTAAATAATAATAGTTTTATCGATGAATTATTATTCCACTTATTAAAATGTGAGGAATAATAAGTGAATATCTAATATTTGCATATAGAAACAAGGACAGCTTCTGTTACAAGCAACAATGTGTTCAAACCATTAGTATCAAACAGTTATATCACATAGTCAAAGACTAATTAATTTTTGTTGAAAATTCATCAAGAATATAGCAATTTATCTCCAAGAAGTAGACCTGAAAATTGGTGTATTGGAAGAACTGTTTATATCCGTGACCAAGGCCCTAGGTAAAGGTAACTTTTATGGTAAAAAGCAGTTCGATGAAAGCAAGTTGTACGCATTTTTTACATCTAGTGAAGTATGGATGTTGTAGGATGGAGGTAAATTTGCTCATATTCTTTTACACAAATATACATAATTCGTACATTCATAGACCCACCACTGTTAGTATTTTCAATTCCCTGAGAAAATTTATACACATCTGTCGCCAACCCAACTGATGAATTATTCAAATGGAATATTTTCGCAGTATTATAACCCTCATTGCAGCACAACTCACGCCCCAGTTCAATATTGCATATCAAGGATGACACCCAATAGCTGCATGATACAGATGTATGGATGCCGAGGTGTGACTCTCACATGGTTCGATTCCTAACTTTCAGGACGATATCAGATGGTTGAAACAACAGAACTTTCGAGTAGGAGGAAAATCCCGACAGAAGTTTCCCAAAGATATGTGCACGGCCCCATTCTTTCTCTATTATATGTCAACGACCTCACTTAAGTCGAGATATCTGGTGAATCCACCCTCTTTGCAGATGACACCACTATACTATGGAAAGGCAAGGAGACCGGGGAATTACATGATTTAATATTTACAGACTTAAAAATTGTAAAAGAATGGTGTGATGCGAACAAATTATCTTTCAACACAGAAAAAACCCACTCATTATCCTACAGATGCTGGATCAATGAACCTGTGTTTGGCAAATATGTAATAGGAAATAAGATTGTTTTAATATCCAAGGTGTGCTCATAGACAAAAATAACTTCAAGGCAAGATTTCTACTGGTTGATATGCAGTGTTAGTATTTTGTAATGAACTAGAACCAGCTACTGCCAAAACGGCATATTACGCTCTTTCAGATTCTCACCTACGTTATGGAATATTTTTTTGGGAAATGTGTTACTCAACACTTCTCAATGAATTGTTCATTGTACAAAAATGGCCCTTAGGTTCATATATTAAATCAGACCCCTTGAGTCATGCAGGGAAATTTTCACACGTAACATAATACTCAAGATAATAGCATTATTGAATCTGGAGTCGGTCTGCCTGGTGAATAAACATAAATCAAAATTTGCCTTAACTCCTAACCTTTATGCTACCCACAACAATAAGCACATACTGAAAATCCCATTACCAGAGCCTCTTGTTTTTATATTGCTGGCAAGATGTTCCATCACTCACCAGTTGATATTAGGACGGGAAACTTGAATGGAAGTCAGTTCAAAAAAACTGTAAACATTTTTTTTTCTGAGAGACCCTACTACTCGTTGCAGGAATTCTTTCATTAATTGCATTAACTGTGCATAACAATGGTTTATAATTCAGGAACTCTATCATGTTGTTTCCGTCTATATTCATTGTTTATTTCATTCTCCGGACTGTCCAACTTGGTGACGTACCAATTAACTCATGTTCTACTAGATATGTCGATTTATTTATTCATTTATTTCAGATTTTTAGTAGATATGACATATGTTTTATTCATTTCCAAGCTTTGTCAACGAGGTTGTATGACTCCAGACAATGAAGTATATTAATTATTATTGTTAACAGTACTTCTATGTCTATGTCTGATATTCAATGATAAAAGTATTTTTTGTACAGGTTATCATTTCCCCATAGACAATCTCCGTAGTATCTGAAGAATTTACTGAATTTTTGGCAGTAACAGATAAGGTAGTATCATCTGCATATGCAAGTGAGTGAACTTTTGAAAGATTCTCAAAGGTACTCGTACATCATATTTTATGACTGTATTATAAAGAGTTAGTGTTCACGTATATTTTCATGATGGACTCCCTGTTAATTTTTTTAAGTCTAACTTCCAACTGTCTGTACTTCTACTCTTGGCATTTTATTCTGCAAGTAGGTCTCTCATCGACCCACGCAGATTGGAGAAAAAATAGTTCATTCGAAGTGGAAAAAGAATTAAATTGATTCTCCAATATTCATTTTGATTATCTTGGAAATACTTGAAAGGATACTTATTTGTCTATAGTTTTCGTATTTATTGCAATCAACTTTTATATTTCATAAGTGCCGGTTTGAATCGTTCAGGAAAAACATCATGCTGTTCTGAGCAATTGAAGCAAGCGTTGTGAGCAATTGAAGCAAGCGTTCTGATTGGCATATCATGTTAGAATCGAACTAAGATATTAGATGTATTTCATCAGTTCAGATTTCCATTGTCTAATATGATATGAAATAATTTGAAATCCCTGAAAGAATCAATGAAATTAAAAAGATTGGCTGAAAAAATAACAATTGTATCAGGCAAAAAAAATTACAATGAAATAAAATACAAGCAACAATTGAAAATTAAACAATGTATCAGAAAATTGAAATTGATGACACGATGTTTCTATTGTTAGTATCCACAATCGTCTTCGGGTGATGACTATAAGGAAAAAGGGTTATCATGACGATTGTGGATCTTAACAATTGAAACGTTGTGGAGTAACTTGGCTTGGAATCTTTCCATTTTAATTTTCATTTCCTGTTGATTGTTCAATTTTTAGTTGTTGCTTGTATTTAATTTCATTTCAATTTCAGTTTTTTTGCTTAATATAATTGTTATTTTTTTAGCTTCTTTTTAATTTTGATAATTCTTTGAGGGATTTCAAATAATTTTATATCATATAAAACAATGGAATTTCGAAATAATGAAATGCAACATGAAACATTGTCAATCACCATCAAACGAACGTTGAGATAGTAGATATGATCTATAGGATCATAGTTAAGTAAACGTCGTTTCACATTTGCAGCACATTTTGTTTTAATGGAATTACACAGAATATATAAGAGCAACATGTAATCTTCAAGAAATTTTGAAGCAATCAACTCAAAATACACCCTTTTCCTATGGTAACAATTAAAGATACTCCCTATAAGTTGAAGCAATAATATCACATTTCAATTGAAAACCCATTGGAAAAGTGACCAATACAACTTAAAATCGATAGCAGTGGGATTTTGAGTCGAATCAATTTGAGGATGTCAATTGGTATTTCTCTGCTATAATAACAAAGAGACCAAGCGAAATGGTTCAATGACTAGTTTTCATTTGTGACATAGATTTGAACTCGATGGCAAATGGAATGAAAAACGACAAAGAAAACCTTCGCATTTTTACTTTCACAGAGAAGCAAGAAACATCCGTTTGGACATATTCAATTTTCGATAAAATGATGGATTGCAAATATGGCTGCTGGTAACATCAGACAGACACATTTGACTACTCATAATGAACTTTGTATGTACAAAAATACGAAACGAGATAAGGATGAAACACAATTTGAATTTTCCATTTGAAACTGATGGCTCTGAAATATATGCACGCAGATGCATATATTCAACAAAGATTTACCGATAAGGTCCGATTTCTACATATTACACGAGAGACTATTTAGGTAGATTTGTGGGAAGTTGCCCAAGACCACCTACGAAGGGCTGGTTTTGATGTGCCTGAATGAAAGCGAAAACCAAAATTGTTGTTCAATTGTCGATTTTCTATTGAAATGTAAAGAAACAAAATACACAGAGAACTTCAAGCTTTATTCAATAATTCCTAAGTTTGAGTCGAATCGTGATATCAAAATTGAAAGAGAAACAATATATTGAATACAGGATGACTTTGACTGAATCAATCTGAGATGAATACTCTCCTATTATAAAAATTATTGAAACAGGCATAACATAAAAAAAATAATGATAAATCAAACTTTGTTAACTTTTCAACTTTTTATATGTAGTTCCTCACTTTCATTGCACAATTTATAAAAGTGTGTTCTTATCTCGCGAGAGGTCAATTCGCTTTCGCTAATCTACGATATCTTTCAGCTCTGGACTTGGCACCTTCGCCAATATCTTATTGAACCAAGAATAATATCAGATAATTTTATATCAATAAAAACACTTTTCCTTCAAAAATTTATCTGTTTATGGGTGGGTTGATTTCGTTAAATCACCCGGCTAGGTGTCTCGGCAAACTATTATCATACTATCCATAACTACCCAACAGATGAGTTTCGTGATCACAGTAGTCATTGCTTTTGACACAAAAAAACTGATAACTAGTAGTAACAGCGTCATTTGATGTGCTATACTGAGATGATGCATCCACCCTTTGGAGTTCACTTTGTGTAGTAATGCTGAATTTACAAAGGCGCTACAATGTTCATGTTCCAGTTAATGTCTGATTTTCTATATGGTGTCGTTAACACATAATTTTTAGGATGTTCAATCAAGGAGGAAAATTACATTGGATAACTGAGCATTCACCACATTCTAGTCGCAATATATACAGGCCAAAATGGTAGAAATTTTGATACAAGGTACCATGAACATGTCATTTCGGATAAAAAATCATTAATGTACGAACATCTTCAAAATTCGAAACATAAAATAGATAAAGATAATTTAAAGATCCTTCACACATGCGAAAAAAATAAAATCATGAATCTGTTGGAATCTATGGAAATAAACAGGTCAAAAAAAATCCCAATTCTATTGTTCTCAACGAAGAGCTTGATCTAAATAATAGTCCTCTCCTGAACCTATAATCCAGTTCCCAAAACCTACAAGCTTTGTTTCGTTATGTTCATGGATATTACAGATATACAAAATCTAGGTACCAAATTATTTATGATAGGATAGGCAACTAAGGTATAAATTACTCAGATTTAAATGTAATCAGTTAGTTTTGAAAATGGTGTAATAGCCGAAACTAGTCAAAAATGAAGAAATATCGTGGAAAATAGACAAAAGTGTGTTTTTGTAGTGTATCCTCAGTGAACATGAATTTCCACAAAATAAACAAGTCGTCAATCAAAGAAGTGAAAGGGACTTTCTCTAAAGTTCACGTATGCACCACTCGTTCATATCTCGGCGATAGTAAACTCAAAAGTCCATCTGCCACACATAAACTTGATAATATCAAACTGGTGAATTACTGACTTAATAGATTTGGTCGAACACAACTCTGATATGTGTTTCGGGTAAATTCAGCTGGTGAACCGTTACCTGTTATGGCTAGTTCACTTGGGAGCGATACAAAACCTCATTTCGAAAAAATACCACTGACAACATCTTATTTCGACACTTGCTGTCATTCGTTTGAAATGCCCAACCAATGCCCTCCAACTAGTTCTGGATCATCATCTATCTTTTCTTTCGTTTTTTCTAGAATTTCATGTTATTATTGTAGCTTAAGATTATTTTCGTCAAAACAAGATCCAACTCCAACCGTCCATGATCACGATCACACAATCACTTCTTGCTGTCCATTTTCCACTGGATGTTATCATCTTCTTCAAAGGGTGCTCTTTGCCTTGTAGCTGTGTTCCTGATAGTGGTGATCTTTCGTCTTCTCTCGAATCAATATTGTTTCCACTTTCATCTAAGAAAATCCTGTTATTTTTGCAAATATTTCCATTGTATATTGTGAATCAATGGTGTTTTCCCAAATTCATCTGAGAATCCTTCAATTTTCTGCAACTGAACTACAGAGCATCTTTCTGGAGACTATTATTTTTTCATACTTGTTCCTGGAAGTGTACAAAACTTCTCAAAGAAAAGACAAATCAATATGTTCAATGCTCCATTAATTTGGAGGACTATATATCACTGGTGTTCCAAGGAGACCAACAGGCAAATCAACGTACGCGAAGATGAACACTGATTAGCAGAGAAGAGAAGAGTCACTACCTCTTTTCCCTTTCAACACGTATTGGCGACAGGACACATCAATTTCGAGAACAAAAAACCTTGGCAAGCAAAGGAAACTTCTACACCCGGACAATCAGAGAGACTATCGAAATCAAAAAACGACTCAGTAGAATGAATAAGAGAGATGTGGCGCAAAGGTTACCAACAATATGGAGATCCACCATAGCACTCCACAAAATCAAACAGACCATACAACCCTAAGAGCAAAACTTAGCACGAGATGATTCAGGCATAATGACAAACGCCGGTAGGCCAGCATAGGTAATCAGACCAACTCAGGATGGAGAAATAACTCTGATGAAAGGTACCTGCTTCACTATAAATTAAGAAAGAGAGTTTCAGAGAATCAGTCTTGGTCCAAAATCCAGACATCACCAGTAGATGGCAAATGAGACTTCGCCGAAACGTCGTGGAAATGTTCCTTGGAAGGATCAAAAACACACAACACGGAATGAAACCCGGAAAAACAACCCATCAAAACCTGTCCGTGAGAATATTTGGTGGCTCAAAAAGTGTGACATATCAAAGATTTAACCAGTGGTAGAACTCCATTATATCTCGAAGTGAAGTGTAGTAGATTTAGAATGCAGAAAATCTCAAAGTCGTCTCTACAATTTAATATTACCCTCAGATAGAACGTTAAAACCAGCTAATTTGCGAGACATATAACGCCCATACATGAAATGAATTTTATGTCACAAACTGATGCAGACCAACAAACAACTGTACAACCATACCAATAAAATGAATGAATGAAGGGTTTTATGGAAGATCAAGGCAGGAAAAATTTAGTTGAAAATAAGGAAATTGAAAAACTTTTTGCAATCAAACTGTACTTGTTCATGGAGAGAGTTAACATTTGGGTTATTAATAGCAGGGTTGATTTCCAAAATTTCATATGAATCGGGTGAAGTGTTTTCTGCCTAAAGTGTGAAATATCTAGATCACAATCAATATCAAAACTGTGGTTGTAATTAAGAATGTGATCAGAGAACGAACTTTTTGTGTTATATTCATCCTAACAAAGATGTGTTTTTTTTAAATAAAACATCCTGTATTCCGATGCACATTTGGATAGGTAATATATATAGAAATCAGAAAACACTTCATTGTGAAATTTTCACTAAAATATATGACCACAAGAAAACACAATTTCAAATGGCAATATACAGGAAACCTACACAAACAAACTCCACCATATCCGCAAGTTCAAACCATCCACCATCACAAAAAATGGCTGTATATAACGCACTCATATATAGAATGTTAAGGATACCACTCAGCAAGGAAGCCCGGAACAAAGAACGGAAAATCATATACCAAATAGCGAAAGAAAACGGATGCACCCAAAAGACAATAGATAAATTAGAAAACAGAATCAAACAAAAAATACAGAACAAGGATCAAGCCAACCCAACAGACAAAACAACACAACGATGGACAGCATTTACGTACGTAGGACACCAAACCAAAAAACTAACAAATATCTTCAAGCCATTGAACATCAACATCACATACAAGCCAAACACAAAAATAATATGAAAAAGAAGAAGACAAAAACCAAAACGGGATATACATTATACAATGCTCGGACTGCAACAAATTCTATATCGGCCAAACCAAGAAAAACTGATCCAAAGGTACGATGAACACAAAAAGGCATACATAAACCCAATAGTATATAAATCAAAGCTCGCAACACACGCCATACAGAACAAACATAACTTTCCCCCACCAGAGAACATAAAACTCATAAAACAAGTCAATAAGGGAAACCACATGGACATTTGGGAAAACTTAAACATCCATAAATTTAACAGTCGAAAATCACTTATCGAGAAACAAGTACAAATTAAAACACAACCAGACCTGACATTCAATATATTAAACAAAACAATATACACTCCTAGAAACAATAAACCTAGAGAAGATTTAACACAAAGAATAGTACCTGATGTAATTCAAATACAGGCAAATTTACCTAAAGCAACAGAAGTACCTGTATTGAGGCGTTCGGACCGTATAAAAAGACACACAACAGGATGACACGTTCAGATAGAATAGTGCCTAGAGGATGACAGCACGACCAGCTGTCGAAAGCGCTCGCAGATAATCAAATAGAAGTCATAGAGCTTCAAATCCTTTTTGTAACTTATATTAATAGTAAAAATATGTATATGTGTATGTAATAGTGAAATATATTTATATACATATATGTATATATAAATGAACACCACTCAATTCAGTAACTGAAGTTTTCACTCCACCAAAGTGTTTTCAAAAAATATAATCAATAGCCGACCTCCCGTCTGCAGATGACCTGAATGATTTGATGTGACACAGACTAAATAAAAACTAATAAATCATCTAGTTTTATTACACGAGGATGAATTGTCTCATCTCGAGTTATGGTACGAGTTATGATTTGCTTTGAAATGCAAGTGAATAAAATCAGATTCATATTTTAATATTTTATGGAGAAAACATTCAGTAATGTTGATTATATGTTATCTCTCCATTGATGTGATTCTTACCCCCTCACAAGGAGTGAATCTTTTTTGAACATACTACAGTGAATGAAAGGCAACAGACAACAAAAAGACACTCATTGCTATCGAATATTTTCAGCTTCGTCTCATTTCCAGATTATTTGGAGTTAAATCTTCAGTTGTAAAAACACGTGATAAGTTATGTTTTGTCGTAAGTTTGAAGTCGAAAGGACTGCTTTTTTTACTTGTCGAGTACCCTTGTATGTACCATTCCGAAGAATTGAATAAGGAGTATAATAAAAAGGAGATTTTCCAGAACGAGCAAGTGGCGACAATCCGTTTTCATAAGATCTGCGTCACAGACATTCGGCATAGCTATCAAGGGAAATTGAAATAAAATATTTATTCGCAAAGTACAAAAAGTCTCATTACATTTTTTTATTTCAGTTGGTCGCAGATGGACCGGTTCACAGATTTACAAACCTACTCCAATAGGCCATAAATCGTTTAGGAGTTTTCGTGTTTCTTTCTTTTTATATAAATTCACGAGACTGCGAGAGCTGTTGGTCGATACTTTAAATGACTTCCAATACTAGAACTGTTGCACGCACAAACTGAAATGAAACTGAAAATATTTTTGTGAACATAGATTCCAACAAAAACTATAGAAAAATTGACATTTTGAATATGAATAGTGCCTGAATTAGTTTTTTCGAAAGAACTTATATTTTCAAAATTTTTCTCTCAAAATATACGTGAGTAAGAAAAAATGTTCAACGATAATTCAAGCACGCGTAATATTTGGCAGGAGAAGTGCACACTACTTTGAACTACTACGAATTTTCTGAAAATCGTCAGAAGATCAGCATTTGATTTAACATATTCAACTATTCTATCGAAAATGCCGTGTTCTGTGATAGTTATCTCAGTTGTGTGTGCGTGAACAAAATTATTCGTTTGAGAAAATACTGTAGTTATTCTCATTATTTATGTTTTTACTATAGTTAAACGAAAATGATATCTTAAGATTCATATAGTAGATATATAGTTTCTTCAATAAAATAGGACAGCTTTCAATATGTAGATCACAACCTGAAGTTAGGTCATTTATTGAAATTTATTATTTTGGCCAATTACAAGTATCCGTTGAAAAAAATCACGAAAATCGGTACGGTACGACGGTACACGTGCTGTGCACTTAGAACTTGCATATGACCTCACAATGGATTCATTTATACACGTTTTTAGACTACTTGGATGTCACAGAAGTTTTTTGGTAGTAATATATAGCAACAATGGCACAGATATGAGAGTAGCCAAAAAGAAGTGGAAAAATACTCTCCCAAATTCAGATCAATTGAGAATTGCCTATTCATGGAGTATAAAAATTACAAAGTGACAATTCAACCCATGATTGGCATGCCATATGGGAGGTGTTTGAGAACAACTGATCCGAATTGTGGAAAAGTACTATATGAAATCATGGAATTGACAATACTTCTTGTAGAATGTGTAAACATAATGAATTGAAGATCTCTCTCACGTTTCAATCGACTCAGACGATCTAGAAGCATGGGCTTTCAATAATATTTTGATCGCCTCTAAATACGAAGCATTGGCAATTGATGTGACTGAAGAAAAGGGTTAGCATTCAATTCAAGTGGACAGCAGCTCAACATATCGCAACATATCGTGATCAAGTTCTATTGAAGTAAATGTGAATATCACACTGAAATGAGTGGTTGCTATGGCTACTCGATAGACTGCTTAATGTCATGTATTGAAAATGAGTTTTATCAGTTCGGACTTCCATTGTCTAATATGATCTTATTGTGATCTGAAATCTCTGAAAAAACAAATCAAATTCAAATAAAAATGTGAATTGTGATCACAATAAAATAAAAATGAACAAGAAATTGAACATTCACAAATAAAATCAAAAAAGTTGAAAAAAGTTTCAGTCCAAATCACTTTACAACGTTCCGGCTGTTTCTCCTATATCACGCTCGACTGAGCTATAAATAGTCATCTTTCGGAAGAATAATGTCATCACCCGAATAATTTGGTTTGAAACCTTTTAAATTTTTTTGACTTCATTTGTAATTATTAAATTTTATGATTTTGTGTTCATTTTCATTTCAGTGTAATTTCATTACAAGTTTTCATTGCTCAATATAATTGATATATGTAGCTAATCATTTAAAGTACGACCTAATAAAATTCACCATGGAACACTGTCAAATACATTCAAACAAATGTAATAAAATTGTTATTTCAATGAATGATAGTTCAAAAAATTAAAAAAACAGGCTTCAATAGCAACACGAACTGAAAAATGAAAAATGATTCAAAACTAATACTGTGGCTTGATGTAACTGATGACTTTTGAAAAATCATCTAAAGGAACAATTCGTTCAGGCCAGCTCCACTTCCTACACTCTAGGTTAATGGACTGATACCTATCAGGAAACAACTATTCCCCTGGCTAATACCACGGAGGGCGTTGGATTATATCCGTATAATTCCTCGTATAATAAAAAAAAACTTTTCGCATATAGTCAGTGGGCATACATGAAGACTGGCTATAAATCAAATCATGTAAAGGAACAATTCGTTCAGGCCAGTCTCAACTTCCTACACTGTAGGTTAATGGACTGACACCTATCAGAAAACAAATACTCCCGTGGCTAATACCTCGAAGGGTGTTGGATTATTTCCGACAGGTGTCAATGCAGGATTCTTCACTGAAGTTATTCCTGAATATGCTGTTGGCGATACAACTGCCGCATATACGTCTGTCGCATATAATCCAACGACCTTCGTGGTTTTAGCCAGGGGAGTAGTTGCTTTCTGATAGGTATCAGTCCATTAACCTACAGTGTAGGGAGTTGAGTCTGGCCTGGATGAATTGTTCCTTCAGATGTTTTGATTTATAGCGAGTCTTCAAGTATGCCCACTGACTATATGTGAAAGACTTTTGATAAGTCTGAAATCAGAATTAATCTATTTACAAAAAAATTAATTTTGTTGTAAAAAAGCGTGGGATGCACCATATATTCATGGAATATTCCCTTTATGTCATGAAACGAACGTATATATTCCAAATATCCATAGAATATCCTTGGAATATATACATGTCTTTAGAATATTCATAGAATATGCTTGAATGAATATGGCAGGTTTATTCCCGAAAAAATGTGCATAGAATGTATATAAATGGATTATTGTCTCGTGAATATTCTTAAAATATTGTTGATCGAATATACCATATGGTATATTCTTAGAATATTCCCCACGGAATATTTTGGAATATTCCACACGATGTATTACTGGAATTTTCAATTATCTTATGATAACGTATTCAAATAAGTCAATATTCTTAAAAACAAAAATATTTGATGATTTTAATCGAATGCATAACTTAATGTATATAACCCTAATAGCGGTAACCAGTTTTTGAACTTAACGCCAAGATCCTGATGAATTGCTCCAACTGCAACTGTTGGAAACGACAAAAAAATTCGAATGGGCCAATAAATAAACCAATTGCACCAATGAATTGGTTTATTCTCATCCTATTTATCTTTTTGTATTTGTAATTGTTCAATTACAAAGCGACAAATCCTGGCAACAGAGAAATGGGGAAGTGAAGTATTGAAGTAAACGTTTCTCATTGGTCAATTAAAGGTAGCGCGCGACAGACAACTCTTGAAAGCTTTGCGTTGAAATCGAAATTTGATTTAACATGGCGGTTGACATGGCAGGTTCGCGTGTGTAATGCATGGTGTATTGGTGTTATTATCAAAGAATAATTTTGTCATGTTCAGTGTACCATTTATAGTTTGGGGTTGTCCAATTTGCAGTACAGCGAATAGTTTGCTTTTGCACCTTCAAACAGTAGAGTTGCATATTGAATCTTTAAGAAAAGTAAGTAAATGTCAATAGTGTCGATAGTAAAGTCATGGTGATTAACCTATTAACCTTTATTTTAGGCCAGAGGAGAGTTGGTGTGTGGGATTTGTTGGTTTTACTGTGTACATGTTTGAACTACAATGATTTCAGTTGTGTATCTTCAGAAGAGAAAAGTGAGTGAATGACACATTCTTTCGTATCATTTGTTTTCATAATTTTTATCACTCTTTTTTAAAATAGTATCAAAATACCCAAAAGGAAACGGAGTGGTACCTGGTACAGGCAGGTGCAAGTTGCTCTCCAAATAATAAAAAGTTGCAAATGTTCTTGAGGAACCTATAAGAAAAATATCTATTTGATTTTTATTCTAATTTTATTGTGCTACCTAATAAATGTATATTCATGAAATATATATTGCTTTGTAGGTAACCAAGTACTTATAACAATGAATATTTAGCACCCCACGATTTTCTATTACAAAGTTAATCATTCTTTAAAAGGATTTACTCTAATTCCAAACGTATTGAAAATCATTAGTTACATCAATTTCGATGTTGAACACAGACTTATATTAGTTTCGATTAATTTTTTATTTTTTGTTGCTTTCGAAGCGCATTTTTTAAAAACTATTTATCATTTTCCACTTTTCAGTTAGGCTTTTCAAGTCAATTTGTTTTAATATAAAATATATATGCATGCGCAGAAAGTGTGGTTGCCTCACTTGCTCTCACACTGAGACTGTGAGGAAATTATTTAATCCTGGCGATATTGGTCAGGATAATGAGATAAACTACTGAAATTATTCTACTGTCACCGATTCGTGATAAGTGCACAAAGTTTCAAATCATTCTGTGTGTTTGAAGTTAGTTGAAATCGAGTCCAAAGGAGTCGGTTACAAACAAACAAACAAGTGAAGCTGATGAAGGCGTGTTAAAAATGCAAGTTTTTGACTGAATAATGCGACTTTTGATCAAAGTTCAACAAACCCGAAAATAAATATTCCAGACATTAAAGAGCCACAAAGTATTTCAATATAGATATCCATAAGGATGTTATTGCAATTCTTTCATACTTCTAGTATAAAAGGTCGTAATGAAATATTTCTACAATCAGATCTGTAATCATCATTTATTCTGAAAGGTAACTCCTAGGTTGTTTTCACTATAGCACTAACCAGTTCAAATGTTGGTACTATTTAAGAAGGTAATGTGAAATTATATTCTCGTCCGAGTTTTAATTCCTCATGAGGTGTAAGAATCATAGTTCACGCGTTAACTATAGTTTTCTCAATCTGTTCAAGTATATTCATCCATTAACTAGTTGTCGCTTCTAGGAAAGACGACCCTCAGAAGTTGAAATTTGTGCGGGCTGAGGATAAACGGAGTATTACCTTTCAACGTGCGATATCTAGCAAAACATTGTTGAATATTTTGTCTATTACTGAAAGTACAATTGTGCTTTTCTTCTTTGAACTAACTTATTGACTTCAATTTTATTCCTACTTCCATTGAATTGAAAGATCGTTAGACCCAATGATATACTGAACATAACTCGTGAATTATCGAAACCATCAGATGTTAGATGTGTTTTTACTTATTGTTAGAAATCATATTGTCTAATGTTATCTTGTTTCGTTGGTGAAACTGAATTATCCCTCTCCATGACCAACACAGTCGATCATTTTCTCACAAGTGCCCTCAACGATATCAAACACTTCCAGTTATATCTTTAATTTCTCTACTCATCCCAAAAGGTATTCTCTGAATAAGAAATCCGAAACTTTTATAATTTCCTGTGCTGATAATTGAATTTCATTGAAAATTATTTTACTACACAGCAGTTTTTTCAGTTGAATGCGCATCAGTGAAAATGTTTCAGTTCTGGTGTTTGAGAACAATGAATGTTTTGATTTTATTCATACGTTTCATTTTCGTCGTTCAGCTTCAATAATCATTTATTGTTCACTCATTTTGATTTTTCATTTCTTTTCCGGTTTAAAAATTTTCATTTCATGATTTCGAAAATGTTTCATCAGTCGAAACTATTTTTGAAATAACATAACTGAAATTTTTTCTCAAATATTCTTGAATACCACATTCGTTTCAGATGTATGGAGAAAAGAACCTGTAGATAACGTATTCAATAACTAACGTATTAAACTTCCCAGTACATGGAGCGTGTTTACTGGAGAACTATATTCTATTCTTCACGCTCTCACTTATATGCAACAAACAGATTACCCGAAATACGTTATAATAACCGACTCTCTGAGCTCCATCCAGTCCATACGGAAAATATATACCCATCACCCCATTGTTAAACTTATCAAATGTGAGCTCTTTCGAATACAACAAAGACAAATGCAGGTAGCTATAGTATGGGTTCCATCCCATATCGGCATTAGTGGGAACGAAAAAACCGATCAAAGTGCGAAAGAAGCTGCGCAACAAGCAGATGCCATGACAGAAACAAGAACAACACCCAGCGACCTAAAAGTGTTCATAAAAAACAAAGTGCTTGATACGTGACAACAAGTATGGTCCCAACAACCCTCAAAACTAGCTTAAATAAAACCAATCATTTCAACACCTTACAAAACTTCAACTAAAGTCAGAAGCCATCAAATAGCTATCACCAGACTTCGCCTCGGCCATACAAGGCTCACTCATGAATACCTAATAACTGGAAAACAAAAACCATCCTGCGATATATGCGAGACAGACCTCTCAGTAAAACACATATTAGTAGAGTGTCCAATGTACTGTGCGGAAAGGCTGGAGCATAACTTAGCGGAAAATCTTCAAGACATCTTAGGGGAAAGCTGTTATACACAACCATTCATCTCATTCTCAACCGACATAAAGATATTACATAAATTGTAAACAACTTTTGTAAAATACTATGTCAACCGCTAATAACCTTGATGGTTGATGCGGATATTTTGTAAATAAAAAAAAATAACTAACATATTGAATACATTAGTTATGGATTTTCACCAAGTATCGGCCAATTCCATCATATACATGTGGATAATGTTAGTTTTTTGGCAGTAAAATTCAGTACCTTAATTTCCATGACCATCAAATTTACTGGAATTGTACTACTATTATGATGTTGAGATCAAACATCACAACTAGTAATACGTTAAGTTTATCCATATCTTTTTTAGTAATGAATCATGTACAATATTAGAATTATAGGGTAGGAGTCATTATCAACCACAATTATAACAACTTCTGCTATATGTGATAGAGAGGCAAAGAGGCAGATGAAATTTTGTTTTCATGATAAAATATGAATGAATACACATTTAGGATTTCCATGTTTCATGTGTTATAATAATAATAATATAATATAATAATAATAATAATAATAATACATTTATTGTGCATAAAAAATACATTTTAGACACAAAGGGGATCGGGTTAGCCGGAGGCTGTCTTCCACCCTTCCCATAACTGACATGTGTAATACAATATGAGATATTATAAACTGAAATAAAATACAAATACAACACAGATATCCCTCATATAGAGGGATATAACTATAGATGATCATATATATACTACATCATATACATACACATTTCAAAGTGGATTTTTTTTTTGATTACAATGAAGATTATGATGTAACAGAGTATTAATACATAAACTGACAATATATATATATATATATATATATATATATATATATATATATATATATATATATATATATATATATATATATATATATATATATATATATATATATATATAATATATGTTAACTCGAAGATTCTCACGGATAAAGTATGATGAGCTGTTTTCTCGGGTTTCGCTCCGTGTTCTGTGTATTTTCTCCCCATAAGGATTATTTTCACAACGTTTCGGCAAAGCCTCATTTGCCATCTTCTGGTGATGTCTGGTTTTTTCAACTAGACTGATTACTTCGAACTCTGTGTCTCAATTTATAGGGATGGATGTTTCCCTTTACCTGCGTTGCTGCCACTACCTGTGTTTGTTCGACTACCTGTTTTGGTCTTATTACCTGAGCTGCCTCTCCTGTCTCTGTTCTTGTACCTGTATTGTCATGTACCGAGTTTTGCCTCTGAAGTTGAGCGGTCTGATTGCTTGTGCGAAGTGATAAAACGGATCTCCATGTTGATGGTAATCTTTGCGCATCATCCCTCTTGTTCATATTATTAGGTCGTTTTTCAATTTCGATTGCCTCTCTGATTGTTCGTGAGTAAAAGTTTTCGTTGCTTGCTAGCATTTTTGTGTTGTCGAAATTGATGTTATGTCCTGTTTGAAGTACGTGTTGGAAGAGAGAAGACGTGGTGACTTTTCCCTTCACTGCTAGTTTGTGTTCATCTTTGCGAATGTTGATTCGTTTGTTGGTCTGGCCGATGTAAGTCCTGTCACAATCATGGCATGGCATGTTCCGCCAATGTGATGATATGCTCTTCCGGTTTGTATTTCTTTTTGATTATTTCTAGTGCCTCTCCGGTGGGTACCTGGGTAAATAACGAGGTTACGTCAAAGCTGACAAGGATGTCGTCCGGACTAACGGTTTGTGTTTTCAATATGTCTATGAGGTGGTCGGCATTGCGCACATATGAATCGACCTTTTCCGCATGTGGTTGAAGTACATGAGCAACGTGTTTCGCTAATTGATGCACTGGCGAACCTACCGAGCTCACGATTGGCCTGAGTGGTGCCCCTTCCTTGTGGACTTTGGGGAGTCCATAAAGTTTAGGGCACTTGGATGATTTCTCTCTTGGAATCAGATGTCTTTTGATTTCGTCGTCGATAGGAGAATTATTGATGGCAGTTTTTGTGGTTTTCTCTAGATAGGTAGTTGGATCTCTAACTATTTTCTTGTAGGCTGGATCCTCTAGTAGTTTCATCATTTTGGATTCATAATCTATGGTGTTTAACACTACTGTTGCATTGCCTTTGTCTGCTGGTAGGATGATGATATCCTCATTCTCTCGTAGATTTTTCAGTGCTTGGTATTCTTTATGGGGTATATTTCTGGTCGGCGGTTTTGCATTTTTGAGTACGTGTGCAATGTCCTGTCTAATTGACTCTTGCGTCTCCTTGTCGTCTATTCTATTCAGGGCTGATTCTACATTGCTAATTATATTTTCAACCGGTATGCGGCCTGGTGCGACCGCGAAGTTGAAACCTTCAGCTAGCGCCTCAGTGGATGCCTCATCTAGGTGCTGGCTCGAATAGTTGTAGACCACTCTGGTGGCCTCAATCTTTGGTATGTTGTTTTTCCTTGTTTGTGTCAGACTGAGACGGTTGAACTTGTCCTTCTGTTTCTCTGTTGTGATATCGAAGTCATTTTCCGCTCGGAATTCCGCTAGTGTGTCAATCTTATCCCATATTAGTGGATGTAAAAGTACTAGAGGATCCAGCCTACAAGAAAATAGTTAGAGATCCAACTACCTATCTAGAGAAAACCACAAAAACTGCCATCAATAATTCTCCTATCGACGACGAAATCAAAAGACATCTGATTCCAAGAGAGAAATCATCCAAGTGCCCTAAACTTTATGGACTCACCAAAGTCCACAAGGAAGGGGCACCACTCAGGCCAATCGTGAGCTCGGTAGGTTCGCCAGTGCATCAATTAGCGAAACACGTTGCTCATGTACTTCAACCACATGCGGAAAAGGTCGATTCATATGTGCGCAATGCCGACCACCTCATAGACATATTGAAATCACAAACCGTTAGTCCGGACGACATCCTTGTCAGCTTTGACGTAACCTCGTTATTTACCCAGGTACCCACCGGAGAGGCACTAGAAATAATCAAAAAGAAATACAAACCGGAAGAGCATATCATCACATTGGCGGAACATTGCATCAAAAACACTTACGTCATCTATAACGACCAACGATACAGACAAATTGAAGGGGCACCAATGGGCTCGCCACTATCACCCGTTGTTGCCAATCTCTTTATGGAAGAAATCGAAACCGAAGCAATAGCAACGTCACCCTTGAAACCTAAACTCTGGCTGAGGTATGTCGATGACATCTTCGTGATTTGGTCTCATGGTCACCAGGAACTGTCCAGGTTTTTTAATCATTTGAATGAAATCCATCCACGCATTAAATTTACGAAAGAAGTTGAAGAAGGCAACCAGCTCGCATTTCTCGATGTACTGATTATGAAAAAGCCAGACGGAACATTAGGTCACACGGTATATCGAAAGCCAACACACACGAACAGGTACCTAAACGCAAATTCACACCACCACCCAAAACAAATTCACGCGGTGGCAAAAACACTCATTACACGTTCGAGGAGGCTGGCAGACAACGATCACAGACAACAAGAGTTGAACACCATCGAAACAACGCTACAAATGAATAACTACTCAGAAAGAAGTATAAAAGCGGCTGCCAAGACCACACGGAAACAACAAAAAACTCGAGACACACCGGTCATAACAACCACACTACCATATATTGCAGGAACAACAGATGAAATCAGCAGAATTCTTCACCGACATAACATATCAACTTCGTTCGTACCAGAACGAACAATAAGGTCCATGCTTCGTAATCCCACGGATCAGATACCACTGGAATCATAAGGAGTGTATGAAGTACCATGCCATGATTGTGACAGGACTTACATCGGCCAGACCAACAGACGAATCAACATTCGCAAAGATGAACACAAACTAGCAGTGAAGGGAAAAGTCACCACGTCTTCTCTCTTCCAACACGTACTTCAAACAGGACATAACATCAATTTCGACAACACAAAAATGCTAGCAAGCAACGAAAACTTTTACTCACGAACAATCAGAGAGGCAATCGAAATTGAAAAACGACCTAATAATATGAACAAGAGGGATGATGCGCAAAGATTACCATCAACATGGAGATCCGTTTTATCACTTCGCACAAGCAATCAGACCGCTCAACTTCAGAGGCAAAACTCGGTACATGACAATACAGGTACAAGAACAGAGACAGGAGAGGCAGCTCAGGTAATAAGACCAAAACAGGTAGTCGAACAAACACAGGTAGTGGCAGCAACGCAGGTAAAGGGAAACATCCATCCCTATAAATTGAGACACAGAGTTCGAAGTAATCAGTCTAGTTGAAAAAACCAGACATCACCAGAAGATGGCAAATGAGACTTTGCCGAAACGTTGTGAAAATAATCCTTATGGGGAGAAAATACACAGAACACGGAGCGAAACCCGAGAAAACAGCTCATTATATATATATATATATATATATATATATATATATATAATATATATATATATATATATATATATATATATATATATATATATATATATATATATATATATATATATCATATTCAGATGGAGAAGATGTTTCACAATATAATAGGAAATATAATAATATAATATAATAGAAATAATAAATACATAAATAAATAAATATATCAAATCTAAGTATTCATCAATTTTAATTTTAATTATCTTTTGAAGAGGTTAAACGAATTATTAAGTAATGACAGAATATTGTTCAGGTTATAAGGAGCAAAACATGAGAAACAACCTTCAAATTTTGTAGTAAGGTGCTGAGGAACACAGAATGAATCGGTTCTTACATTTACTGTATGAATGTCAGACCGTCTGTTTAATGAATGAAACAATTAAAAAGGAATTTTGGTTTTCAACAAATTATACAAGAATAAACAAGTAAAATATTTTACCCTAGCTTTAACGTTCAACTCTCATATTCATTATGTAAGGCGTAACATGTTCTGTATACGGTATGCAACAAACGAATCGCATGCATGTATTCTGTAAACATTGAAATTTCATTTTATTATATTCTGGTAAGAAGTTGTAATACACCATGCAACAATATTCAGTATGAGGGTAAATTAGTGATTTGACCAATTTGAGTTTCATGCCAGAGGAAAGTTGAAATTTAAATTTGTACAAGTTTTTTAGCTTGAAAAACGAAGTTTTATATATACTTCTCACATGGTCATCGAAAGTCAAAGTGTTATCTACAATGACACCTAAGTTTCTTGCAGAATCCACCCAATTTATTTCAGAGTTATCTAAGGCAAGCGTATGGTTTCTTTGTACATAAGTGATTTGTGCTTGAGATCCTAAGCATAGGGCGACTGTTTTAGTGAGATTAATTTTCAACCCATGATTATTTGAGTAGATTGAAGTATTTTGAAGATCCTCATTTATGAATGTAATGCCATTTTCTATATCGTCGGGTTTAAAAGATAAATATAACTGAAAGTCGTCTGCATATAGAAGAAAATGACAATTAGTTATAAAAGAAGGATAATCGATAATAAAAATCGAGAACATAAGAGGGCCAAGAATACTCCCCTGAGGAACACCCGAACAGGTTTCCCTAAAAGAGGAGCATAACATATTTTGATCAAGTTTCACTCTCTGAGCTCGACCAGTGAGGTAACTAGACATCCAATTCAGTGTTGAATTGTCAAAGCCGATATACTTGAGTTTGGTAAGTAATAAGTTGTGATTAACCAAATCGAAGGTTATGCTTTGATCGAGTAAAACCAAGAGTGAGATATATGATTTATCCCTGGCTTTCCCAATGTCATCAATCACCTTCAAGAGAGCGGTTTGAGTTCCATGTTTCCGTCGAAACCCTGATTGTACATCAGGAAGAATTCTATGACTTTCCAAAAAATATTTTATTTGATTGGAGATAATTTTTTCAAATATTTTGGAAAAAGCAGGCAAAATATTTATTGGACGTAATTCATTGAGAGAGGAAGGCGAACTTTTTTTTGGAATGGGTATGACATTTGCCATTTTCCATATGTCGGGAAACACACCCTGATTAAGAGATTCGTTGAAGATATGTTTGATTTCATTGACACAAAAAGGAATAACAAGAGAAATCATCCCAATATTTATGTTATCGATTCCTTAGGCATTGGATTTGACATCTCGAACAGCATTAAGGATGTCTTCGCATGTTATTTCAGCGAAAGAGAACTTGAATTAGTGATTCAATTTATTACTGTTATAGAAAGCGAAAGTATCATTGTTTATTGAAGTGTTACCTGAGACATTCAGGAAATAATCGTTGATTTCTTCTGGATTTTGTAGCTCCTCAGGTAAATAAGTATTTTGCTGGCCAGACTTTGTAGTAATACCCCAATTAAAAAATGTTTTAGTAGTTGTTTACAGCTGATTCTCGGCCTCCCCCCACCACTATGACGTATTAATTGCTTTTTTTATTGGTTGTTGTTTGGTGAAGTTTTTTTTGTTGTGCAGTGAAGTCAAGGCGTTGTGACCTTGAAGTGTCTGGTGCATGGATCGTTCAGATTTTTTTTTCATATGAGATTTTGTGTGTTTATGTGTGTGTGTAGGAGAATGCACGGTACAGGGTTTCATCATGTGCTTGTTTGTCTATGTACAAACATACGTCTGCATACTTCGAAGATCCTCCAAGTAATAAATGCTCCATCGGTGTTAGGGCACCAAGTTAGTAGTGGAGTGACGTCACAGCAATAACCGTTCAACGGCTAGAGAGCGACATGTTCACTCCACGACGTGTGGCAGAGTAATGCGTATTCATCGGTCTGCCCTCACCTCTCCTGAAGCGATGAAGGTTCGCTCTAGCCCCGCTATCCATGGTGACACAACGGCAGCCGAGGACTGTTTGCCTAGCGTCTACCCTCTCCGAGACCGCAACGACCACTGCTTGCTCGTACCGGCAACTGTTATCGCATCAAGTTGGGAGATGGGCTTGGCTGTGACGTCAGGCATCTCTAGTGGATAGCAACTAGCAATGTGAATCTTTCACGGTTTCATGGTGGGGGTGACTCACACTGTTTAATATAAAAGAAATGCCTGGCACACTATGAAATCAGTAGACGAATATATCTGCAGCAGTTAGCAATTGGTAGAGTGTTATTCAGTTCGTAATAGAAGGAAGACGGTGAGTGTATTTGTCTGTTGGAAATTGTTTATATTTTCATATATATTTTCATCATGTCCGTTTCAAAAGTAGACTTGAATAAAATTAATAATTTGATTGTACAGGAGGTTGAAATACTAGAGCAAAAGGCCTTATCATCATTGCCAATTGATGAAGTGTACATAATTAAAAATATGTCAACTTATTCTACACGATTTGGTAAATCAATTTTATTAACTTTGCAAGATGTGAGCAATGATAAATTATTTAAAACATGGCTACCAAAACGTATTTCGTTGCAATTCAGTGATGACGATATATCTTGTATCAACTCATCAGGTGGTAAATATACGATGATGTATTTAGGACAGAGCCAACAAAGTTTTGCTGGCATGAAAACGCGATCTCTAGTCAAATTCAATATGATTGAATAATAGTAATAATTTATAGTGAATTTCTTTAGGTCATAGCTTACAAAGTTTTTTTTGGTGTGAAAACGATAACTCTAGTCAAATTCAATATGATTGAATAATAATAGTAATTATAATGAATTTCTTATTGTTTTATTAATATTCATATATTAGATGATAATTATATGGAAATATAAACATTACTAACTTAGTTGAATACACTCACTTTGTAACTACAAGTAAAATGGGAATGTGAGTATTATATCACTGAAAAATTGGAGGTTGCTTATTGTTTTTTTTTTTTGTTCGATTTCAGTTCCACCATTTAAAGATGTGGATGCAGTACGCAAGTCAAGATTGGGTCGATATTGTAGATCTCAAATCATCGGTTCAACATTTGTCGTCTAAATTGAAGGTGTTGGGTGATGGAGCCGAACATGCAAGCGTTTATGATATGAGTGTATGCTATGATGAAAAACAAATCGAATTATGCCTTCGTGATGCTGAGAACTATTGGAGTGGTGCAGAAGTTTGCAACAAATTTTTGGATAATGAATTGGAATTGTGGCAACTTTGTGAGGTTATGATTGAACTGAACCTAAGAAGATTCCTGTATAGCCTCCAACCATACTTGCCAGAATGGATTATTCATCACTTTGAATTGAATGATGAAAATCGAGAGGAAATTGAAGATGGTCGCGAAAATGATGATTATGAGGAAGAAGTTATTTTAGATAGTCTGTATGTTCCTGTGAATCATAAATAATGTCAAATAAAAAACTTTGTATTATTTTCATGTTTTATTTATTTAAATCTGATGAAATACAATAGAAAATGATTACAAAACAATAAATATGATATAAAATACAATACATGATATAAGTCAGTTACAAATAAAAAAAAAAAAAGATCATAAAACAGTACATGATAGAGTGAAAAAAAAGTGTCAATATCTGCTATGAACTGAACCATCCAATGCATTGTATGTTAAAACTGTATCATGCAAAATTAATGCATATACTTTAGTGTTGTCTGGAAACTTGGTCTTCCTCGTCTCAAACTCAATCTTTATATCAATAGTTGATGATTTTGTTGCATTCGGTTGATGGGAACAATCGATGACGAATAGTGGATTCTCTCTAAATTGTCCAATGTCCATCAGAGGTTCACTCATATCTTTATCATAATAACTTCGCTGGAAACTCTCAAAAGCATAATAAGCAGGAGCATCAAGTTTTTTATCGAAATTCAAATTCCAACGCTCATATGGATAAACTTCAGAATTCAAGTATACTCGAATACTATTGATATCAGCAGTTGTGAATTTTGTAATATCTTGTGTTCTATCTTCAGATGTGGTAGTACTTTGGAATGCGATGATGACAAAACGAGGAGTTTCCAATGCGTTAGTTGTTTTGATGGCCCATATGTCTGAAGAAGTCCCACGTAATGATGGTAGTTCATAGAGGTCCCACATACGATACGCCAACTTGATTTTGGCATTCAGACCGCTTTTGTTTATTCTACTCAAAAGTTTGAGCTTGTGTTTATCATCTGGTACAATATGCCTTATTTTCCATTCGATTTTATTTATTTCCAAATCAGCATCAACCTCACCTATATATGAGTTTTTGAATGATCGAGCGATAATCAAAATCAATTCCTGTTTGGCATTCAAGATACTTTTGTTGTAATCTTCAGCAAAACCCATCAAATATTTCAGTGGTAGTTTTCCACTAAAAACATGACTGTTTGTATCCAAGATATCTTGCTTCAATTGTGAAAGTCCCCAACCAGATGTCAATAATGTGTTAGCATGAGATTGTCCAAATGATATCATGGTTTTCATTGTAGATGTTATCCCAGGTTTTCTAACAACAGCCACTTGTTCACCTCCCATTTCATAACGAATTTCGTCAAAGAGAAATGCAATTGCATTATTCGAGAGATAGCATGTTTTCGCTACATCTTTGGGGGTGAATTTACCTTCTATGTAAATGAAGCTCTCGGCAATATCTAGTATAACATCTTGATTATTGATTGCAATTCTGATTTCATCCGAATTCCTGAATAGCGGTGATCCATAGGGCTTATATGTGTGCTCATGTAAACTTATGAGAGAATGATCGAGCACTGGTTCATTGAATATATTCAACTTTTCATTGTTTGTTTCGAGCACCATTGTTATTTTCTCACTTTCAATCCAATCGATTTCAAAAATTTAAGATCACTCACAGACAGAGCGTTATGTGCTAACTGTTTAGCATACACTTGTGGAATGAGCTTCTTTTTATGCACACCTTTCTTTTTGATAGTGCAACTCGTTTGGGATTGTTCAATGCGATTTTGTCTATTATAAATGAAACCCATAACAACAGTTATTCGATTTTCTTCAATTCCAAAATAATGAAAATCTCTTCTTCACTTCCAAAATCGATAAGGTTATTTTTTTCATCCAAAATACGCACTGTAATGTTGTGAATCAATTGACGACCTTCTGGACTGACAGGCATATATATAATACTGTGTGGTTCTTTAGTAAGATTGTAGCCAGGTTCAACATCAATATCGAATGAGAAAAGAATGTGGGATTCTTCACCATTTATATATGAACCAGATATTATATTGCAATCTAAGCGGATAAGTCTCACAGTTGTAATGTTTATTGGTAATGATGATTCATGTATCTGATTTGGTGGAAATATTTCATGAGCGAACCCCATCATTTCTGCTATTGAATTTGGATGTGTCAGATCAATTTCATATTTGGATCGCATTTCACATTTGAATGTATTATTATTGGCGTGTAGATAGAAAATATCATCTGCAACGACATCATTTGGTTTTTTATCATGAAACAATCTGAACATGATATGTTTCTGTATGACGGCATTGATCTCTTCTATTTCATAAGCACCACATGGAATTTCAATTGTCAACTTTTGGGGTATCGATGAGTTGTCATTACTGATTCTAAAACTAACTAAGTTATTAGCTTCAGTTATATTATTGATTGTATTGCATCCATAGAATCCCAAAAGTCCTAATCCATAACGACTGTTCCTATCCAATTCAATTGGTGGAAAAAAATCCGCACTCAAGACACTTGTCCCGACAGCTTGTAGCTCGAACTTTCGTGACATGACTGATGAATATTTTGAAACACATTTCAATTTATTATTGTACACAGCAACAGCACATTTGAGACAATTTACACTTTTTGGAAGGTGTTGTATTGTAATAAGTATCATTTTTATTGATACCAATATTCACATCCTCTATATTACAAATACAACACATAGATTTCCGAGGTATAGGACCGTCATTAACATCCGATTCTGAATTTTGATCGTGGTGGTGGTGCTCATAACAATATCTATGTTTCATTATATCGATGTCATCTTGCAGATGCTTAGGCAACTTTTCCCAAACATATGCAATCTCATGTGCAACACATGCAAGTATCACTTCCTTAGGCATATTTGCAAGCATCACTTTATCCATTTTTTTCAAGGTACCATATTTTGAAAACATTCTAAGTGAAAACCCCATTCCCTTGATAGCCTCCCGATCCAGTTTTGGTGTTGAATCCATTTTTATTTGGAAAATTATTTAGAGAGAAACTGCAAGCACAAGTGACCACAGAGAACTGTATTAAATTTCTGTTGTCGATCATAGTTATATTTGATTTTTACATTCGAACATTTTCGAAAGAATCGAGTCAATTCCAATGGTGGGGGTAGATCTCCAAAACTATCGAAATATGTGACTTCTTTCCCACATTTTTTATATGCCACCCAATGTGTTCCTGGTCCACTTATTCCATCTAAATTAACAATAGCTGTCTCGTTTTGTTTTGGACCTGAAGATGGTAATCTATCACGCATAAAAACACCACGAAAATGTGGAATTTTCATTTTTTGTGCATAATAACTGAGATCGAGATCAGTAAGAGGCCTCTGAGGTAGGGGTTCAATTAGTTTTTTGTTTTGTTTGTGGCTTTGTATGGTTTTAAATATAGTCCTAAACCTTTACGGTATGGTTTGAGATATATTCCACTTCCGCGTTTGCCTAATGCTACAGCCTCCATGGTTTTATTGTGACGATTGGCTTCCATTAAAGCCGCTCTGCTGGCTTTTGCCGAATTCACGGCCTTGGTAATACCAGCAGCAGCTCCCGCCAAACTTCCTAGTGCGGATAGTCCAGCAAAAATTGGTATCAATGGTAAAAGTCCACCGATCTTGGGAACAGGAATTATGCGTGGTGTGCGGATTTTCTTCTTTCCACCGGCAGCTTTAAGGTATTTACGTGCCGCCTGCAATGCCACAGTGATAGCTTTTTTGCTATTATTCGTCACAAATTGATTCCCACCAGCTTTCTTCAATACATTTCGCACTTTATGGACTATCCCAGCACCAAATGCAACTTTTTTAATTTTATTTTTCTTCGTTTGTTTCCTCTTACATTTTTTCTTATTGGTACTACAACCCATGCCCATATGTCTTTTCGCTTTCATAATGTTGGTGACAAGTAATGCAGCTGCTCTTTCCCCAATACTCGCGTCCTTCGATTTAACCCTATCCCAAGCGCTGTATTCAAGTTCTTTGTCGGCTAAATGTCTTGCTGCAAGATCGGATGGATGCTTAGAATATTGAATATCGTGTTTTTTGCATTCAATATCTAATTTATTGATTCCAGGGTCGTTACGAGCTAAACGTTGTTTCAATTTTGTACCCGGTCCACAGTATTGATAACCTCCGGTAGATGTAATTCGAAAGGAAGTTTGTTTATTAAATCATTAACAAAACCACAACCTCTTTTAATTTTACGATCACTTTCAATACGTCCGTATCGTTTGATGGTACACATTGAAATGAATAAGCTAATAACATTTATATAGTCTCCAACCACGGCACGATGCGCATTGTAAAACAGAAAGAAAAGTTTGCTGTAGATAATCTAGATGAGAAATTTGGTTGTGGATTGAATGGACAAAGGGTATTCAGACATGGTCCACTACTTCCATCATCAGTTCGAGGACTCATTATAGGACCTTCAAATTGTGGAAAGACGAATGCAATGATATCACTATTAACACATCCACAAGGACTGAGATTTAGAAATGTGTATCTCTATTCGAAATCACTCAATCAACCTAAATATCAGTACTTGCGAAGTGTTTTGGAACCTATAAAAGGATTAGGTTTTTATACATTCAGCAATAATGCAGAAATAGTGGAACCCTCCGACGCTAAGCCTAATTCTGTTTTCATTTTCGATGATGTAATATGTGAAAAGCAAGATATTATTAGATCATATTTCTGTATGGGACGTCATAAGGATGTTGATTGTTTTTATCTAGCACAGACATATTCACGGGTACCCAAACAGTTAGTGCGTGACAATACCAATTTCATTATAATGTTCAAACAAGATGAGACGAATTTACATCACATTTATTCAGATCATGTTTCACCCGATGTAACATTCAAACAATTCCAATTGATGTGTGTTAAATGCTGGGAGGACCAATATGGATTTCTAGTCATTGATAAGGATAGAAAAATAGATGAAGGTAGATATCGCAAAGGATTCGATAGTTTTATATACCCATGATCTTGTTTTTGGAACTTATTCGATCACTGAATATTGTAGTGGTCACTTCACCAACGAATTAAGCTTTAATTCAAAAAAAAGGGCATTATGAATACAAAAAAAGATCCTGAAAATAAAAACAATGAAATAAATTTGAAACGTCAACTAGTAGAGACAACAGAAGCTGTCAGGCAGAAATTCAACTCTATCAAGAATGATAATATTGAAAATCGTACGACACTTGAAAGATTATATGAGCCCATAATGAAACCATTGAATGTTTTATCATCAAACGCTACTTCTAAATCACCAGTGTTATCACCAAATCATGGAACTGTTCAATCTACTTCAAATTATCCCATGAGTACTCCAATAGGAAGAAAACAATCTTTTGGTAGTGTATCATCTGTGAATAGTGACACGAGCACACTTCAAGACGATATGAGAACAACTCTATTCGAAACACCATCATCGTCCCACATCGATTCCTCGGATCCTGACATCTCACCTGTTATGAATGAAAGTGGTGAAGATGTTTTGATGAAACATTTGAATAATATAAAATCTAGAAATCCAGCATATGATGGAACATTTGGCGTACGTATGGATCCAATTACACAAAAGCTGAAAATGGGAAGTCTAGTGGTAAATTTCAAAGATGGAAACATTTCATTTTGGGATGCTAATAAAGTGAAAAAATATGAATGCGCAGGTAGTCCAGAATTGTATGATATGATTTTTTTGAAGAATCCACAAGATGTTGATAATGAAGAAACTCGTCAAGTATATTCCAAAATATTGAAAATAACGAATGCTCCATATAAACAATATCATCTGAAGAATGGTTTTAAAAATACAAATTCTAAAAAATTTCGTGAAGTTATCAAACCTCTATTAGACTCACGACAATATCCAATAAGAAGTAGAAGTAAAATTGGTGGAGCACTCAAACGAGTGAAAATGGAGAAAATATATAATTCTAAACCTGTGAATTATGTGTACTGGAATTCACCGAAAGAGTTAGTTGCTCGCCTACGACTATTGGTAGCTTCAAAGTCAGCCGGACATACCGGACATGATAATGAAATAATTTCAATAATTGAAGAATTACGTGAAGAAGGTATAATATATTAACATATTCACATGTAATGATCACTGTCACATCATCATTCAATGCAGTAACATTATCACCTTTTCTCTTTAATCATATTGAAATAGAATGACTAATGAAATAAGTGATGTCAAACGACAAGTTGTTAATGAATTACATAAACCTGCAAGACGTAATTTTCGTAGAAGAATAACCACCATCAAAGGTTTTGCAGATCTATGGCAAATAGATTTAGCTGAACTGCAACCTTATGCAAAAAGTAATGAAGGATACCGATATATACTTGTAGTGATAGATTGTTACTCCAAATATCTGTGGACTGTAGCAGTTAAAGATAAAACAGGTAGTACAGTAACTAATGCAATGAAACATGTACTGAAAGAAGCCAAATACTCCCCCAAACACATACAAAGCGATCAAGGGAAAGAATTTTTCAATAAAAGCTTCTCATCTCTCATGCGAGAATATAATATCAATCATTATTCAACATTTAGCACAAAGAAGGCAGCTATAGCAGAAAGAGTGATTCGTACAATAAAGGCATGGCTCTACAAGGAATTTTCGATGAGAGGTCACCACAAATGGCTTGATATTCTTCCAATTATAACTAGTAGATATAATAATAAAGTTCATCGTACAATAGGTATGGCACCCATCAATGTTGATTCAACAACAAAATTAAAATTCAAGGGTATCAATGGAATTGGAGGAAGACAAAGTAAACCCAAATTCCAATTAAATGATATTGTACGTATAAGTAAATACAAACATATTTTTGAAAAGTCTTACACTGCGAATTTTACCACGGAGCTATTCAAGATTGTTAAAATTAATAAAACCATCCCAACGACTTATAATCTTGAAGATATGAATGAACAGCCGATTAGAGGATGTTTTTACGAAGAAGAGTTATTACGAACCGAGAATCCTGACGTATATCTGATTGAGAAGGTGTTGAAGAGAAGAAAAAATAAAGTATATGTAAAGTGGTTAGGCCTTCCTAGCGAACAAAATTCTTGGATTGATGAATCAAATATGGTTTAAATGTATATAATAGTGACTTTTATGAATAAAGTAATATTAAAGTTCATTATTGTTTTCATTTCAATTATAAGTATGTGAACTGAAAAATATTGCAGCGGTAAACATTGCCCCAGCCATTCGCAATGTTCTGTGTATACCAAACCAAATTAATTGTATACTCCATTCCCGCTTATATTTTTCAACTCACGATATTGAAAACACATTATCATTCCCAAAACTAATCGCCGTCACTTTGAAATGCAGTATCCAACTCTTTTTGCCAATTATCTCTCACTGATAATGCTGTCTCATAAAGCTTAGTCGACTCCTCAAGCTCAGCCTGAGCTTGCATTCTCGAACGTTGATGGAATTGCTTATCTTTACCAATTTTTGAACGGAGTTCATCAGCATCTTTAGACATTCTAGCCAATTCAACCTTCGCTAATGCAATCTTGGCATCTAATGCTTCAAGAGTTTCATTATTAGCATTAATAGCTCGCTCACTCTTTTCAAGTTCAGCAATAGTCATCTGTGCCTTTACAAGACGGCATTTTGCTTTCCTTTTCATTTCCCCAAACCGATGGAGGGGGCTGAAAGAAGATAGCGGTTCAGCTTTCAAATCACTCTTCATTTCTTTAGGAGTACCTTTTGGCTTCCTCTTCGATCTGTCACTTTTCGTTGCGGGTTTTTTCTGTCGCACAACACTTTTGGATTCTTTCTTTTCTTTAAAGTCAGTGACAATCGATGAAGATGCCTTAGTAACCTTCCTCTTGATTGTTCTAGATTTCTTATCAACACCAAGAGGAAGGGTAGATGAAGAGTGTTTGAGTGATGATAATTGCGAAACGATCGGATTTTCAATAATAATTTGCTCATTTGGTTCTGGCACATCTGCAAAGTTAACGAAGTCGTTAATATCAAAATCATTTATCGAATCTTGACTCGATAAATGTAATACTGGAATATTTTCAAAATCAGTCTGATCGATATCAACAAGTGGTGAACCATCTTCAGCAATCAATAGCGGCATAGAGCTCATGATTATTAAGGTCTGAGGAATGATATGTGATAGCAATAGAATGTGGATAGGAAAGGTGATGATGTTACTGAGACCTCACCATTTATAGAAGAAAATAAACTAGCGCATGCGCTCTTTCATCAACTGGCACATGCGCTCTCTCACTAAACTATTCACGCATGTAACAATCTTTGTCATTTAAGAGGAAAACTTTGTGTTGCATGCATGTATTTTTAAATGTTAGAAAATAATACAAATAAATTCAAAATATATATATATTTATTAATAATAGAGGACAATAACGATAATAAAAAATGAAAAATGTTAATATGTCTCTGTGGATGTGGAACGTTCTTTGACTCTATTCCTCAATAGTTGTTGCTCGTGCGTCAAACACCAACATTGAAAAAAATGGATTCTCCTATTGGGGTAGAGTTGACCAACCTTCTCACACAGATCCCAAGTACTTCTACATGCATTGCATACATGATTCCAACAATTCATGGAATATGTATCACAACGCAAACAACGTTGCAGTGGAGTTGGAACGGCAGCACAGATACCACAAATATTTCTACAGATACCTATATTGTTAAATATTATAGGTTCGGAACACTTCAGACACTGTAACTGTTGTTGACGATAATCCGATTTTGTTCGCTTCGGTGGATGAGAAGGAGGCGATAGTTGAATCCGCAACACGCAATCACTACACATACCAGTACATGGATTGATTGAATCCTTAGGTCTACTTATTTGACAAAAGTAGCACACAATAGCCCCTGCAATCATCATTGGGTAGACACACACTTTTGGTTTTTCATTCCACTCTTTTGGAAACGGCATTTTACTAATTCGATTAGAAATATAAAGAGATGACTTACAGAAACTCTGAATGCTCTCTCCTATACCTACGATCTCTATTTATACAAATCAACATCATGTGGAAGTATAGTGGGATAACTTCTCCTACTATTCCACTCTAAACGAGTCAAGTGGGAGTCGCATCACCTCCTATATAAGTTGACTTGCAAACCTAGAGTTCATTCATTCACTCTCTACAACTGTGAGCAAACAACAACAAGATGAATTCTGCAAAAATAAATGCTGCATTAAATAGAATAGCTGCTGTTGATGAAAACAATTGGATAGACGAATCAGATGATGAGGATGTCAATGTTCCGCTAGAGGAAGTAATAGTTGAAGCAGAAGATGTTGGAGTCGATGAAGATGAGATAGACGAAGTTGAAAACGAGGCCAACCAAAGCGACGAAGATGATGACGTGATGGAGTTTGAGAGGGTCATGGATGAAGAAGGAGATGATGAAGGGATAGAAGCTGACACAACTGAAGGTGATGGTGCTATGAGGATCGGTATGCGAACACTCAATGTCAGTGAGACACTGGAAGATCCCTTGGATTTGTATTGTGCATTGGATGCATACGTATTGATCAGCACAATAGATGGAGAGAACAAAAAACTATGTTGGTGCTGCTTTCGGTTTTATTCGCATAGAAACAATAATGGAGGGTGGTATGCCCATGTCAACACCCACAACACTGTCTCAATTATGGAAATGGGACAGAATTGGTGTGAAGCTTGCGAGAGGCCACTAACAAACTTCACCCGAGTATCTACATGTATTATATGTAATAATGTCCAACCTGTGGCACAATAACCGTGGACCTACTGGTCAAAAAAAAAAACAACAGCCCTTTTCAGGGCTACATTATTCACACAAACAGTAGTTAGTTGTATTAGTATTCATAGATTATGTGACAAATGAATACTTTGATTAATAAAAGTCTAAGTTGGAAATTTGTTAGTCTTTGAATATCTATACATTATATGACAAATAAATTACTACTTTGACTGAAAAGTCGAAATTTGGAATTTGATAGTCATTGAATATCTATGCATATGATGAGTACTACTTTAAATGAAAGTTGAAGTTGGCATTTGTCAATCATTCATATGCATATAATGATGAATACTTTCACATACATATATTTCGTTTGAGATTATAATGTTAACATAATGTTAACAATGGTATGAATCTGTTTCTGTTTGAAAGTATAATGGTAGCTCTGAAAAGAGCTATTTTTTTTATTGTTTCAGTCTTTAATTGTAGCCCTGAAAAGGGCTGTTATTTTTTTATTAATCCATGCAATGATATGGACTAACGCTCCTCATCATCAGAAACAATAATTATGGTATCGTCATCTGAATCAGATGATATACTAATGATATCATCCTCATAGTAGTCATCTGAATCAGATGATATACTCATGATGTCGTCGTCGTCATAATCAGCTGAATCAGATGATATACTAATCACATCATCCGCATTATTATCGTCAACAGCATCTATGTCGTCCTGAATACCTTGTTCCACTCGTTCTGCGAAATCATCAGGAAGATCATAGATTCGCTGCAGAAATTGAGCGAAGGTTGTACTCAAATGATCAGACGTTGAATCTATTTCATGTACTTGGATGGGTCCTGTACTCGACATTGTGGAAGAATGATATAGAACTGGGATTGTTGCTATATTTATATTGGAAGAAATGAAATGGAGGGGGTGAAATGTAGAACAGTGTTTGAGATTCGAAAACATCAAGAATGAAACTCTGAGCGATTATTAGGAGAAATTCTAGTGATTATTATGGAAAAAAAACTAATAAGAGGGAGAGGAAGGGAGGAAGACACTGCCCCAGCCTCGCAGTGCCTCGTGTACACCAACCAAAAAGTGTGTACTCCGTGGAAGGAAAGGAAAGGAAATGATGGACGAGTAGATGATTATATGTCATCATCGGAATTGAGGACATCATCATCGATTAGGATTGGGGATGGCGGAGGACTATCCTCGATGAGGATAGGGGATGGTGGAGGACGTCTAACGTCAAGCTCGTCATCAGCATCATCACCAGAGTCGTCGTCGTCATCATCGTCGTCGTCGCTACTCATTGGGACAATGTCATCATAAGCAGGGTCCCACCATCCGTCAGGATCTGGATATTCCGAGTCATCCAAGTGTCCTTCGTCACTGCCAGTGACATGCTGAACTTGCATCCTGATGTCGTGATCCCGGTATTCGTATGGCGGACTGTGGGGTTCCGTGGTGGAAGAGACAACCTGTACCTGGCTGTTATCCCAGTAATTGAAGTTGTACCCCTGATCCGGGCAGCTATAGGGTTCGGAGGTTGAATCGGGTTCCATCTCGATGCTAGCTGATCAACTGAATGTTTCATCAGATGATTTCTACTTTTATACTTTCGAGAGGGAGTGGGAGAGGAGTGGAACATTGAGTAGGGGTAAATTGTAGTGTGACATAAGACATATTCAATGAGTAGGGGTAAATTGCAAAGTGACATAAGACATATTCAATGAAAGAGATACTTGAATGGATAAAATACAAATGAAATATACTTGTCGATTTCACTATGAAACATGTCTATTTTTTTATTTTTTAAATTTTCTTCACATGAAATTATTTACAAGTGATTAGAGAACACAAAAATTGATGTGAGGTATTTGTCTAGAAGAACTTGGAATTGAAATAAAAAAATAATAATGATAATAAGAGGAAGTGAAGAAAAATGCTCCAACCATCGCATTGTTCAATGTGTACCAAACCAAAAAACAGTGTACACCCTTTATTTCACTTCCTTTTCCTTTATTCAATATAAACTTAACAAATATAAACTTAAAACTACCATAATTAAATACTCCTAACTAACCTAAAACTAATCTTACATTTACACTTCATCTACAAAAAGAGTGTCCATAACTGTCACTACTTTTTTGTACAGCTCTATCGAAGAGGTCTTTGCTTTACACCTTTCCTGCAGAGATGCATAATTCCGATCTATTTCGGCCATTTCCTTTTGGAGTTCCCTCCGTCGGTTATCCATTTCAGCCATTTGTCGCTTCATGGTAACCAACTCGGCCTCGCTAGATCGGGCAGCTCGTTCTGCTTTCTTGCATCTCTGCAGAAAAACACTCATCTTTTCACTAACCTCTCCGATAGGCTGTGGCACCAACACCTCAGGATCCGCCGGTGTCGCTGGCAGCGGTGGTAGTCGCGTCACCAACGGCGACAATATCACCAACTCCGGAGAAGGACTCCTCGGAATTTCCACTGCTGCTGGTGCTGCTGCTGGTGTGGAGGCCCTCTTACGAGAGGTCGAAAAACTACCTGCATAAGGATTAGTCCTATTGCAAGTAGCTCGGTACTTTGAAATAGGACCAACCTTTGCTGCAGGTCGTTGGCAAACCTTCTTCACAGCCCTGACTTCCTCCTCCTCCTCGAATAAGTCAGGGCTAGAAGATCTGCACCTAACTCGCGAACGCGAAGTGGTTGGCTGGTCAACCGTCACCGCTCTCGAAGATGCTGCCTCCTCCTGGTCAGCGGACACCGGCAGAATAGACGCCACAGCATTATTCACCTCCTGTGTATTGGTTGCCATTCTGAAAAAGAAGAAATAATACAAAGTTAGTTGATATAAAAAATAACATTCCTAATTTACTTACTCAAATATCAAGTTGGTCGTTGGAACGTACTGCCTTGTTGTGGAGTGGACTGCTCTCGATGAGATGACTTCTCGAACTGAATGTTGTGGAGTGCTCTCCGGAGGGTATCGACTTCGATGCGTGAGCGGTGGGAAAATGGTGGGAGCGCACATGCGCGATGAGGGTAGGGGTGTACATGCGCAAATGTTGGGAGTCGGGGGGGCGGGGCTTCGGGGAGGGGAGGGGCGGGGCTTCGGAAAGGGGGCGGGGCTTCGGAAAGGGGCGGGGTATCCGAAAAGTTGGTGGCGACGGGGGGGGGGGGGGGGGGGCGTGGCCCTAACGGGCCCCGCCCACTGCCTGGGCTCCGCCCAGGTGGGTGGGGCCTCCGGCCCCAGGTAGGCGGGACATCTGGAGAGACATCTACGCCCTCTTCGCGCGCGCGTTCGTAACATAATATGCAACCGAACACCTAACCTAACGTATTAACGTATTAACGTAACCTAACCTAGTACGCTAACCTACCGCTATGCAACCGAACACCTAACCTATCGTATGTATTAACGTAACCTAACCTAGTACGCTAACCTACCGCTATGCAACCGAACACCTAACCTAACCTAACCTAACCTAACCTAACCTAACCTAACCTAACCTAACCTACAGTAACTATTAACCTAACCTAACGAGGGAATACTAACCTAACACCTAACCTAACGTAAGTATGCAGCTAACCTAACGTAGCTATTAACCTAACCTAACGAGGGAATACATTCACCATGTTGGTTCCATTAATACATCATCAGTTGGTTTTGGTTTTGGTTGTATTATTCTATGATTTGGATTAATGTTCAGTCCTGGATATCCCAGTCCACCTGATGATGATGGCCTGACTTTATAGTTTCTCTCCAAAACTTCTTTATGGTTTTTCTCCAATACTTCAACTCTCTGTTCCAGTACATCATACTTTTTCATTGTAGTCCCTGTTATGTTTGACATAGCATCAAATTTTTTATTTGTAGACGCTGTTATGTCAGAGATTTTTATGTCTACATCACTTGTAAGTTTGTCAAATTTACGAGTGAAAGTTATCCGAGCCTCTGCAATTTTATCGTTAAATGCTTGCCGGGCGTCCCGAGCAATATTGCCTATTGTGGATTGTATTGCAGCTTGTAGGGCTAGAAGTATAACTTCCTTTGCTCCATTAATTTCCCCCTCAAGATATGATACAGTTACACAATCACTCTTGTCAATTGGTTCACTTGTATTTTTCAATATTTTCCTTTGCATGTCATAATGACCATCTTTTGTTAATTTAAAACCATTCCCAGGAGGACCTCGAATGACATTACCACCCCATTTTCTTTTTCTACCAAACTTATCGATTGTTTTAGACATTGTGCACTCTACGATGATTCTCTTCAAACTGATATTTCTGTCATTTACATTATACTATATATTGCAGTAATTGATTAGGGAAATAGAAATAATACAAATAAAATTTTAATCATTTTATATTCATTACAGTAATACATATACATACATACATAATACATTAATATCACATTACTTCTATCATATATTATTAATTATAAATGGCTACATAAATATCAATATTGAATTTTCCGGTTTTGAAGATATTGAATGATATTTCAATCATTGATCTCGGCAGATAATAAATTAATCAATTGATCCAATGGAGTCTCCTGAGATTGTGATTGTTGAATAATATTACTTATCCAACGAATGTTCTCATTTGGATCGTTTTCATAAAATTCAATATCATTATGACCCCAAGGAAGAGTGTGGGTAGTATTCGGAATGATAAATCGTTTATCATCGTGATATGATAATGCAACTTTATTTTTTAATTCAGTATACATATCATGTAACACGCTTCTAAATGAATTCATCTTTCTGAATATCATACCACCTTGTTCGACGATTTTTTGATAATCTTCGCATGTCAATTCATTCTTTATTACAGATCGTTTAACCCCTTTGGCTTTCTTAAATTCACCATCAACAGATTTCACATAATATGCTTTAGCACCTGTACCATAAAAACTCATGATTGGATCATTTGGAAATTCATCTTTGAAGTTACCCAAGACTGAACTTGTTACTGGAATATTGAATTGGTTAACTATACTGTAATTGGATGTATCAAATCTACTTATGTTAGTTTTTATGAATTCATAAAAATTTTCTGTGTTTACTTTAAGAATGAGCGAGTCGGTATCTGTGTAAAGTAAAGAGACATTTTCATCAAAGTGTTGTTTGATGCATCCATAGAAAAAGTCATACATGACTGTTTTAGATAATTCTAATATGGAAAATCCCAAATATAATGGTTTATCGTAATGAACCTTCACTCTACCCAATTGAATGGCAACGAAATTATCAGTGAAAATTGAACAATTTTTGAAATTTGGTTTGGCTATGAGAGTGCTGGCACCTATATTTTTCTTTATATTTTCCCAATGTGTAACGAGTCTAACATCAATTCGATTATCTACATTCTCCATTGTCTTTCCATACACCGCATTATTCATTAGTTTATAGAAATCTTTAACAGATTTGTTGTTAGACCTATTACGCATTTCAGTATTAAGATCTATATAGGGTTTCATCCAGCATGATTGTTTGAATTTCAATACTCTATGTGTATTCATTACAATCAATCCATTTTTGACAGCTTGCTGTAGATTCCTATAATGAACAATATATTTTCTTTTATCATTCAAATTTGGAATTAATTTGGGAATTTTCGATTGTGTACGAGGTGGTATTATTTTTTCGACTAAAAATGGAAGGTCAGAATGTTTATCATGCAACTCTTGTGGATAATGAATGTCCACTTCAAATACATACCCATACGGACTATCAGTACTCACATCCATCACATCGAGATTAAGAATTTCATTTGGTGTCAACCATGTAAATTCACTTGTTGGTAGAGGTTGTGACATACTGTGACCGTATAGATTTGTTGCATCTAAATATGTAATGAATGTGGAAGGTTCGTTGGGATTATAATTGGGTAAAAATCTATTATTTGCTATATGTTTCCTCTCGCTACATTGACTAATTCCACCTCGTATACCTTTTTGAAAAAAGTGAATCATATCAATGTCAGTTAGTAATTCCAATTCAACATTAGTGAACTTCAACATGGCATCCCATGATAATCCAGGTGCAGTGTAATATTGTGCCGGATCTAAGTTATATATCTCTAAACTTGTGGTGCGGAAGTTTTCAAAAATATCACATAGTAGCAATACATCCGACTTCAAATACAAATCAGAGTATTCCCCCAAATTCTGACACTCGAATAAATTCCAAACTTTTCTAGCCCTATCATAATCAGTTTCCGATATATGTTCACAATTGAGTGTGTCATAAAACTGATTTTTTGTCGGAAGTAATGGATAATTCAATTTGTCAATGTCATCAACAAAACTATATGGAAATACACCTTTCTGTCTCATCAAATTGAATTTCTCAATTTGTGGGAAATGTTTGTGCATCTCCAAACATTGATCGGAGGTCAAGTTTGCACCCAACTTCTCCAACGAATTAGTCATAAATTTATAACTATCGATAAATCTCATTTTGAGATAATTCTTCCTAACCACACCATCTTTATCGGTATAGCTGTGTGTAAAGAGATGCTTCGTGAAAGATATATATTTCTCTTTAGTTTGCGGGATAACATCAACTTTCTCTTTATTCCTATACAATTCTTTTATGAATAAATGACAATCATAACCACTTAAATTATGAAAAATGATAGGTATGAAGTTTGGTATTTTGAAATTTAAATTACATTTCGAGTGAGCGGCATGTGATCTTTTCTTTCCTGTGACATGACAATGATCTCTTACTTTGACGTCACCATCAGTAAATGCTTTATTACATATACCACAAGTTCTGGCTGCAACAAACTGTTCTTCTTCTTCGACAGTTTGTGTATCCATTGGTTTAGGGTTTCTGAGATGATTTTCATGTATCTCTTTCAAATCATCTTCAATGCTACTCACAAATTTCTGAGCTGCATCTACACCCCTATATGTAACAAATTTTGTCAAATCATCATTATATGAACACTTTATCAAATAAGCAAATGAATATGGGGCATGTTTGAATGTTTTAATCGTGTATGAACTTCCAGGATTTGGCTCATTCACATGAATCGGTTTAAGCACTGATTCAAAATCAGCATACACTACAAATGGCACCCTCATTTGCCTCTCAAAGTTTTCAAACATTAGTTTATTTTCCGCAACCATTCTACCATATTTATTGATCTTTAAATTAGTAGTTGGTGTTGTGGTACTAATGTGATTACAATCATACATATTATGACGTAAAAGCAATCTCTCATCAGAAAAATATATCAAACATCCGTCACAAAAATATTTTTTCTGTCTATGAGCTGATAGTTGATTAGAAACTAATCTTGAAAGATCTTTGATCCAACAATAGTGACCATTACCGGAGTCATCAGTTATAAACAACAAATTGACATGTCTCCGGAGTCTTCTCTGTGAGTATCGCAATGGACCAATCACTTCATACTTCATTTTACCCTTCTCAAATGTACTCTCTAAACCGTAAACATTAATTGAAATATCATTCCTATCTTCGAATATTTCGATACTCTTATTATTAACTTTAACCGGAAAATCCATACCTGTGACATCTAAAACAGTGGAAAAATGTGGATATGACGTAAGTTCGGACACTCGACTATCTGCAGGATATAATGCTGATGTTATAGCCCAAGCAAAACAATATTGATCTTCATTACGAACATTCACAACAGCTTTCTTCCATTGAATACATTGAGGCAGCTTCACATATGAACGTCCTTCCAGTGGACTGTATTTATTAATGTTGACCTCGAGAAACAATATTTTTTCACAAGTCCAACCTGAATTATAAAAAAAAAAAAATATTACTATTCAATCTTATTGAAATTTTTAAAAAATAAATACCTGAGTCACGATCCTGGAACTCAGTCGTTTGTGCCACAATTACATCACGGAATCCATCAAAAACAGCATTCAAATCTGAAGATTGGTCCACTATTTTATTTTGGGAATTAAATGACTTCGTGTCCCTCGAATCATCAGTCTGAAGAATATAATTCCCAAAAACTTCCATATTCACCTTGATGCTTTTATGGATCCTGATGGCTGATTCCAGTAATTCAATGACCTTCTGCCTAATCTTATTGAAAAATGAAATGTAGTCACTGGTTACAATCGAACTCTCCACCCTGTATGTAGCAATGCGGCAATTGAATGCATTCGTTATAATTTGAACACCGTCAGACAATTGAACACATGCATTATTTTTATGACTCATGGTTCTTCGGTGAGAATTCACTTGGCTCATAGGAATTGTCACATTACAACAATTGCACGTATACATAGGTGTTGCATTATCCACTCTCACCCGTTTCACTGCAGGCCCTCCTTGGCAACTCTGGAGCTGATGCCGACGAAGATTATCACTACGAGTGAAAGATTTACCACAGTCACAGGAATACATTTTATATAATAGTTCTCACTAACTCACTTGATGTAAACTGACATAGCCAACACTCGTACGCTTCTTAAATACACTCTGATAGGACCCGTCAAGACGTCATAGCCAACCCCACTTCTCAACTACATGCGCCAAGATTACCTCCCAACTGAATGCGATAACAGATGTCGATATACGAGCAAGCAGTGGTCGTTGCGGTCTCGGAGAGGGTAGACGCTAGGCAAACAGTCCTCGGCTGCCGTTGTGTCACCATGGATAGCGGGGCTAGAGCGAACCTTCATCGCTTCAGGAGAGGTGAGGGCAGACCGATGAATACGCATTACTCTGCCACACGTCGTGGAGTGAACATGTCGCTCTCTAGCCGTTGAACGGTTATTGCTGTGACGTCACTCCACTACTAACTTGGTGCCCTAACACCGATGGAGCATTTATTACTTGGAGGATCTTCGAAGTATGCAGACGTATGTTTGTACATAGACAAACAAGCACATGATGAAACCCTGTACCGTGCATTCTCCTACACACACACATAAACACACAAAATCTCATATGAAAAAAAAATCTGAACGATCCATGCACCAGACACTTCAAGGTCACAACGCCTTGACTTCACTGCACAACAAAAAAAACTTCACCAAACAACAACCAATAAAAAAAGCAATTAATACGTCATAGTGGTGGGGGGAGGCCGAGAATCAGCTGTAAACAACTACTTGTTTTCCATATCATTCTACTGTTATTTTTGTTTTTATTCAAAACGTACTGTATGTACGTTTTTTTCTCTCTTTTCAACGCATCATTGATGTAATTACGTAAATCGACATAATATTTCCTATTAGCAGGTGTTCTATTTTCCAAATATTTGGCATGGGCCCTATCTCTAATGCGCATCATTAGTTTGAGGTTGTATGTTATATAAGGAAGACTTCTATATTTGTTATTACTTGAGCAAACGGGGGCATGCTTAGCGAATAAAAATAGGATACAGTCATTGAGAAAATTTACTTTGACATTCATTTCATCCAAGTTGATGATATGACCCCAAGGTAGGCTATTGGCATCACGTGAAAAAGTATTTGAAATTTCTATAAAGAATCAATTTATCACATTTTTCGGCCACATCTAGATCTATGTCACAACATACCAACATATGATCAGACATACCATTCACGTCCAGAGTATTCGAATTCCGCACCTCAACATCCGAGCTTACACAGATTATATCGATGAGGGATTCAGAAGTAGAAGTGATTCGAGTTGGATTTTTCACAATTTGACATAAATCGAAATTGGGAATGAGCGAGCAAAATAGTTCAGCATATCTGGAATAGGGGGCTAACAAGTTGATGTTAATGTCACCCACTAACATCACCACTGAAGTTTCTAAATAAACACGTTCCAGAATTTCCCCTAAATCTTGCACGACGTTTTCAACATTTGTTCCTGGCGGACGATAAACAACACCGACGGCAATTTTTTGTTTGTTCATATCCACAATCAACCAGAGCTGCTCCAGTCCACTAGGAGAAGTAGAAGAGTAATATATTTTGTATTTGTAGAGGTGTTTCAAGAAAAAACACACTCCACCTCCTCTTCCGTCTCGGTCCAATCGTACTAGACTATAATTAGGAATTGTAAAGAAGTTGTCAGCGGTACCAGGCGTAATCTAAGTTTCTGTAACCCCAATCAGAGAAATATTATTTTCTATAACACAATCTTTGAATGTGTCGAAACAATTGTTTAAGGAGCGAATATTTAAGTCACCTATTTTGCATTCTACTTTTTTGACACAGCGATAGTAGGAATGCCATGGACATATTTTATATAAAGATTATCCTCGCCCTTTTGTTTGCGTTCATTCATTTCTGAAATTACTTTTTTCAAGTGTTCACGTTGCATTATTGTTTTATCGGTGCTGATTTGAACATTAATATTCAAGACTTTTAGTTTGTACTTGTTTTTCAGGATGCAGTTGACGTCTTCTCTATTGTTCATAACGACTTTAAGTGGAGAGATATTACTACCTTCCTTTCGTCCTATTCTGAATGTTTTTATTCTATCAGTATTAATCGAAGGTGCAATAGCCTCTATAATATCAATAGTACTTTTCTTATCTGTCTCTGGATCAACTTGCTGCAATTTATAAATGATAATATTACTCTCTTTATGTTGTCTTTCGGAGATTTCATTGATTATAGTTTCAGTGCACATTGAGTTTTTCCCATTTTTCAGACTTTTTATTTCTTCATGTAATCCTTTGACCAAGGCATTGAGGTCTTTTATTACTTGAGTCAGTTCCTGACAGTTTGCACACTCTGTACGTACAGATATATTTGGATCTCCACCAATGAATTGTCTACAGTCCTCACATTTGTAAAATGTTCCTTGCGTATCGGTAAACAAAGCGAGTGTTGCCTAATATATGAGCAGCTAGGAAAAGCAGATTCATTACTGCTGAACCCCGCATTACCGTGACAATCCTTTCCACGACAAGAAGGCGCCCCGTATTTCTAAAGTTCCATACATCTTTCCGGGACAGATATACACATACCCGGATGAAGGCATCTTCAAGAATGTGCATTCTTTGTAGGCAGCCCAGGTCTGAAGACAAAAAAATTCTAATTGTTCATCAACAGTTGTTATGACAAAGAACAAAATGATTTCCAATGTAGGAGATTTAGCATAGACTTTCAGTTTTTCTGTAGATTTTCGAAAGCAAATAGCTGTTCCTTTATTCATCGACTTAATTTTACTAATTAACCGTAAAAGGTGTCATGTCACGTGACTAATTGGTCTACAAAAAATTCGATGAAGATCAGTGACTGGAAAAGGAAAATGTTATTGTATTCTAAGTGTACTATGACGATGTAATAATAAATATTCGATTGAACGTTTCGTGTCAACATGTCAACCATCAACTTTTTTCTTAACGGACATGTCTTTTTCATCACAGATATTAATAAACTGATATATTTACAATCCAATGGTATATCACATTCGATATTTTCAAAGCGTTTCATTCGAAATAACCACCATCATCAGTGACAAAAATCAAAGAGAAAAACAATTTACGTTAATCATGAACGTTTGGGAAGAATGAAAAAAATACGGTAAATCGAAGCTACATGGCAATTTACATTAAATGCTCGAATTGACGACCTCTTTGTTGAATGCACATAAGTTGTCGGTCCAGACAATTTCTGTGGCAGTTTTCTAGCATAATGAGGTGTTATACTAATACATGCATCTTTTATTTTCAGTATAATATGGTCGAAATCTGTACTTGGTGTTGGAAAAACTTTATTCTTCTTCTGTCCCCAGGCAAAAAATCTAAAGAAATAAGATTTGGGGATCAAGCTGGTCATTTAATAATGCTGTATTATGGGGAGGAACGCCGTCCTGTTGAGAATATTGTATTTCATGGCGGATATTTAGTGACATCAGTAGCCATCGAATTGATTGAACAGAAAATTAAGATAAATTTCACCATTTGAATGATTATTGTAAAAGAAAGGGCCAAGGATATTTGTTCCCACGATTCACAACCAAACATTCTATATGGATATCTATAATGGATATTTCTGTTAAACCAATCATTGTTGGTGAATTTTGATTCGTCCGTCCATATTATACTTTTACAAATATTTCCAACTTCCCTATTCTTAACCACTTCGCAAATCGTACTCTTCTTCCATAATCTCTTTAATTGAGGTGATGAACTTTGCGTATTATGTAGCATTTATATTTGCTCTTGTTCAAAATAGTTCTGGTAGATTTTTCCGAAATTACCAATTCGTGGGCAATTTCTCATAATTTCTTGATCAGCATAATTTTTTACTGGTCAATCCTAAATTAAAAAAAAGATGTTTTCACTGTGAACTATTTGTGGAACTATTTTCTTACCCATAATATTTGTTTCATTCCTCACACTTCCAATAACCACACATTTTCTTGTTTTTTTTTTTCTGCCAAATGCACCCTCCAATTTCTTTCTTATCGTCTAATCATTTGGATGTTGTTTTAGTGTACCTACCTGTCGAATTTATTGGGTTGTCTGAATTATTTTTTGAAGAAATTGAAACAATTTTCAAAAAAATGCATTTGAAATTGTTGTCACTGATGATGGTAGTTATTCCAAAGGAAACACTATAGAAATATCAAATGTGGATTGTGAATTCATTGCTTTATCAATATCTGTAATAAAAAAGACAGATCCGTATTTAAAAAAACCTAGCGGCCATGCTGACACGAAACGTTTTATCGAATATTGATTATCACATCGTCATAGTACATTCGATTTCAATAACATTTTTTAAAAATTTTTTTGAAATTCTCCGATATAACAATTTCATTCAAAAAAAAACGAAAAACAACATTTTTGGTTTTCCCCGTATGAATCGAAAAGGGCGAGAATCCTAGTGAGTTTTCTTCTACCATTGTATTGTTCCCGATGATAGTTCCTTTTTTTTCCATTTAATCGTCTTCGTATCTGTTACGGTTTAGAATATAGTAATGTGTTCACATGATAAAAGAAACGGCCTGTATATCCAATCCTATAAATAATGTTTCTTTCATGATTTGAGGACGATTGTTGTTCACTGTATATCACCTGGAACGTTCTGGGAGTCGCGCGTTGAAAAGTTTCAACTCCAGAGAATTGTTGTTCGTAAGCTGATACGAAAGATCCCACTCTAACTAATTCTTTATTTGAATATATTCATCATATTCTATAATGATTAAGTATTTTGTAGATTATTATCGAATCAGACATTTTCAAATATTTTTCAGTTAATTTCTCTATCTTTCTTAGATTTCAGATCTAATGACCAACCCAACACAAAAACAATTAAAATTATTCATAAACCTGATTGCTCCAGTCTTCAGTGGCAAACTTCGAAAATAACAAAGACATGACCGATTAAATACTTAGGAATTTTTCTCGGCCAGCACATGAGGTGGGACGAACATGCTAATCACTTGATGAAAAGGGTACGATTGCTAACGAATAAATTTCACAATCTGAGGAATATTGAGTCCAAAAATGAATCAATAACTCTGTATCACAGCTTGGCTGGATCTGTCCTAAGTTACTGCATTGCCGCATATAGCGCATTCAATAATATTCTCGATCCTCTGGAAATTTCTCAGAAATTATTTACAAAAAAAAACGATTTTTAACTACATTACTCTACAACAATACAACGATGATGAATATAAATTCTATATATATTTACAGAAGTATTATTTGGGTATATTTAAACATCGGTGAATTGCAAAAACTAGGAAATGATATAACAAGCCAAAAACTTTCTTTTCAAAAAATTAATCACTACTAAAAATATAACCCCTTCAATTCAAATAAGATTCCTTTTGGCTAGGATTAAATCAAAGGTGAATGAATGACATGACATTACGATGTCATCGATGACATAAGCAGATCAAGCTTATTCCGTGACATTAAAAAATCGTAATTCATGAATGAACTGTGTGTATTTTCTGTAATGTTATCCAATTTTGTACTGAAGAGCCTTGGGGCAAGTGTCTTAAGGCGAAACATCGGTGTATACCAGTGAGGGTGACAGTGTTCCATGTAAGTGCTTTATTACTATTTATTTAAAGTAGAACTCATGTGAATGATATCTGATTTTCATTCTACAACGAATGTTTGAAATAAAAACTGAGTAGAGAAAAATATCTTCTTTATAATGCAGTGTTCATATAGAAGTATTTGTTTCGAAAGAATTTTTTTCTTTCGTGTAATTCAATCTTTATATGAAAGTAGCTGTTTCAGGACGACTTTTTTCAGTTTGTGTCTGAAAGTTACTTCTTTGAATGATCTACACATCCATGTATAGAGTTACTTATTTTAAAATTGATTACTTCTTTCCTTTCCTTGGAAGATTCCCTCATCCCTGTTTTTGTATCAAGATGGAGCCAAAAACTTTTTTCCCAAAAATTCATCACTCCTAAAAATATAACCCCTTCAATTCAAAGGTAGAGTATAGTCACAAAATTACAAATTTCACTTTCCAGGAAACTCATTCCCGAAGATGTATTTTTTTATTATGGCCCAAAATGTTTTAACCTTTTTTCTGGAAACCTGAAAACTATAAATGATATAAGAAAATTCAAAACTGCCCTAAAGAGTTATATACAAAAAAACTCAATCCGTTTTCAAAATGAATACTGTCCACCTTTGCTATCATTCGCCTATCGATGTATTTAAAATTTTAAATATAACTTTTCTTATAGCTTTCCTGTCAACAACTCACTGAAACCACTAGAATTGTATAACCCTTCAATTTTACTCTTTGCATTCATTGAGCGTATCAATTTTATGTATTTGAGATGTACATGATTTATAATCAGGTATATTTCATACCTAGGTGTAACCCATACATTCAGCGAGATAACTCTGGAGTAATATATTTTTTGAAATATTGATATACATTGTATTATTGTATTGTATTATGTACAAGTATGTATTAAATGGATGGATAAATAAAATGAAATGAAATGAATTCCATATAGTAGATCGCAATCCTTCAATCTCATTTACGATTTTTTCTCCCTTCTTATACAGATTACATTTTCGCTCGGGTGATTTTTGATGAAAAAAATTTCCAAAGCAATGATGAAGTTCCATTCGAAGAATTCTGACAGATAGTTAATTCCATGTCGACTCATTGATCATAGCAAAAACCGTTTTGGTATATAACAGATTAATACACTCAATGCACACTAATTGCGATCAGGAATGATTAACGAAAGAGAAAAAGTGGAACGTCTGTTCTCTCAATCAGCTACATCTGAAAAATTATTGTGATATTTCAGTCGTCTTCAGAACGAAAATCAAATTTCAAAATTGCTATCGCTCATAAACTCAATTTCTTTTGGTGCAGTTCACCAGTATTAGTTGAAACGTTTTTTTTATCAACCCCCAACCTTGACATCAAACCGGAGTTTATTTTGCCACAGAAATTCTGAAATAAATCGGGTCACTATATTTTATATGGATATTTCAGACTTAATTATGAATGTTAGAAATCTACTGCATATTTTTTCATTGAGTGTAACTTAAAAGAGCTGTTATATTGGTTGGAGGAGGAAAGCAAATAAATAATCTAATGAATCGGGCCGGTACAGTTCGTATTTCGGACATGTGAATAGGATGTGATTTATATCTGCTAAAAAAATTTGTCCTAGGAGCATAGTGGGTTTACATCAATACCTACGAGTATTTTTGACAAATGTGCAGAAAACTTAACATGGCTCATTTTCATATGTGTAATGGTAGTGCCGTAGAACCTTGAAAATTTGAAGTTTTCTATGTGGGGATACTTTTAGGAAGTATGGGGTGGATTAGTGTATAATGGTTTTTCGATTCTTATCTAATATCTGAAAAATGTGTGTGTGTGTGTGTGGTTTCAAATTTTTTGGCTTTGGGAGAACCAATTAGCCAGACTGTTTTAATAAAAAACTATTTGAAAGTAACATTGAGTAGTAGCTCAAACATAGATTTTTTTTCCTCGTTTTTTGCTTTTTGAATTTTCATTTCTGTTTGTTTTTGTATTTTTTTTCTTTTCTTTTTGTTTTTGCATTTTGATTTAATTTTTTTGTATTTTTTCTTTTTAAATAAGTGTTTTTTCTTGATTTAATATATATTTCTGTTTCTCTTAATTTTTTTTGTTATTTTTTTTATTATTTTATATAGATTTTTTTTTCAATGCGTTTGCACATAATATGATTCAATTTCTGTTTGAATATATTGTTAGTAGTACTATAACTATATTTACAATCAATCATTCATACTTTAATTTTGCATCTTATTAGATGATTGTATAATAATTTGTATATATTTCTGTTGTTTGAAGTTAACATACAATTTAAGTTTATTGGAAAAAGATATTATGAAATTTCAATTCAAAGTAAAGGGTATTTATACTGTGGATGTGGTGCGAACACTCCAACATGATGTGATTGAGATCGCCATAACCTCCACATGAGCATAGAGGATTATCTGTTAATCCAATTTTGAATTTGTAAGCTGGGCAGATAGCGTGATTTGATCGTAAACGGTTTATTGTATTTATGTATTTTCTGTCGCTCTCTTCTTCAAACCATCTCTTTCCAATAATCTTTGGGAAGAGCTGTTTGAAGTTTTTGCCTGTCCGAGATTCACTGAATTGATTTTGCCAAATTTCATTCAAATCTTTCTTGTAAATTCGATTCAAATCGGTATGTGGAATAAAGGTGTGAATGGACTCTTCTCCTGTTTCAGTGGCTTGTTTTGCTAATCTATCTACTACCTCATTTCCTTTTATTCCGGAATGTCCTTTTGTCCAAATTATAGATATCTTCCTATTTTGTGAGAGAATTGATTTATGGGCTCTGGCGATTTCTTTTTCCAATTCAGAAAATAGATTAAGATTTTGTAAATTTTTCAGTCGATCCACGGCACTCTTGCTATCAGTGAATATTATTGAATGAATGCTGTTTTGTGTCAGAATATATTGCATTGCCAAAAGTATGGCTTTCAATTCTGCAGTGTAGATGGATGCTTCATTGGGAAGTATATATATTTCGAAATATTTAGTATTTGAATGATAGAATGCGAAGCCTGTTTTCTCTGATATTTTTGATCCATCTGTGTAGATATAATCTGCATTTGGCCACAGCCTCTTGATTGTTTCTGAAAACTCTCCCTCACAACTTATATTATTTCTTTCCAAATAATGTACTTTAAACATCTTTCCATCTCTCTTTTGCCAAGTTTTCAAGTGACTTTTCAAAAGACAAATTTTGTGTGTATATGCAAATGTCATCTGCATATTGTATTATCTGAGAGTCTGTTTCAATACATTTTTCTAAATCTCTTGTATATAATATATACAGAAGAGGACTCAGAATGCTTCCTTGTGGTATTCCTAAAGGTGTTTTACGAGGAATAGAAATAGTTTCGCCAATTTTCAAATATATTTGTCTTTCTAAAAACAACATAACCAGAAGGTAACATATATTTTTGGTGATTTTGGTTTCTACAAGTTTTCCATAAAGTAATTTCAATTGAACATTATCATAAGCTACTTGAATGTCTAAAAATGCAGCTGTAGTGGTTTTATTTTCCGTAAATCCTATATGAATATCCATAAAGATCTGAGAAACTGCTTCCTGAGTAGATCTGCCTCGTCTAAATCCATATTGAGATGCAGGTAATATTGATGTTCGTTCTAACCAATGTTCCAATCTGTTCTTTATTATTCTTTCGAAAGTTTTCAATATACAAGAAGCAAGAGAGATGGGTCGATAAGAATTTTCATCATTTTTAGTTCTTCCTTGTTTATAAATCGGCAGAATCAAGTAGTCTTTCCATTCATGAGGAATAGGTATTTCATTATTCAATATTTGATTGAAAATGTCTAGAATGGATTTTTTGTGTAGTTCCGTCATGTGGAATAGCATGGAGTATGAAATATTGTCCTTGCCTGGGGCAATGTTATGTGTGTGTTCCAAAGCCTTATTCAATTCCCACATTTCAATGTTTCTCGATAGATGGCTATGTTCATGATTACGTTGATTTACTTGCGTTGTAAGGAACATCTGATTAACTGAGTCGGGAGCTATTTTATTATGAAATTTTTCTAGCCATTCCTCTTCAGGATCTATTAGAGATACGTTACCCATTCTTCTATTCTTAAATCTGTTTACACGTTACCAGATGTCTCTCATAGGTATTGTTCTATTAAGACCTTCACAATAAGCTTGCCAGCTACTTCTTTTGCTCTGGTTCAAAATTTGTTTCGAAATTGCATCTGCTTTTTTATATTCCAATAGATTCAACTGATTGGTATTGTGTTTGAAGCGAATGTATGCTTCTCTCCTGTTAGTTACTGCTGCATCACATTCCTCATTCCACCATAGTTTTGGAGTATGTGGAGAGGTCTTTCTAGAACTTTTATTTTTTGGTATAGACTGCGAAGTGGCAAAATTAATAATTTCTACAAGCCGATGATAATAAGGAGCAGGTTCTATTGAATCAAGCGTATCTCGATATTGGGACCAATTGGCTTTTTTTAAATTCCATATTTTATGATTTTTTTCCTCAGATATATTTTGTGAGTAGAGACTCTCGATAATTATTGGAAGATGATCTGAACCATGGGGATCATCAAGTGTCTCCCAACGAAATAAGTCACTTATGTCAGAGGAGCATATCGTCACATCTATGGCAATACATCTTCGACTTGTAGCAAGGGTCTTGGATCCATCATTTAAATAGATTAAATTACTACTTTCAATAGCATCTAGTAGATTTTTCCATATGTGTCGTCAAATTCATTACCCCAGGCCACGTGATGTCTATTAAAATCTCCTGCTATGAAACAAGGTTTTGGATTATCATTAAAAAATTTAACCCATTCTTGACTACTAATGTATGTTTGGGGTTTAAAGTAAAGTGAAACTAAATGGAGTTTGTTATGGTTGGGTAAAATGTTTGCTGACACAGCTATGGCTGATATATTATTGGAGTTATTTACATTTATTTCTTTATATTTTATTTTTGTTTTAGTTAATGTGGCTACTCCTCCTTTACCATCGTTTCTGTCTTTCCGTATACAATTAAATCCCGCGAATTTATAGTATGTTTGTGGTTTGAACCATGTTTCTGAAAGTAAGGCAAATGAAATTTGGTTTTGAGCAAGAAGATATTCTAAATTTCCTTTATTTGCAATCGCAGAACGACAATTCCATTGACAAATTTTTATATGATTCATTGGGGCTGCGAATTTGATGAAACATTTACATTTAACTGCTTACTGATTATATTTACAAGGTCTGATGGGTAACTAATTCTAAAATAATATTAGTAAGATTAGGAATTTCCTCAATGTTTGAGCTATTTTGATTTATGTTTCGCAAATATGCAGTTTTTTTTTAAATTCCCCCTTCTTCATTGTGTGTTGATATAGGTTGTATTATATTTTTGTGTGCTTCGTATATAGGATCTGGACTGGATGGTCTCAAGCGTTTTGCAGGAGTTCCCTGTTCATGTAATTTGTGAGATTTATGCGAGTGAGGTGTTTGTTGAGCATTCTGAAATTGATTTGGAGTAAAGGATTGTTTAATAACTGATCTTTGATGGGATGTATTAGGTTGTAATGCGGAATTCTCCTGTTGGTTTGAGTTATTCAATATGCTAGCATATGATGATTTTGGAACTTTTTGACATGCGTCATGGTAATTTATATTGAGGTTTGACATTGCTTGTTTGATTTGTTTTTGCCTTTTGAATTCCGGACATATTTTCATATTTGTACTTAAGTGAGATCCACCGCAGTTGAAATATTTTGGATCGGGATTAGAATTTTGACAGTCTGAAGAACTGTGCTGTTCGCCACATTGAATGCAGCGTGGTTTACTCTTACATTGTGTTCCTAAGTACCCATATCGAAAACAGTTAAAGCATAATAACACTTTTTGAATGTAGGGTTCAACTTCAATTCTCACTCTATTAATTGAAATATGTTTTGGAAGTACCTGACTTCTAAAAGTAATTATACACAATTTTGTAGCAACATATTCTGTTTTATCGTCTTTTGTAATTTTTTTATTCATTCGTCTAACATTCTCGACTTGAAAATTGCAATGCATATCAAATGGTTTGATTTTGTTTTTAATATATTCTTCCGAAAAAACGGTATCTATATCCCTAATAACCCCTTGCCGTACGACAATGAATCTGGGAACATATAATTCCAAATTATTATTTTTCAAACTAGATGAATTTTTTTGATCAATAAGATAATTTGCTGATTTGTAATCTTTCATTTTCATTCTGATTCTGTTTCTTCCTATCGAGTCTAAGCTAATAATCTTATTATCCACTTCAGGAAAATTTGAAAGAATTATATCACCTACCTTTACAGCATTGATTCTTCCATGAAAGTCATCGCTATTATTCTTCACATAAATTTGATATGGTCCTGTATCCGACATACTGTACCTATCAATCGATTGTTTTGGTATGTTTTCATTACCTATTTTTTGTTGGTTTTCGTCGAGAGGTTCTAATCCGCTTTTTCTATTCGAATGATTGTTTTGTGTTGTTGTTATGATTCACACTCTCTACAAATTATTGAATGATTCATTTTATTTTTTGTTCACAGTTACATATATACTTTGTTAAAGCTATCCTGTGGGTGTTGTACCTGTTTGGGCAATAAATAAATGTGATAAATATAATTCATCAGTATAAAATACACAATATAGGCTTTGCGAAAAAAATATTCAATGGGTTCAATTTTTTTCAACTCTATGTATCTGCACAATGGATACAATGTAGTTACAGTGTCAATTTTCAAAAATGAAAATAAATTAAAATGAATTCAGAATGTATCATGAGTCATCTATTTCTTTTACAAAATATGTTGAATATTTTTTCTGCTCTAGATTGTTGCACATTAAACCACAATGAAAGTATATCTACGATATTTTCCATCAGTTATCTTTTTGAATTCTGTTTGGAAAAACTCCCTTTGATTGCAACTGTCATTACCTTTCTTGACTTTGTTTTTAATTTTCTGATAACACCATTTCCTGATATCGTTCAAAATCCCGCAATTTCGCAACCGATGCGGAATTTTATCTATTTTATCACATTTCAAACATGACTTGAAGTCACTAATTGCATGTCTGGCAGTTTCTGAACCCACCGCATATATTTCGTTTGTGGCTTAGTTCACTACGGATCTCTACTTTAATGAAAGCTTGAAGTTTTCAATGGCTCTCTATACCGTACTCCACCTTATATTTGAAAATTCAGTTTCTATTGGAGGTTCAGTATGAACATTTTCAGAATTAGTTTTCTTTGCTCTATCAATTCGAATAATGACGATTTTTATCCGAACTGATCGTTTTTTTTTATTCACAAATTCATCAACAAAATATTTTTGTTCAAGTTTTATTATAGTATTATTCATTTGTCATATTTGATTTTCACTTGCTCACCATGTTTATCGTTGAGTTCAATCAGTGCTTCTTAATGGAAATCCATTAGTAATTTTCATCAAGTAATGGGTCAGTCCATTTTCAATTTGAAATTAATAGAATTTCTATGCTCTATAGCTATTCTGATTTCGAAATGTGATTCAATTTTTTCAATTTCAATTCTGTTTGTAGTTTGTGTATGTCATATTTGAAATAAATAATGATTTACTTCCTGAAACAACATTTCTTCAATTTCCAATACTCCCATCCATGCTGTAGCAGTCTAGGCCTGGTATTCATTTTCGAGTGAACTGAATATACTGAGTGATCAGAAAAGGCGTCTTTTGACGAAATCCAAAAACAAACCTTCCTATACTATCCTTCTATCGAAAGTAAGAAAGTCGCAATGAAAATATCTGATGCAGATCAACGTTGATCCCAGGAGATTCAGTTTCTGTATTACATTTATCAAATGTGTACTGTCTGTTCTCGTCAATTATATTAATATTTATTTCCTTCACAGGCTATTTCTTTTTGTATACATATTGTTATTACGTTTGAATTAATGTTGAGTAACTGTTGTGGAGGATTGGGAACAAATACTTAGGGGAATGGATCACAAACTCCTAGCTGTTCACTCTTCTGCTCTCACTAAACATGTCATCTAGCTGATCATCATTTTGTTCCGATACATTCACCATTACCGGAATTTGTTTCAGGTTATTTTGCTCATTCAACACTATCAGTTTTATGAGAGTTTGGTTCTTCTGCATTCTTTACAATTTTTTGAGGGTCAGTTGTACTAGTTTTCTTCCATGGACTGATTTATCGCAGATGATTCAACTTTTCTCTCAAATTTCATATGTGACTGACGAAGTTATTCCTTCAATAGTAACATAAGAAGATTTCAATTATTTCATGGAAATTACCATCGATCTAACCCTGCTCTGAATATTATCACGTACTTTTTCTTAAACACATACTAATTCAGCTTCACCATATTGACCAAGACGTTCTAATAACCTATTCTTCCTCTGCAAAACTATATATTTCATGATCATGTTCCACGTCATTATACAGTGTCATCCCCAAAGTATGCACCATATGGGAAACTTATTTATTAAGGGTTTTTCGACAGAAAGTTATTCTTGATAAAAGTTTGTGCATCCCCTAAAACTAAACATGCACCAACGAAATACAGTACAACACACGTAATATACGAGTAGCCTTCAAATTGTTGATTTTGTGACAGCAGTAAAGTACTCTTATTTTGAAAAATATCGGGAAATGTTATTCAAAAAAGTTGTTCAGCATCGAAAAATACATCTAGATTCGAAGTCATGCCCATCTAAGGGAGATTTTATTTTTTCCATTTTTTTTTTAAATGGGACTACGAAAAATTTTTTTTTGCTAAAACGATAAATACACAGCATCCTATATACGACGGTTCATTCCAATATCCTGTTATATTACAAAATACACAACTGTCGTGTTATCCACGGTAAATTTTTTTGAAAAGTAAATTAATTTTCAAAGTTTTTGGTGCAAAGTTATTTTAATTTTTTGTTATCACCGAAAATTACTCAAAATTATACAGTATCGTAACAAAAACTCAATATTCAATAATATCAAATCACAAAAGATTGAAATAAAATAGGTATTTTCGAAAAACTCATTGATTTCCTGGAGATTTTCTTGTCCAAGATAAGTGTTTTAAGTTGAATCTCAGAAAATCAATGAGTTTGTTCCGAAATACCTATTCAATTTTGATGCTGTGTGATTTGATATCATTGAATATCAAGTTCTTGTTACAATACTGTATAATTTTGAGTAATTTTCGGTGTTGACAAAAATAAAAATAACTTCGCACCAAAAACTTTGAAAATTATTTTACTTTACAATTGACCGTGGTTAACACCATAGTTGTGTAATTTGTAATATTACAGGCTTCCAAAATGAACTGTCGTATCCATGATTATCGTTTAAGCAAATTTTTTTTTCGTAGTCCCCATTTAAAAAAAAATGGGTGAAAAAATAAAACTCCACTGAGATGGCCAGGACTTCAAATCTCGATGTATTTTTCAATGCTGAACAACTTTCTGAATAACATTTCCCGAGATTTTTCAAAATAACATGAAAAATAGAGAAAAAGATCCTGAAAATATGAGCGATAGCACATTCGATTCGAAATCACCTCTAGAAAAATGTTTTTGGAGGATTTTGGTGCAGGTAAAAATTGCGATTGTTATTAACAAAATGAGATGAAAAAAAATGGTATTTAGTTTTTCGTTAATAATTCAAAAAATATTATTATTTGAGCAATTTTGAAAAAAGCTCGTTGAAGAGGAGAAAATTTCCCATAAAAATATCCCGACTCCCGAAACTATATCTGCATTATTTATAATTTTAATTTTAATTATTTATACGTTTTATTCCATTATTCATACCAATGGAAATTGGGAAAAAATTTGTTAGTTGATAATTGAATAACTTTTTGGAAAATGGTGATGAAACTTTTTTTTTCTACGGGACTCGATTCATTCAAGTGTTAAGAAGATACTAGATTTTTTTGAAATTTTTAAAATGACATAAAAATTATTTCTTTTGATAAATTCTCTTTAGCGGGAGCGCGCGCTTGCCGTAACAGCCGCACGGAACCCTATATTCAACGTCAAATTAAAATTATAAATAATGGAGATAGTTTCGAGAGTTGGGACTTTTTTATGGGAAATTTCCTCCTCTTCAACGGGCTTTTCTCAAAATTGCTCAATTTATAATTTTGTTTGAGTAATTAACGAAAAACTGAATACCATTTTTTTTAATCTTATTTTGTTTATAACAATTGCAATTTTTTACCTGCACCAAAATCCACCAACAACATTTTTCTAGAGGTGATTTCGAATTGAATGAGCTATCGCTCATATTTTTAGGACCTTTATCTCTATTTTTCATGTTTTTGTAACATACAACACCATTCACCTATTTACTCGTTGTAGATACGAGAGATGAGCTAACTACATGAGAAACGATAAAATTTGTAAGCAAATTATGTATGCCACACAACTTTTACTTCCATTATCATTATTGATTTCACTTTGGAAACTACTTCGCCTTCGACAATCAATCTAGTATTTTCATAAAATAACAGATATTTTTTACAAAAATACTTACACTTTAAGGATTTTTCAACAATTCCGAAATATATAACAAAATATTCTGTAGAAATTCTATGAAATATCAGGCTAAGAATTTTTCATTTTTCTAAAGGTTTGCATCTTCACCTTAACACAAAAGACTATCTGAATTTGGATCTCAATCTTTGGTACCTTTTCTCAAACATATCTCGTCATAATTCACAAAATCATATTCATTTTGTTTCTTCAGTCTCATTATTCATACGACGAATCCGACATAATCCGAGATTTTATGCAACGATGTAACGATACAACGAAGAAATCAGATACTCACCATATTTGTTGTTCATTGTAGACCTCCAAAAGTTTCCATGGAAAACATTTTCCATCTCTAACAATAGTTATTTGTGTTTGCGATACAAGTATCAATGAACTGATGAGGATTTCATTAGCTCGGATTTTCATTGTCTAATGTTATATGAAATGATTTGAAATCCCCTAGAACAAATTCAAAAGAAAAATTTAAAAGTATGGCTCAAAATAACAATTATATATGACTGATGACTGTCATCAGTCATCACCCGAAGACGATTATGGATACTAACAATCGAAACGTCGTGTAGTAACTTGGCTTGGTACCTATCTCTTAATTTATTTTTTTTTTTGTTCTATTCAATACTTGAATTTTATTTCAATGTAATTTCATTTCAGGGTTTTTCTGTTGTTTTGCTCAATATAATTCTTATTTTGGGTTATTATTTTTAATTTTTCATTTGTATTGGTTCTTCAAGGGATTTCAAATCATATTATACATTATATCAGGCAACGAAAGTCCGAACTAATGAAATTCATCATGAAACATTGTCAAGGACGTTATTCGTGCAATACTATGAAATTAGGTAAACTTCTATCAAACTCCTGTTGACTAGGTAACTTATTAAAAATACAAGTACTTACTTGGTATTCTTCAAAAGTGGCAATGTAGCTAGTGTAAACGTTACTGAGTCCTGCAATAATGACCTTTACATCAGTGGGCCCACCATTTTCTGAAATTGTTTGCGAGACTAGGTTCCTCAATCGACGACCAGACATGGTTGTGAATTCGCCAGGAACAGCGGCAATGGCAACATTTCCTATCATCGCTAGTTGAGTAGACACAACGGAGGGTTGCCATTCGTAGGGTAAAGTGATCTGAAATAATGAAAATATTTCAGATTGAAAGAAATACAATATATAGGTCATATAGAAGTATCTTTTACTCGTCAGCACGAAAATCCCGTCTGAAAATCCTCGAATCCTTACTCTGTACAGGAAGCACACCCTATACATACATCGATATTCTCTAACAATCAAGAAAATAATTATGAGAATTGACCAAAAATTACTTGGCCAGTTAGAATTTGGAGCAAACTATTACGAGACAACTTGACCATGAAATTCCCCAGCGTTCTTCCACGAACCTGCGAAATTGCACTTCGAAAACTGGAACAACCTAAAATTCCGTTTGAAGTCACGAAATATAATATGAACGATTGTATTACTGTTATGATGTAAACAACATTTTTTTGAAATACTATCCGAATATGAAAGTGCGAAAAACATTCAGACGGACGGCTCCAAAACTGAAGGAGGCAGCCAGTTTTGGTCGCTTCCTAAAAGTTCTCAAGCATATTCACTGCTGAATTATATGCCATCTGGCAAGCTTTGAGGTACTTCGAATCAGTCGAACAAAATACTGTTATAATATGCACAGACTCATTGAGCTCTTTGCGTTTTGTCAGAAGATCCACTTGTCCTATAATTGAACAACTGGATAACAGAAAGCGAAAAAAAAACATACTCCATTTGGTCATCGGCATATGTTAATAACGCAGTCAGTCAAGCAGCAATACGATTCAGTGACCTCGGAAGAATAGTGGACAGCGAAATTAAACCTAATTGGCAATTAGAATGGAATATTAATAATGTGAAATTCAAATCTATCAAACTCAAAGTAGACAAAACCACAGAGTAGAACGGAGACACCTAATGCATCATAATGTACGAGATAGAAATCGTAATACACATAAATTTACTCCATCATAACGTCAAACGATAGAAATCGCAATTGATCATATAGTACAAGATAGAAACGTACAGCGGCATAATGTACAGTTTCATAACGTAATTCATCACAATATACTTCATCATAACGTACTTTTTCATAACGCTAACGCATCATAATATCATTCGATCATAAACACAATGCATCATAACAGCAATGCATCATAACATCAAACGATCATAATCGTAATCGATAGAAACCGTAATAACGTACTTCATCATAACGTAAAACATCATAACGTAATGTATCATAACGTACTTTGTCGTAACCTATAGTTCATGCGCTTGCTTATACTACGTGGGAATAATGGCGGAAGTTGAAGTGTTGAACTCATTGAAGATCTAAGAAGAGCCCTATGACAGTGAAGAAGTTCAAATATGATGAATTACTTGAATTTATCATTTCATTGTTTCTAATTTTTCATAATTCTGCATTATAATGTTGAGTGAAATTTTGAGACAGTTGGCTGCCTTGAAGACTCATTTACACCATAAAACCATTCGCCATCGGCCATTGCTATTGGTTGATTCAATCTGTGTTTTCTTTGAACTTTAAAATTGTTTGAAGGTTATTATCATGAATATATTCTAGATCGATTTATTTGCCTCTATTTTGTGTCTGAAGTTTTCAAATTGTTAATATGGCTGTAGAATGACATGAAAGTAATGGTAGTGCCAAATTATTTTGTGTGAACAAAATTAATGAAATACCAAGTTACAAAACTATCAATATAACTTTGAATTCTGTAAAAAGTGTGACTTTGTTGGTGTCAAGGTTCCAAAATTAAGAACCACGATATGTGCATAAGGTTAGTAATTTCATCACATTGATACAATATTTTAAATCTACCCAATTATAATCAAAACCAAACCAAAACAACCCAAACAACAAACAAATAATTCCTGTCCAACTTGCTTCAGCAGAAAGATGCGGTTTATTCTGATGTGTGGACACAGGCTCTGTGGGTATTGCTCGGAGAGGAGTCTGGATTAGAGTCGTTGCCCAGTCTGCAGAACAAATATCACTCTCCCACCTATAAGTTATTTTTGATGATACGTATGTTATTTGTAGAATTTTTATAACTGTTTTAGGTGATACGAGCACTTTTTTTTGAAATTCTTCATTTGAAATAGAAAATCCCAACATATAGTTTCACCCAACATGTAGTTTTAGACTATTGCATTTAAACTTGGGTTCTATCTGAATACATAAATAAAAATAAATCTGGCAACAATATATTCTTTGACAATGGCACTCAATTTGTATAGTATATACAAGTATAACCGTGTAATTCCCGAAGGGAATATTTCATAACAAATGTTATGACATTTTTTGATGCTAGCTGAAAAAAATATGTATGTTTTTCTTTTTACACTACAGTTTTTTTGTACTTACACATTCCGTACACTTACACATGCATATATACCTGTGATGCTTCTAGTAAAAATCATACCAGTGTTTAGTAAATTATTATTTACTTTGCTATTAACTGTGATTATTATTGTTTTCCCTTAGAAAAGTTCCAGTCAAGCCTTTCCCTTGAAGCTCCGACACATACGAAGGGCGCGGTGGTGCCATTTTTGTAAATGGTATTTGGTCTCAGAAATTGCGGATTCTGAAAAGTCGAAGTGAGCCAAATACAGCGACTTTCTGCATTAGTCAGGCTAAGATTTCTGCCGTCTTAAAGCTAGACAATATCATGATTCCACACAAGTGTTATTCATCCAAGGACCACGACTTCACTAGAATTTATTTGATTTTCAGTACTATTATTTAGTGTAGTTGTTATATTTCATTATATTTATTTATAACGTATACAAAAAACACTTAATTGTGAGATTTTCACATCAGAACATTTTGCTATTTCTCTACTGCATATGTTGCAGCACATAATCTGTGTTGGGTTCAATCAAGGTCTCATGACGGACCGTTACCACAAACTGAAACTGATGAGGTGGGGAAGGAGGTGTACCTTGAGAGAAATAATGATATTGGTTTCATAAGGAGTCACACGGGATTTATATTGCTTACCTTTACTGTTAAATTTGTCAATGAATGATATTGAGACTTTCCAACTTTAGAAAATACTCAATTTCTCCGACGGCCAAGATCTCTTAAAAGATGTTGAAAATTTGTCAACTAACAGATACACCCACTTTTTTCAACGAGAAGTATTAGTATCACCCAGTACACCAGGTACTCTGGACGCTATTTCTAAGGAGGACTCAAAATATGAGTAATTCATTTCTAACAATATTTCTTCTTATATCTACATGATATAATTCAGCAAAGTGTTGGGCATGTGTACATTATTGATTTTTAGATTCTTTTGTTTACTGTTGCATACTAGTGCTCTTTTGTAATTTGGTACTCTTTCTTATACTTTTGTAGTCCACAGGAAAATAAAGCTATTTATTCGTTAGTTATTTATTTATGAATTGTGTCTAGTCTTATTTAGTTTTAAAATTTTATGAAAGTGGATGAGCTTTTATAATATATACTGGTTGAGTTTTTTAAATTTGTTGATTTTGCATTGCCTGAGAATATTTTTGTACTGTTTCATTTAGGTTGTTTTTTTATTATCTGATAATATACATTCGTTGTTTGAAAAAATGTTTTTTTTTATGTTAACATATTATATTATTATTTTTTTGTGTCATTAATTTTCCTCTCGAAATAATTTACCTTTCAATGCAATTGAAATTGTCCAATCAACAACTGAAAAGAATATGCTCCAAAATTCAAATTAATAAAATTGGTTCACATTGAAGTTTAAATATAGGTGTACCCATAACCAAGTTCCCACTGTAGCTTTGTTTTTGGTACTGACGACTAAAATCTGTTTATCACTTGTGATTTTGATATGAAAAACATGACCTCACAGCACCAATATGAAAAGTAAATATATTTTTGCACTAGTCGAAATTATTTCTATGGGCTCAGGCTTTTCTGGTGAAGGGTTTTTTCAGAATTCATTATTTTTGTCTCAGTACATCGGTAGCCGGTCGGTTCGACGTGGGTGCTTTGTTCACTCACTCGAATTGATCGCCGTGGTGGTCGTTGGTTCAAGCACCAGGCTGAACGATCGATTTTCATTTGCTATCGTCCAACTCGTGTTAGGAATCACACGTTAAAAGATAAGACCTCGTTAATCCTTAGCTCGCACAAGTTTAGATTTCTGAGGGTTATCGTTCGTAGGGGTGCGACAGCTGGAAAACAGATTTTAAACAGAAATAGGCTGATGAGAAGTGTTTCAACAATGCTCGTGTTTCAAACTCTCACTTTTTATATTGTTATTCATCAAAGGCGTAACGTATAGGTGTTTATGGCTTCGGCGCGAATAGTGTAACGATGGCGATAAACTGTACTTACAGTCTGCTAGGTAGCTATTATCTACAGTTAAAAAGTATAGAAAAAATGCTATTTCAACACTTCAGTAATGATCTGAAAATATCACTTTTCTATCCTGCAAATCATGAGACTTCTGAACAACAATGAATTTTGAAAACGTTAAATTTGCTAACTCTGATTTCGACAGGTTAACTACAATTCTTCAGAATTGGAATACATTCCTATTTCAAATATGCAAAGTAATCTTATGAAAAGTTTGTCGGATAATGAACAATATTTACCTTTGTTTTTCATTATTATTATTACACGCTTTATATTAGCTTCACCTGTATGTATATATGTATATATGTATGTTTGTATGTACCTATGTTTGTTTGTAACTCTCAAGCTCGGGATCTGTATTGACAGAATTATCGGCATTATTGCTTGATCTATTCGCGGGCACATGGCGCTGTACGTAACCTCATTGCATTGTCTGAAGATTGATATTTCTTGATCTATTCGCGGGCAGATGGCGTTATACGTAACCTCCTTGATATGTTGTTCAAAAGAAAATCAACATATTTCAAACATATTTTAAGAATTATAAGTTTTAGCGAAATTTTGTACTCCAGATGAAATATTTAAATATTTTCAATTACCCGTGATTCACTACAAAAAAAAGTTTTGAATGAAACGGAAGATACATTTTGAAATCTAATTCGATTATTTGAAAGCAAACCAGAATATGGATTTCAACCATGAAAACTTCATCGTAAATTGTACCTAGACCTAGAAAATTCAGTTACTTAAATATTTCAAAAAATCGAAAATTTAGAATTTAGGTGCTTGACATACATATCAAATCAAGAGATTGGTTTGAAAAATAAAATTATTCACTGAAAAAATATTTTTAGTCCATTAATATTTTGAATGAAACTTCAAATCAAAACATCAAAAATGAATTGTTTTCTGAAAGTATTACTGCAAATTTTCCCTTTACTTCCAAACAAATTAACTTTTTAGTTCGATGTTCTTTAGAAGCGTGTTTTTTTGTTTTTTTAAACTATATTTATTCAGTCCACATTCGATTCATTTCCTTCATTTCTATTTGAATTTTTTTACGTGATTGCTCGGCAAATAATTTTCATATTCAAAATGCCTCCCGCTACTATTCGCTGTCTTTGAACTCGAAAGCTAGTATCAGTATCAGATTCAAAATAAAAACCATCCTCCCATCGGTTATTAGTGCCATTCACATTACGTCGGGCGTCCAGTAACACTCCTGTCGGAAATGCTCAATCTCATTTCGAATTTTACAATAAATTGGCTCACTAGTAGCCGATAATTTAAATAGTTCACAGATCAGATCGACATTAGGTCTCATGGTAGTCAAAAAATACTTGCCAGCAAAATTTATTCACATTCTGGGAGAGTTTCGTTGTCAACCTACATTTTTCATGAAAATACATCTATCGCTTCAATTGTCCTAATTTTCATATAATTGTGTATACTAATTGAAAATATATACATAACATATCAGTTTTGGTCATAATTGCTCAGATAGAATTTAGTTTTTTTCTGTTTGTTCTGTTGGTTGCATAAACTGCCAAGCATCTCACTAAAACTAGATGTATACATTACGGTTATGATGGAATACGAATTCTGTACAATGCGGTTTCTACGCTTTAGCGATATGATACATTGAGTTTATGATACAATGTGGATATGATGCATTGCGATTATGATCGGTTGACGTTATGATGTTGTACTTTATGACAAAGTACGTTCTGATGTTTTACGTTATGATGAATTGCGATTATGACGGCTTACGATTATGATCTTGTAGCGTTATGATGCATTGCGATTTCTCTCCTTTGATGTAATGATGGAGTACATTATGATGAATTGCATGGACCCAGTGAGCCGGTACATGACAACATTTTAGATTCCTTTGAAAAATGTGGAATGAGAACTATGAACAGCGACTGAGGCTTCATTTCAAACAGTCCGTTGATCACTTTCTTAAGCAATAATAGATAGAAAACAGTTGAATATGAGGTATCATATCAGGTAGTTGATATCGTTTTGAAATTAGAATACAATGATATGTAAACACAATGAGTAATACTAGGTATTATTTCAATGGCACTTAAGGTCTCTGCCGTACCAACTATGGCCGTGCTAGGACCGTATCAGACACGGAAAATAACACGACATTGTCTACCTTGCCCACTGTAATGGATCAACCGTGTTCTAAGCCTGTGAGCAACACGTATAATGACCGTATCATACGGGTATGATGATCGTTAGATACCCCTTTGACAACGTTAGGTAATGTGAAGTATTGTATGTTATTCCGACTTACTCATCAGTGTAGTGTGAACGTATAGAAGAGTTTACCAGGTTGAACAAATATGGCTATGAGATTATCTGCTCAACAATTGGCATTGGGCGATGAAGAAGCAGAAACTCAAAAAAAGACCCGACGCTATTGGATTCACGACTTTTCAAGAGAACGAGAAAGTAAAGAACAATATTGAACATTATTTAGACATTCAGTTGATGACGAGGAACATTTTTTTCAGTATTTTAGAATGTCTATATTTAATGGAATGTATTTCTGTTTAAAAAAAAAAAAATCTGTTTTTCCGTTAACCAGCTGTCGCACCCCTACGAACGACAACCCTCAGAATTCGAAACTTGTGCGAGCTAAGGATTAACGAGGTCTTACCTTTTAACGTGTGATTCCTAACACGGGTTGGACGGTAGCAAGTGAAGATCGATCGTTCAGACTAGGGCTTGAACCACCGACCAACACGGCAGTCAATTCGAGTGAGTGAACAAAGCACCCACGCCGAACCGCTTGGCTACCGAACGAATAAGATTGAATAAGATTGAAAATTTGTTTGAAGGTGATTGACAATGTTTCGTGATGAATTTCACTAGTTCGGACTTCCATTGTCTACTATATAAAATGATTTGAAATCCCTGAAATCCCTGAAATCGGAGAGGATAAGAAGAATTGGTTCCAAGTACAACATCAGAACCTGTTTCAGATCCGGTAACACTATCCGTAGCAGCCTCACGAAAACCAGGCCCCCAAACGAGGACTGCGATTCCAAGAATTGCATTTACCGGATACCCTGTGAGTGCGGAAAATCCTATATTGGTGAAACTGAGAGGCCATTGAATGTTCGCATTGCCGAGCACAAGAAGCACAGACAGCGAGGAGAAACCAGCAAATCAGTAATAGCAGACCATGTTTGGACCCATCAACACAACATCGAGTGGTCCCAAGCTGAGATTTTGCACAGAGAGGAACATTGGTTTAGGAGAAAATTTAAGGAAGCCGCATACATGTTGTCCAAAAACGTATTCAGCCAGGCCAGCGTAGAAATACGAAACATATGGAAACCCATCATCAAACGAAAAATGGCCAACTCCCGCCAAAACGGTCATCTCTCACGGAATCAGTGAAGCGGAAAATGGAAAGCAGAGAAAGTGAAAGTATTTCAACGACCTATAAATAGTCATCTCTCGGAGGAATCAGTCCAGTCATCACCCGAAGACGATTGTAGATACCAACAATCGAAACGTCTTGAACTAACGTGACTTGGAATCTCTACACTTTTTCATTATTTTCTTTTTTCATTCCTTTAATTTTTATTTATTCAATTATTAAATTTTTACTTGTAGGTTATTTCACTATCATTTCATTTCAGGTTTATTGTTGCTTAATATAATTGTTATTTTCAGCTATCCTTTTTTAATTATTCTTTTTTACTTGTTTCAGGGATTTCAAATAATTTTATATAGTAGACAATGGAAGTCCGAACTAGTGAAATTCAAAATTGAAAATGATTTACCACCTGTTTATACACCGTTTCGCTGCCGGAGACCTACGATTTAGCAACGTCACGTGCCATGCACGTTGCGTATCAGCACCGGCATAATGTTCTCGTCTGGAATACTGTGATGGCACGTGCATGCTACGCTACGCACCAGACCGGTGACGAAACGATCTAGCTGGCGTTGGTTCATATAAATTTTCTGAAAGAATATTTTTCAGCATGAGCCGGAACGTTTACGATCATGGTTTAGTACGATATAGTGAACAGAGACCTTTTTATTCAATAACCTCCATTATCGATGAACTTCTGATCAACACCAAACGGCGCCGTTTCGATCCGTTTCATCAGTGGGGCTGAGCTGAATCACTGAACTGTCCTGAAAAGAACAATCCCGAAAATCAAGGCAGTCCATCTCCCCTACGAAGATGTCCTCTATGTGATCGACATAAGACTCAATTCCCGAATATCAAAGATAAACAAGGCTGCCCAGAGCGGTCTGCTTTAAAGCCAAACTTCGAGATCGATCGCTATACGAGATTCGTCCTCGGGCTTTCAACTGCAGAATGAGACCTTGATAGGTCGAAAAAGATGTTGAATCAAAAGTTCCTAAACAGACGTATCATTATACTACGAAATCATGTGGTAAATTTGTTTTTATTAGATATCCAAAGTTGTTACTTGATATTTTCAGTAACAGCAGTTTTACTTTGCTGATGCCTACTGAAGCGTCACTGGATTTGAAAATTCCAAAATACGAATGGTTGAATAACCTCCCTATTACTTTAAAGTACTGTTTCGAACTTCAAACAAATCTTTTTGAGGACACTTATATGTTATAAATACCATTTATTTTTTGATTTCAACGCCCTGTATTTTGGAAACCAAACTATTACGGACATATGTTCATACTTTTGTTTTGTAGTTAGGAAAAGCGCTGTATGGTGTTGGATTTATTCAAATGAGTTCATTTATTGAAAAAGTTTCCTAAACTCAAGCTATGGCATCGATCATTCGTTGAGAAATATGTTATAATAGTACTGTTCACTTGAATAGGATGACACAGTATTTGTACTTTGTGAAACGAAATTCCTATAAATGAAAGATATACAAATACATGAGAACATTTTGCTATTAGAAAATATGTGGAACCCTTTAAACTCAAACAAGTCCACAATTGTAACTACCTTAACTGTCCATAAAAGACACTTTGTTATAGATGGTACATATGTACAATTATTTCGAAATTTCTACTTGAGACCAAGCAATTGTTGACATTGAGGAACGCAGGAACCTTTGTGGTTCATGCATGAATTGCTTTTCACTGGTAGGAAACAATCTTGCTTAATATACCTCTAACAATGGGTATTTACAGCCAAAAAATCTTAAAATGGTTCATAATGTTCCAGAACATTCCACATGATTGGCAAATGGAAAGTTCCCATGATAATTTGGGATGTCCCCGGATATTATCGAAATTTTCGAATAATTCCCGAACAAACGGCGGCACTTCATAATATTCCAAAATGTTCTGGAATGGATATTACCGGAGTTTTTTCCCAACACCAAACCGTTATTTCAACACATCGACACGTATTTCAATCACCAAGTGATCATCTTCAAGAGGAAGATCAAACTTGATCTTCGAGGTCGAGGTGTTAAAATAACGGTTTGGTGTTGGGAAAAAACTCCAATGGTTCCAAACAGTGCATCATAAGATACAGCCAATGTCCTCCAGGTACCTACAACTGGTGTTCTGAAATGTTGTGGAATACTCTAAATGGTTCTGTACTGTTGTAGACATTTTTTGAGGAAGAAAGGCCCAGTCCTCATATTACTAAAAAAAATTTCTTCTGTTCGTGGATTTGGGGTACACTTATATCATATCAATTTCTTTGGTCGTGACGAAACTCATTTTCAGATATAGCGCCACACACATTGTGTAATTACTTTTACGTTGGGTCGTTTCAAAATTTTTGTCTGTTTATATCAGTCTACTCCTAACTGTAAAATCTCAGGGAATCAGTGTACTTTTGCCAACGTAACAAAAGTCGAATAATTTTGTCAGCATGATCATTGAATGTTCGGGATTCGATGCATGGTGCTACTTGAAAAAAGTTTCACTGGTGAGAAACTTGTCGAAGCGCTTGAAATGATGGTTGTCGGTTGTCGAAAGGTCTAGGGAGTAAGTTTAAAAACCATCAAAAATTGCTGACGCTCAGTTCTTTCGCCATTCCATGCCCCGTTAGTTATGTATCAGTCCTGGATTACTGTAGCTTCGGTTCAATTTGAATTTGTAAAGGAAAATTAGCCAAAAATCGTTTAACAACACCGTATAGTGATAGGCTAAAAAGAGACTGGATTTTTAACCGAAATAGTTTTTCAAGATCCACAACATCGAGCCTAAGTAATCTCTATGAAGTAATTTGATACTTACACTTCCTGTCATGATCAAGATTGGCTTGGGAGCATGGCAACGAACATCATCCTCCATAGGAGGAAAAATGAAATCCCTCACTAAATTCCAGAAGGCGTTGCTCGTAGTAGTAGCTTGTTTGAAGTCAAATTCTCCAGGCCCATCTATAGTACCAGCTGCGAAACTGTATCCCATGGCTGGTAGACATCCTCTAGCCTGCAATGAAATATTACAATCAGAACACTCATTTGGATGAACGTGAAAATGGCAATTTAAATTAAAGAATTGTTGTATCGAGACATGTGAATTGTGAATTTTATTAGAATATAGTGTTGGATTCAATGGAATTTATTCCGAACCATGAATAGAATTCTCCTCAATATATATATATATATATATATATATATATATATATATATATATATATATATATGAACAAGTGTTAAATCAAACCTTGCAACACACGCCATACAAAACAAACATAATTTCCCCCCACCAGAGAAAATAAAACTCATAAAACAAGTCAACAAGGAAAACCACATGGACTTTTGGGAAATACCTGAGTTAAGACGCTCTGACCATATAAAGAGGCAGACAACAGGATGACCAGTTGAGTTTGAGGGTGCCTAGAAGATGACAGTACTACCAACTGTCGAAAGCGCTCGCAGATAATTAATAGAAGATATAAAGCTTCAAATCCTTTTTGTAGAATTTAATATTGAAAACAGATTACCTGATGCAGAACAAATACAGGCAAATTTACCTAAAGTGACAACAAGATGACCAGTTAACAAGATGACCAGTTCAGTTTGAGGGTGCCTAGAAGACGACAGTACTACCAACTGTCAAAAGCGCTCGCAGATAATTAATAGAAGATATAAAGCTTCAAATCCTTTTTGTAGAATTCAATATTGAAATACTCAAAATAAAGGAGAATTAGTTGCATCATTCAAATATATATATATATATATATATATATATATATATATATATATATATATATATATACAGTGTCACCGATAAAGTCCGCATCAAATGGGAAACTTTTTTATTTATCGTTTTATGTGAAATTTGATTTTGGCAGAAGATTTTGCTTGAGAAATGATGTCAAATGGCGTCTACAAAATAGGTCACGTGATTTCCTTAACCTGTCAAAATTGACATTTAAAAAAAGAAACATCGAAAAATGACATTATTCTTCAAAATATCCAAAAATATCAAAGGATAAAAACATTTTCTTTTGTAATTTTATACCCACACATCAAGTTTCAAACCCATAATGAGTATTTTATATTTTCACTATTTTTCCGCATTCCTGCTTTTTCTACTTATCAAAATTTAAGCACACCTGTACTAAATCATTTATTTTAACTAAACTCGACACCGAATTTTTTTTTGTAATATAATAATATTTTAAGAGCCTCTTTGATGTTAAAAACAAATTTTGAAAAATGAAAGTTGTCAAACTTGATCCAAAGTTCATCTAGTTTCAACGGGGCTTTCCAAACTATACAGTAGTTGAGTTTTTTAATGAGCAAATGGCCTCACAATATGAATTAGAACAAAACGGAACATTAGGAAACAATATCTTAGAGTGTTTATTGTTTTTTAACAAAAAATACAGTGGAATTTATTCTTAATTAAAAGGAACTGAAAATAAACATGTACCTATACCTAATAGCAAAAAAACACGAAAAAAAGACTCACGACATTAAATACACTACATTTCTGTATGTCTTTCATCGCGTTCTATGCAGATGATTGTCCTTCTTGATACATCTTTTATTGAGTTGCTGATACTCACAGGGTTTATGTTTAAAAGTTTAAAATAGAGTTTCTAATAACAGTTTCTAGGTGATTCACGTCACGAAAAGGTCTTTGTTTATAAACGATTTGTTTTAAGTAACCCCACAAGGAAAAATCTAGTGGGGTTAAATCTGGCGACCTAGGCGGCCATATTTGCTCCATATTTAGCCCAATAACTTTGCCCCTAAACATTTCTAATAGTTTCTCTTTGACTTGTCTTGAACTATGAATAGGAGCCCCGTCACATTGATACCACAGACTGTGTCTTATTTCAACCAGCATATTGTCCACTATATCACTGATCTCACTATATCACTGATATCACTCAGATCTCAGAAAGCTCTTACGCTTTCTCTTTTAACGCCAGTTCTATCTACAATATTGGTAATACTTGATTTTCCCTGTTCGATAACATCCAGGCAGACAGCCAACTGAACCTCATCATTATTGCGTGATGGATTATGATGTTTCTTAAAAGTATTTTCAACTGAACCAGTCAGTTAAATTTTTTTTTAAATTCTACTTACAATGGATTGCTGTACATGTCTACCAGGATGTCTTGCGTTAAAAATATCAGCCACTTGTCGATGCAATGTGTTTTCACCACAAATTAGCACAATTTCAATTTTTTCTTGTAAAGATAACATATTATTTTAATTTTCATACATTACATTGAACTAACGGGCATTAATTTATTCAGTGACAGTGACGTTTTCTAAAACACATTATGTAGTTTCATATTTTTTCACAGCCTACCCAGTTTTTTAAATTAGTGTTGTTAGCGGAGTAGGTAAATGTAAATACTATGAGTTTTTTTCTTTTATTGAATGGGCTTCAAGAATCACGAAATGATGTTTCCTAATGTTCCGTTTTGTTCTAATTCATATTGTGAGGCCATTTGCTCATTAAAAAACTCAACTACTGTATAGTTTGGAAAGCCCCGTTGAAACTAGATGAACTTTGCATCAAGTTTGACAACTTTTATTTTTCAAAATTTGTTTTCAACATCAAAGAGGCTCTTAAAATATTATTATATTACAAAAAAAGAAATTCGATGACGAGTTTAGTTAAAATAAATGATTTAGTACAGGTGTGCTTAAATTTTGATAAGTAGAAAAAGCAGGAATGCGGAAAAATAGTGAAAATATAAAATACTTATTATGGGTTTGAAACTTGGTGTGTGGATATTGGATATTTTGAAGAATAATGTCATTTTTCGATGTTTCTTTTTTTAATTGTCAATTTTGACAGGTTAAGGAAATCACGTGACCTATTTTGTAGACGCCATTTGACATCATTTCTTAAGCAAAATCTACTGCCAAAATCAAATTTCACATAAAACGATAAATAAAAAAGTTTCCCATTTGATGCGGACTTTATCGGTGACACTGTATATATATATATATATATATATATATATATATATATATATAGATTATATATCTTGTAAAAAATATATAAATATGGAAAACTTACTAACGTGAGAACAAAATATAAAAAGGTTCAAAAACAGATAGAAAACATTAAATAATGACAGTTGATAAAAATTTTTGGCTGACAATGTCAAGTGGGAAAATTCTAAATGATTCTCGAATTACTAGATCTTTTATTTTCTTTATCATATTTCAGTAGGTACGTGTAAATTTTGCGAAGACTATCAATATCAGTTCGTTTATTCATTGAATGTTCTTCGTTGTTAATACGTATCATTTCCAAAAATATTCTTTTAGTTGTATTGGTTTCTCTATCTAAAATATTTGGATTTTCAAAATTCATTTTATGATTCTCCGAATTAACATGTTCTGTTAATGCACAAGAATTACCATTTCGTCTACAGTCGCTCTTATGGGAAGTGATGCGACTACTTAGAGGTCTAGATGTTTGTCCTATATATGTTTTATAACAATCCATACGAAAAATTTTGTATACTTAATTGGATTTTTGTTTATTTGAAATTGGAGCTTTTAGTTTACTGTATAATTCAGATATAGAAGTGACATTTGTTTTAGATATTTTGAGGTTATTGTTTTGGAATACATTAATCGATTTTGGTGTCAATTCTTGAATATATGGGAGTGATTTATGTATGAATGAAGGTATAACGTTGTTATGTTCAACTTCTTCATTATTATTTTGAAACTTTGTTCTTTCACAAAATAAAATTATGTTTACTTGATATTTAGGATAAGAATTTTGGATCAGAATTTTACTGTAATTATACAAACTTTGGTTTCGTAAATCGGGATGGGTAATTTCAATGATTCTGTTTTTTAATGATTTTATTAAATTAATTTTCATTTTATTTGGATGATAGGAATGGTAATTAATAAATCTATTACTTGATGTTGGTTTTCTGTACCATTCAGTGATGATAATATTTTGTTCTGATCTCAATAACTTCATATCGAGGAAAGGAATAGAGTTGTTTATTTCCTATTCAATAGTGAATTGGATATTGGGATCATATGAATTAAATACGTTCAAAATTTCTTCTTTTCCATCTGCAGGTATGGTCAGAATCAAATCATCTACTTGTTAGCCCGTTCTTATGTCTGGTGGCCTTCAATAAATGAGAAAATTTGGAAATACTTATAAAAAATTGTAAAGCTTGCCAAAAATATCGACCAAATCCTGAAAAATAGGAATTGAAAAATTGGAATTTTTGTAAACAAGTATGGTCTAGGTTGCATTTAGATTTTTTCTGGCCCATATTTAACAATTATTTTTTTGTCATAGAAGATTCCACCTCAAAATGGATAGAGTGTTATAAAATGCAGAATATAACTGCTAGAACTACCATCAATAAATTACGAGAATGTTTTGCACGATTTGGCTTGCCAAAGACTGTCCATCTAAAATGCTAATGGGCAAAATGTTGAGATCGAGATTGGACCTTCTTTCTCCTTTGAATAATGATTTGGTTCAAGAAAAGCAAAATCAACAAAAACAAACTTTTAGTGGCCATCGAGATGTAATTTTTGAATTAGGCGATAACGTTCTTGTGAAAGACTATCACTCTGTAAATAAACCTTGTTGGATAGAAGGTATTATAATAAAAAAAATTAAAAATAGAATGTTTGTTGTAAGAACATTAGATAATAGAGAGTTAAAAATGCATATTGACCAAATATATTCAAATAATATAAAAAATGTAAGTAATTCAAGAAATGAAAATCAAAAGTCATTGGAAGAAGCTCAAGAACAAAATGATCCTGTAAATTTTCCAAACGACACGACAGAAAATATTGAAAATTCTGAAACACCTATTTCTAACGAATTAGAAAAAAATAATTCCACAAATAATACCGACTACTCGACAAGGTTAAGACCTAGGCAAATTATTCGAAAACCGCAAAAATTTTCTCCATCTATATAGATAGAGTAGGGCCTAGAGGATGACAGCACGACCAGCTGTCGAAAGCGCTCACAGATAATTGAACAGAAGTTATAGAGCTTCAAATCCTTTTTGTAACTTACATTAAAAGTAATATATATATATATATATATATATATATATATATATATATATATATGAAGTTATATATTAGCGAAAGAAAGAATAACTTCAAAAACCTACTTCTATATGAACATTGAACTGTTTAAAAAAAATATATGTTTTTCCGTTAATCAGCTGTCGCTCCCATACGAACGACAACTCTCAGAAGTTGAGAAACTTGTGCGAGCTAAGGACTAACGAGGTCTCACCTTTTAACGTGTGATTTCTTTCTATTCAGTTTGTACCTCAAACATTCGTTATGAAATTGATTCAGATAACATTCACAGCATTGCTGCACAATTATATATGAAAGAGGTGAAATTTCACTGACATGGAACACTGAATAATATTACAATCTAAAGCACTCAACTGATACATAATATTACGATTGTATGTCACGGATTAGTTTAATCCACTTATGTCACGATTTTTGTATAAAAATAGAGAAGTATCATAGAGAGCCAAAATTTTTCCTCCCCAATAACTGATTTCCCCTTCAATTTGTGGAATTCATTTTTGTCATTTGTAAGTTAAATAATAGTAAGGCTTCAAACACTCCTTGTGTTGAAAAAGCATCTGTATTGAGCAGACTATACATTCCAGTTACTAAAAAATATTATTTTTCGAAGATTTGTAATTGTCTAATAATTTTATACGATTGTAAGTTAACTTTTGGTAATCATACATTTGAACAGTTTATTTCATATCAATTCGTATATTTCCAGTCACTCAAGAACCCTTGATACATATTTATACACCGGGTAGGTGTACTTGTGAGTTACACCTTAGAAGCATCTATATCATTTATTTGGAAGTAGACTGCAAGTGTAACTGAAAGATATGAAGCCATTTCATTATGAAACCGATCTCGCTTGGTAATTTGAAACACCCCTTAGATAATTAAAAAAAAAAAAGAAATGAAGTAACTTCGCTCTGACTGTCACGTCACAAGGGAACTGAATGCATTGAAGAAGTAGATGTCACCAAAAAGGCCGGAAATATTCAAATCTGATCGCCAAAGGAAGCTGATCAGTTTATTTGTTGGATCAAAAAAACCTGAGATTGACAAAGAAATTATTTACGAGCTATCAAGTTATAACCCCATTTGAATGGAAACATCGTGAAATGAGAATTGCCACTACTGCAGTTAGGTTGCCTAACCTGCAGAATATTGACAAATGCTTGTGATATCAAGAAATTACTTTCTTAAAAAATAATGAAATTTGCCAAAAGTCACAGTTCTCCGAAACTCGAATCCATTGAGATAATATACCGAAGAAAAAATGGACATATAGTACTGAAAGGCTCTAGGACCTCAAAATTCATTATAATCTTACAGACTCCTGTCAGTATATACCGTATAAATGAATAAAAAAATAAAAAATCCTTGGAAAAATTAAAGTTACATGGGAAAGTATCAGTCATATATAAATGGAGTTTCTCCATCTTTTGATGCGTGTTGAAGAAAGGAGTTAATTCATACTATTCAGTATTCTTTCGGAAATCTCATTTACTAAACTTGCTTGAAATCCGTTTCCAGATAAATCTACATCAATAGAATATTAATGAAGATGAAAGGAGCTCCAAATATGATCCCCTCACCTCCATTTGTTATAAGGAATAACCAAACTCCAGGAACTTCAGAAGTTCACTTCACTCGTGATGTGAAGACAGGAGAAAGTTTCTCAGAATAGGATAATGAATGAAAACACGACCCTTGTCACAGTTGAGTCTGAAATATTGCCAGAAATTCGATCACCGACAACGTCGAAATCTAAGATTACAACCAAATTGAATAATCAGGTACGTGGTTAAAGGTTACTCATTTGTCGAAGGAAACTAGGGAACTTAAATGAAGGTTCGCACATTAAGTTAGTTTGTGGTCTACTTGGTGGGTGGATATTATTCAAAATGATCATTCCTTGGAATTAATTTGATTCTGAAATGCAAGTCCAGATAGTCCTACAGTTACGAATATTTTTGAGGCTCTTGCATTTGAAAAAATCAGCAAAATTTCGAAAAGTTTTCAAATAATTTTTTCGAAAGACTTCAACTATCTGAAAACATTACCATTTTTTTTACTGTTATGATACCATCTGTGATACAGAAAAAATTATTCCCATTTGAGTTTTGGTTCATTAAAGTGTATTTTGTGATAAATCAATAGTTTAAGTCTCCCAAATGATTTGAAACGTCAAGAATACTGAATATCTTTATTCATTTGAGTAAATGGTTGCTTCAGGAAAATGTTAATATTTTTTTCTATAACTGGTCTCTCAACTAATGATATTGTGTGATGAAATGATTTTGTAACATTTATTATGTCTTTTCCGAGTTTCATCAGTTCAAGAAATATTCTGGGAAAATTGTAAATTTGCATAATCTTTTTGAAAAGAAGTAGATATCTTAAACAATATAAAAATAGCTGCATTTTCCCAAGTTTCCTCGAAGGAGCAATACCAAAAATAGACGTGATGAAAATTATAGAATCGTTCATATTCTGAAGATTATAATGCCCAGAATGAAACTATTTTTGGTTATTGGCGATTTGTCTCTCTATATTTAATTTATCAAAAAATTTTGTCATAACATACTGTATTATGTGACAGAATTGAATATTGAAAATAAAAAATCTGCAGATGCTTTGTTTCGTGATTTTGAAGGTAAAAGAACGTCATATTATTCATTCCCTCAAAATAATAACCACTTCGTGATTCATATAGTTATGTCTATGTTATCCAAAATTATAGACTTGAATAGAAAATTCAACAGTTCCAAATGAAAAGTAACATTCAAAAAAAATTTGTTATTGAAAAAATTCCTCTTGAATACTGCAACAATAAAAAAATCACAAACAGAAAAGTTAAGTGGATTATTTGAAACAGCGTGTGGGGTATAGTAAAAAATTAGGTTTTTTCCAGTTCAGGCAGGAATGAAGATATGTTGGGTCAAGTATACTTATACATATTGGTTCAAACCTTGATGTAAAAATAATATTCATTTCATTATAATTCTGTGTATAACCAACCTGGTACGATTAATCTATTGCTCTTTTTTGAGTTTATAATTTGAAGTAATTTTTGAAAAATAATATGAAAACAAAAAGATATATTGAAACATTTTGTGCCGTCACGGAACACCTGATAGATGTGAAATACAATTATTTGTGTGACCCCTGTGATGATTGTGGGGTACAGCAATATTATGAAAACTATGTGATTAAAATATACATGGAAAAATTTTGATGTGGCTTTGATATACTAGTAAACTCAAGAATTTTAGCTAGTTATTGAAGATCTGAAGATCTCAAATTATAAATATCAATAATGAATGTTTCAATATTGATTCCAAATTGATTCCATTATCATTGGAAAATTAGTTGATTAATTTCCTGGTGTTCCTGGTAATAACAGACGAGAAAAATATTCGTGCGCTACTCGCTATCAGTTAAATTTGAAATACAATTTTATCAATCATTATGAAATTTATTCTTCAAGTAAGTATTTTGGTGTTTTATTCTCCATAAGAATGAAATTGAAATTAATAGATAATTAATTTCAAAATATGATATATTATTGGAATTTTAATCTACCAAGAGAGTAGATTTTACATTTACTGACCTTTGAGACAGATCGAATATACACGGGCTCAATGCACAGATAAATGTACACTTCAATTATAAAATATGAGAATGTAATTAACTTACTGATGACTTTATAATGTGTCGTTGTGTGATTTTGCTTTTTTTGCAGAAGGCTGCTCACTTTCAATTTCTAAATTATCACTGTCAGACATATTTGATTTTTGATTATTTTTGGAAGTTATTCATTTAGTAAAACACAGATCATATGTATACATTAGTAAACACAACTGTATACACTGTAATCCGAGCTCAGTGTAGCGATAGTGATAGCGTAACGCCGAACCAGTGGGAAGATAATCGCACAGTCTCTTGCGCATGGTGACCCGTCGCCACACCAGCAATCGGTTTCAGGTGCGGCTATAATGTTTAACATGAACAAATGAAGTGATAATTGATTACTACAAATAATCCAAGTATAAAGACATTATGCACTCTAGGACAAACTCTGAGTGTGAAATGTCTGGGTTTGTGTGAAGTGTGTTAATTGGGTGGATTGCAAGTTACTGAGAGTGAAAATAATTTCTCCCGTACGATAGGTAAGATGGAAATCCAATCAGAAGAACTTTGTGTACGAGAGTGAGTAGGAGAAATTATGTCGAATACTTTCATGTAAGCCAATCAGTATCTTATGGGACGGTTTATTATGATCGTCCTCAATATTTGTTATAGATTTTAGGTCTACTTATCACTTTATTTCGATAACTAATTCAAACTGAATGTTAATTTGAAATTTTTCTGATTCATAATTGTTCCTTATTTAATGGGTTAACCTTAGGAATGGCGGAAGAGAAACTTGATTTTTCAAATCAGATATTTCAATACTTCAGGAAGTAATTTTGAACAAAACAAATTCTATTATTTATTTCCTTTTTGTTTTATAAAGAAAGTTTGGGATTTCATAAACACAAGTATGATATATATTAACAGATTTTAATTAGTTATTTCGACTCTGCTTTGGTCGAACATAATGTTTTCACTTCAGTGACATTTCTGCATATTTATGTCCGAAACACAATATCTGAAGATGCATTCCAAAACTTGAAAATCGTGGCAAAAACTTTCGAAGCAACATTGAAGAAATATCAATTCGAAAGCTATAAGACATCTTGATTAACAATTTTCTTTGTCATGACCAAGTTTATTTTTCGAAAGAAGTTGAAGTGGCAATTTGACGAGGAATAAAATGATGATTTCAGTCAAGGTAAATGATTACTTCTTGAAGACTTCGGAAATATTTGATTGGATATGAACTGAAATGAAACAACTACGAGTATATATTCCAAAATTCCATTAAGAGAGTCATAGTTACGACCGCACCGGGGGGCCTGGGGGGCGGTTAGGCCCCCCAGACGTACCCTGGCGTTGGATGCGATCGGGCGTGGAGGGGTGGATTTTCGGGAAATCCTTGCGGGTACCGCCCCTCACCCCACACCAACAGGATTTCGCAGGGCTTCCTCCCGCTCACCGAACCCGGAATTGCTTCCTTACATCTACTTAGTGTGGCTAACCAAGAGACAGGACCATCGGCAGCGTTCGACCGAACGTTCGTACAAGTTAACTAAGCTCTTCTTTCGCCAGAGAGTGCTCGCGTCGCACACCTGCCCCCGCCAGCCATGCCAAATCAATTGGGAATATGGTCCCGGAAGTGGCCGGCCGGGGTCCTAAGCTCGGATACTAGTAGCTCCGTCCATCCGGGTTCCGACACCTCAAACGTCTGCCTTGGTGCCCTCCAAGGCTAGACTCGGATACTAGAGCCCGGAAGGACCGCAAGCCCCGACACCTCGAACGCTTGGATCCGTACAGAAGCAGGCGAGGATCACGGAACAGCATAAGCCGTCCAGTGCCTCATAATGGGGCTGCAATGCACCCATGAATGGATTACCGCAGCCCTGTATCCCTTTACCCGCTAGCGGAGCCGCTGCCCCTAAGAGGCCAACGCCAGTTGGAGATGAGGCTCACTAGCCTCCAGCCGCGAGCGGGCACTCACCTCCCCCCTAGAACTCATGTTAGGAAAGTTCCCTTTCCAACGTTTGATGAGTAACCGTCGAGGACTCTCACGAGCATCCTCTACCACACATCATATGTCGAAGATGTCGCGCCCATTACTCGTATAGGTGCGGGATAGGGCGGTTCATCAACAACTTTTGGGTGTACGCCGTGTGGTCTGCACCGCATACCCTTACGTTACCCCAAGGGGCACTCATGTTAGGAAAGCTACCTTTCCAGCGTTGGATGAGTAACCGCCGAGGGCTCTTGCGAGACACCTCTCCCACACATCTAGCTTGAAACCGGCCAACGCCTGTTGCCCGCAGATGCGGGATAGGGTAGTTGACCGATAACTTTACTGGGTGAGTGCTGTGTGGTCTGCACCGGAGGACTGTCAAACACCCATAAGAGAGAGACAGTGATCCCCCGCCACTCACCACTCGCCACAATTTTTGAAAATTGAATAAAATTCAATTTTCAAAAATATTTATGATTTATCAGCAATCTTACGAGTTATAGTAATATGAATTATTCCATACTTTTACTGTTTTGTTTCCGTCATTTCATCGAATATATAATCGAAATTTCTTCAAAAACCAAAAAACAGTGTTAAGTAAATCATTCTACTCTTTGAATTACTGCTTCTAGAATGGCATGTTGGAAAGAAGCACTCTGTGAATCCCCAGCTTGCTAGAGAATAAATAACTTCATGTGATTGAGCATACATTTTATTTCCATTTCCTGAAGAGATTTCTGTAATACTCTTGTGCTAAGTCGGTGAACCAATAAAATTAATTCTTGTGATTTGTCATATAAACTATCCAACTTTTGAAAACGCCATGACTGAAATTTGCAAAAGCAACATCAACAACCCAAAAACATTGAAGTCGAAGTATTGACTCGCATCTTTCGATGTTTGCAATATTATTCGCTATTTTGTGTTACTATTCAAGTCAATGTTAAACTCGGATTGTAAATTTTTTTTTCGTTTTCTTGGAAACGAAAAGTACACTCACGTCACATCAAAAACTATTTCATAAAGAATCCTAATTGTATTATATTGTACCATTTTGGAAATGATGGTCTTTCGTGATCACCCATGGAATTGATTTCGTTTGTTTGAAGGTGATTGATAACGTATAGAAGTAATTATGGAATTATTTTGTGTACGACACTGTTATTTCCCACGGAGTGGTTTGAAACTCTAGCCATTGAAGAAGCCCACAAGTCCACAAGAAACCCCGAGTCCGCTTGAGATACGTTGACGGAACCTTCATAATATGGATCCATGGAAATACTGAACTAGACGCCTTCCTGAAACACTTCAACAGTGTAAGACCTTCCATCACTCTCACAATGGAGAGGGAAGTCCACAACGACTTGCCATTCTTAGAGGTATTGGTGAAGAGGACCGACACTAAGTGGGAAACATCATTGTGTATACTGAAAACCCACTCACACGGGACAGTATCTGAATCACGAAACTAACCACCATCAATCGATCGAAAGAGGAATCAATCAGACTCTGGACAATGGATTGATCATTCCGAAGCGATGGCGAAACAGACAGTGGCTAAGCTAAGACAGCAGAGGAGTCACGCAAGGAAGAGAAGCCGTCAAAACCAGTGCTTGCACTTCCCTACATCAGAAAATTATTGGGGAGGATAAGAAGTATTGTGTTCAAGTACAACATCAGAACCTGCTTCAGATCCGAAAACACTATCCGTTGCAGCTTCACGAAAACCAGGCCACCAAACGCGGACTGGGGGAATGGCCGCTATGTCACTCATGTCCACGAACCCCTAGCGATATACGTAACCAAATTGAGGCGAGATATTGCAAAAAGATTAGAGAAAAATTGTGAAAGGCAGAATAAAATTTTGAACATGAGACGAAAAACAGCTCCGATTTACAAAATAGGAGATTTGGTGCTCATAAAAGTAACTAATTTCAAAAATGATGGAAATAGTAAGAAATTAGTCAAAAATTATAAAGGATCATTCAAGATAAAACAGAATTCAGGAAATGATAGATATGAAGTACGTGCACTATTAGGGTCAGAAAGGTGCCTAAACGCAAACTGTTATAAGGAAGTCAACGGTGTGGAACATCTCAAACCATTCACAGTGAGGAACGACAATTAGTGAGTCAAAATTCAGTCAAAATTAAAAGATGAAAACTAAATTCATGATTTCAAAAACTTCACCTCACGATTTGATCTCCACAAAATTTGTGGAGTTTGTAGAGAATCAATTAGAAAATTAAATTCATGATTAGAACTTGAAGTTGGGGATTAATCCAACCGGCAAAGATAACTCAGGGATTAAACTGAGTTATGGAAAAAACCAGTCATAATATAGAGATTGAACTAAATTAATGACTGGGAGTTGGAGTTGGGGATTAAACCAACAGACACATACAAAAGTTGGGGAATAAACCAACAGACATGAATAACTTAGGGATTAAACTAAGTTATGACACATACACACATATACAAAATACGTTGTTTATATAGGTTTTTATTGGAATGTTTGTTACAGATTGTCCTGATGGGCGTTTGAACCCATTTGAGGCCAAATGGGGTAGCAGGATGGCCGAATGTTCGGGACTGCTCTGGACATTACCTTGTTGGGAATATTGGATGGGACAACCCTGAACATCGCCTGATAGGCTTACATAAGAGGATGATACATTCCTTTGTGTGTTGAAATATTTTTAAGTGGGTCAGTATGAAACTGACATTGTTGTGGAATAGAATAATAAATATTTTAAAGTTGATGGTCTAAAGTGTTTTCATATCGTTGTTAGCCAGTGAGGCATTCCCAACAAGAAATTGATTGATGTAGCCGTTACTACGTGGTAGGAAATCATAATGGAGAAAAGAGAATTGAAACTTTCTATGTTTTTTACCACTTTTATTTGTAACTAACGTTACTGCAGTTGCGCCCTATAAGGACATTTTCAAACTTATACATTAAACTAAGAATGATTCATTCATTATATAGCACCCCTGTAGGTAATAATAGACGTACTTGGCTTGATTGTGTACCCGGATCTACTATCTACAACGCGGATGTGTCAATTTGAAAACCGGTTAGTGAAGTAAATCGATTTGATCATTAACAGGTTGCACCCGCAATGTTTACGCTTGTGAAATTCTAAAGATTCTAAATAATTGAATTTGTAATCCTTCCTTGCGTAGTTCAAAATTTAAGTATTGTTTAGATTCGGAAACTTGTGGTTGCATGCCAAGGAAGAACCATTCATGTTCAGCATACAGTTTTGGAAATTTCGACCACATTGTCCTATATAAAAACTATTACACTCCGGACACTTAAGCTTATAAACTCCAGATTTCTCCAACTTGTCCACCTCATCTTTGGCATTGAAAACGAAACCAGATAACCTGGCATGTGGTCTGAATGCCACTTTCATATTGTTTTTTCTGAAGAAACCCGCAATTATCTCTGTTCTCGTTTGAAAAGACAATGAATATTTATGCACACCTCTGGTTTCCTGAAAATGAATTAAAATTTTCAAGGAATCACACGTCAAAAGGTAAGACCTCGTTAGTTCTTAGCTCACACAAGTGAGCTAAGGGGTGTGATAACTGATTAACGGAAAAAGCATATTTTGAACATATATATAAATAGAACCTTTATAATGCAAAAACGTTCCATTTGACTGATTTTTGATCTCAAATACCTACAGAAAATTTTGTAGAAAAACATTCCACGACAAAAAGAATTTCACATTTTTTTATGACAACAAAATATTGAGCTACGTTCATACAAATTCCCATTTGCTAACTCGAAATGAGGAAATTTAGTTTCAACAAACGAGAGGGAGAAACGACTTCCACCAGAAAAAAATAATCCGTAAGGAGTACAAAGGTCCGCCACTCTATGCCGGGGCAAAATATTTCAACTTAAAAGTGAAACAAAATTTCTCAAATTCAGAAAAAAAGTCAAACACTTTCTGATTGATAACAAATTGTTTTCACTCCCTGAAAAAGTAAGAAAATGATATTTTGGTGCGACATATGTCGTAAATGATAAAATAATAATAATAATACACATAACAGAATGGTGCTGGATACACCTCAGTCCACCGCAGTCGAGTGATGGGTATAGAGGTTCCTGACACAAGGTGCAGGGCCTGCCGCGAGGCGCCCGAGACCCTAATGCACTTGCTATCAGCATGTCCAGCATATGCGGTCTCGGCCTATATCCATCGACATAACGCGGCCCTAAGAGTGCTATACTACCATCTACGGCACTCTTACGGTATTGACGAGACACCGGTGTTGCCCAACGCCCCGGGGGATATTGAATCCGTTGTGGGGAACGAGAAGTGCCGAATTTATTGGAACTATTCGTTCCCTAACCTCAGGCTCATACATGCTAATAAGCCTGATGTAGTCCTTCTCGACCACCAGACCAAGACGATATTTGTCGTGGAGTTTTCAGCTCCTGGCGAGATGAATATCATCAGAAAAGAGAAGGAAAAACGGATGAAATATCGAGATTTTCTCTTCGAACACCGCAGACTCTATCCAGATCACTCTGTCAAGATGGTTGTTCTGATTATTGGAGTCCTTGGTAGAATGATGTCTTCTCTACTCTCGAATCTTAAAATCATACCGGCTTGCCGCACCAATGCAGAACTGCTAGCCGCACAGGTGCAGAAGGCTGTCATTCTCGGCTCACTGCGCTTGCTCAGGGCACATGATTCTCGGACTCAATGATCACTTACTCCACGGTGTGGGGAGTGGTCATTGGTTGATAATGCTGGCGCGCCCTCCCGAATGTATCGGGGCTTCGGGGGACAGGGCAAATAATGACCAAGTCTCTCGCGTAGTGACCGTCAAATTTTCAGAGATGGTGAACACAATTGAAAGTCAAGGGCCAACAGTTGCTCTTTGGGTACAATATTTTCGCATGCTGTGTACGCTGCTGAAAAACTTCATCAAGCAGAAAGAATATATAACTAGGATCTCTATCTTGAAAGTGTGAAAGAAATGATACCCTACTTTCATGCAGCAGGTCATTTAAACTATGATGAAAGCTCACATCTTTACTACCAAGACATAGTCAAACTGCAAGAAAACATGAAAATTTTTGGTCTGGCATTTGGTCGGATCTGGGTATCGAACAGGTCCTCATAAGGGCAATGGAGCGCTATTGACGATTGACGAGATTAAGTGACAGAGTGTTCGCTCGGTGGACATTGGAAATATTCTGTTCCTGTCACAGATCTCCTGTGAATAATTAGAGATATTCACTGAGGCTCAAACAGGAATCTCCGAACAACATGTGGACATGAGGCCCACTCGTGTGAAGAAGCTGACAGCATGGCTCTCAGAACACCCACCATTTCTGCGTACAGAGGATATCGCTAAGCACTGGAGTAATGGGTCATGATGAAGTTAACTGTCAGTCAGCGCGACAAATTGGCATTACTGGCTTAAGGAAAATGATGGGAGAAAATTATGGAGATGTGAAGCAGAAAAGAGAAGACAAGGTAACCACTCTTGCTTTGGTTTCCTTTACATTGAAAATCGCAAATAAAAAGGTTGCTGTCAACCCTCTAACTCTCTTTCAACGGGTGTGTATCGCTAAGAGGTCTGACGACTATCTGAAAGACTTGTTCAAGTACGAGCTTGCACCATGTCCTATGTCCCTTTTCCTGAAGAAGGCCTACGAAATGGCACCAAGTCTTTCTTGTACTCAACTTTTACACCTCAAAGGGAAGTCGAGCTTGGCAACGGTGTAAGCGCAGTCATAGATGAGGGTATCTACTGCACAAAGTGGTTTGGCCCAAATTACATCGAGGTCCTTGCTCTACTGAGAGCTTTAGGGTCGTCGATTAAGAACATCTGGTTTTAGAAGAGTGAAAGAGGGAACGCTCCCAGCTTGATGTACACATCTGTATCATGTAAAATCCAGCCCGATGGCATTCTCTTTCTTCATGCAATAATCGGGTGCGATACTAACTTCGCACTGAAGTTCATGACTCTGAAGAAAGAATGAATCCATTCTTCTCCTTCTTTATTGTCAATTGCTGCATCCTCACAAATATTTTCACTTTTATTTCACTATATTCCATATTTTTGTTCGTGTTCGTTGTAAATACATAATTTTGAATAATGACGTTTTTTTACTACTTATTGGTTATGATCTTATGCGACGTACATACATATACAGGTGAACCCTTGTAGGTCCTTGGGTATTTTATAACAGACACGGTATGGTATTAGAGGCGATTATGAGTCAGAGAGATCAGTAAGCCCTAGGAAAGAGCAGAGAACCATTTTCGAGGAACACTTATTTTGGAAAAAACAGTTTTGAAAATTCAAAAAGTTGATGACTCACAACTTTCACAGAGAAAGTAGGCGATTGGGATTGATGGTGTAGCACTACAGCACTTTGAAAATGGGTTGTAGCAGTTTTTATCGGAATTGGAAAACACATTTTTGATCGTCCATAAAAACTTTCCTAACTGACTGATTTGTGATTAATTTTTTTTGATCGACGGGGAATTTCGTTTTCTTCAGTTTGATTTGTAATCACTTTCCACTTAAGATTGACCGTATTCAAGTTATAGGTGAAAAACTAAAAGTCCAAAAATTGCGCGGCTTCTGGGTCACCAAAACTTTTCCACAACCTCCTTGAGGTCGAAATCTTGGATTTGACATCACTGAACATGACTGAATAACATACTGAAATTTCAATAACTTGGGAATTTTTCGTCGTGATACTCCTTTTCCACGACCTGCCGACTGGATTATTAACGCACATAACTACTAATAATGATGTCCCCTGCAGTAGAAGACGAAACGTTTGATACTTCAGGTTTCATTCGACCACAGACCAATTTTTGTTTTCTTCAATCGTGAATCTGACCGTGAAAGCCTTTGTTTTCATTTTGGAATAATAATGTTGCCTTCGATGGAAATGGTAATGAAAATGAAAAATAAGAAAATACATTTTTTGTAGTTACATTAATCACTAAAAGTTGGTATAATTTCTAAAATATCAGTTTTTCGCATAGTATACTTTTGATAAAGAATGTAGTGAAATGTTGAAACCTTTTATACTGATTGATTCGAACTGTGTCTTAATTCATAGGAACGGATGCATTTGCTCAGGTGTAGTCCATTTCAATGAAATGATGTGTTATTCTTCCGAATACTTTAGAATATGTTTGTTTGAAGGTGATTAACAATGTTTCGTGATCAATTTCACTAGTTCGGACTTCCATTGTCTACTATATAAAATGATTTGAAATCCCTGTAACAAGTAAAAAAGAATAATCGAAAAAGGAATAGTTGAAAATAACAATTATATTAAGCAACAATAAACCTGAAATGAAATGATAGTGAAATAACCTACAAGTAAAAATATAATAATTGAATTAATAAAAATTAAAGGAATGAAAAAAGAAGAAGTGTAGAGATTCCAAGTCACGTTAGTTCACGACGTTTCGATTGTTGGTATCTACAATCGTCTTCGGGTGATGACTGGACTGATTCCTCCGAGAGATGACTATTTTATAGGCCGTTGAAATACTTTCACTTTCTCTACTTTCCATTTTCCGCTTCACTGATTCCGTGAGAGATGACCGTTTTGGCGGGAGTTGGTCATTTTTCGTTTGATGATGGGTTTCCATATGTTTCGTATATCTACGCTGGCCTGGCTGAATACCTTGTTGGACAACATGTATGCGGCTTCCTTAAATTTTCTCCTGAACCAATGTTCCTCTCTGTGCAAAATCTCAGCTTGAGACCACTCGATGTTGTGTTGATGGGTCCAAACATGGTCTGCTATTCCTGATTTGCTGGTTTCTCCTCGCTGTGTGTGCTTCTTGTGCTCGGCAATGCGAACATTCAATGGCCTCTTAGTTTCACCAATATAGGATTTTCCGCACTCACAGGGTATCCGGTAAATGCAATTCTTGGAATCGCAGTCCGCGTTTGGGGGCCTGGTTTTCGTGAGGGTGCTACGGATAGTGTTACCGGATCTGAAACAGGTTCTAATGTTGTATTTGGAACCAATTCTTCTTATCCTCTCCGATAATCCTCTGATGTAGGGAAGTGCAAGCACTGGTTGTGACCAGGCCCCCAAACGCGGACTGCGATTCCAAGAATTGCATTTACAGGATACCCTGTGAGTGCGGAAAATCCTATATTGGTGAAACTAAGAGGCCATTGAATGTTCGCATTGCCGAGCACAAGAAGCACACACAGCAAGGAGAATCCAGCAAATCAGGAATAGCAGACCATATTTGGACCCATCAACACAATATCGAGTGGTCCCAAGCTGAGATCTTGCACAGAGAGGAACATTGGTTCAGGAGAAAATTCAAGGAAGCCGCATACATGTTGTCCAACAAGGTATTCAGCCAGGCCAGCGTAGATATACGAAACATATGGAAACCCATCATCAAACGAAAAATGACCAACTCCCGCCAAAACGGTCATCTCTCTCGGAATCAGTGAAGCGGAAAATGGAAAGTAGAGAAAGTGAAAGTATTTCAACGGCCTATAAAATAGTCATCTCTCGGAGGAATCAGTCCAGTCATCACCCGAAGACGATTGTAGATACCAACAATCGAAACGTCGTGAACTAACGTGATTTGGAATCTCTACACTTTTTTATTTTTTTTATTATTTTCTTTTTTTATTCCTTTAATTTTTATTTATTCGATTATTATATTTTTACTTGTAGGTTATTTCACTATCATTTTATTTCAGGTTTATTGTTGCTTAATATAATTGTTATTTTCAACTATTCCTTTTTTAATTATTCTTTTTTACTTGTTTCAGGAATTTCAAATCATTTTATATAGTAGACAATGGAAGTCCGAACTAGTGAAATTCACTTTAGAATATTTTGCAATTCTATAAATTTTTGAAAAGCACGCCTATCAAGTAAAATCGTAAACCTTCGTCACGAATGGGATACAAAGTAATTACACACCGTATAACTCCCTTGATCGGTTCACTATGATATGATCCGGCATTTTCCTGAACGTTTTAGACTCTGATCGAAAATTCCACAACATTTCGGACATATACCGGATGTTCTGAAATACTTTTAAATGTTCTGGATTATTCTAGAACTTTTGAGAGGGCGAAACTTCCAGCCCCATTATTTTTCAAGGCACACCTTTCATGTAAAAATGTAAATATTATTTATGGACTAACTGATGTTACACTATTACAGAAAAAACTGTAAGCATATACATGCATATTCTGCTACATGTGCGAGGTCGGGTCGTATTTCATGAAGTACACTTTGACCTATACGACCCTAAATTTTCAAGTTACCATAATATAGTGATATATTGATTGGGCTGATTCGAAATGGTGCCGGTCCTGCCTCTTGTATCTATTTCAATGAGGACAGTTGATCAATAATGTACTCGAATTCATGATTTGGAATTTTATTATCTTCCTGTCAAAAACCCCATCACATCTTCAGAACAATGCGTATAATTCAGTTTCAATGATTTTATACAACAGAAACACACTATTCCCAATTCAACCTCATAACATATGAGGTTCAAATCAGTTCAGTTGAAGATAGGAGATTGTGTAGTATGAACAGGTTTTGAATAACGAAACAAATACTGATTACAATACGATTATACCGTTATTATTCTCGCGTTCGCCAGTCGTCGGTCATTCATCACAATAAATTGTTGAAAAATAGTCAACTCTTGTTATAAAAATGGAAAATTTATCAACTCTGTACGAACATTATACTTCGGGTGGTATTAGTCGTGGTTTGTCAGTGGATCAGCCGTATTTCACGTTGAATAATAAGAATATTTCCATATATAGTGGTTCTATGCATTATTTTAGAGTTCCCAGTGAATACTGGAGAGATAGATTGAAAAAAATCAGAGCTGCTGGGTTGAATGCTGTGGAAACCTACGTGCCTTGGAATTTACATGAGCCTCAACCAGGTAAAAAATTCGTTAATTTATTTTCAATCCAAAAAGTCCACGTCTCTTGTGAAATCAGACAGATTTGATGATTTCAATAAAGTACATCGGCTTTCATGAGTATTGAAAAATAATTGAAATAACTAGATAACTAGTTATCTGATGATTTGGTGAAATGTGAATTGATTCAATTTACGAACAGATCATTTTGGCATAATTCTCCAAATTGAAGTGTATTTTCAAAATATATATTTTTGCTAACCGTCGACTATTTGTTGCATCAAAATTCAGCAGAATAATGAATATTTCAAATTTCAAAAAAATAAACATTTCACAAATTATAATGAGTGTATGAAAAAACTCTAATTTGAGTTTGAAAAATTTGTATTTCAAATCCCTTATAAACTAGTTTGAATTAGAACTGATATCAACGAGACGTAGTGTGTTCTTAACTTCAAGTTTTTTCATAGTAAAATTGTCTCAACACTGGAATTTGCTCTAATGATAATGTTGAAGTATTATATTATCAAAGTTGAGTGATTAAAAAAACAACTGGTTCCTCAAAATGTTTCGTATGGAATCCAATTTTTAGTTTGAATGTGATACAATGTTTCTAATGTAACTCAATTTCAGATATTTTGCTGATTTCATTTTCAAATTTTCTAAACTCTTATACTCGTATGCCATATCGAGGTACTTTTGCAATTATCAATACATGATCAGAATGCTCAACAACGCCCCAACAATTACAATAAAAAAAAATGATTCGAACGTTCTATTTGCTATCAGAGGTTATGCTAGATTAGTCTGTATGGTGAGTGCTTTTGCAGGTCAGATGGTAAGGTACGTCTCTGCTGAACTCTAAAAACCTGATTCGGTCCCCTGCGGGACAGGCACAAAGTATGTGCTCTGCTGTTTCATCATTTCCCAAACAGAGGCGACACACACTGTCTTCCGAGTCTCTGCATGTGATGATTCAAATGAGAGTGACCTGTAATAAGGTCTGTTAGACATCGTAGTTCATCCCTACTGTAGTTCAACAGAACTACAGAAAGTTTTGTTATTGTCTGATTACCACAAAAAAATGAAGAATTTTCATACATTGCTTATTAAATTTAAAAAGTTTCGATATCAGAGAGAGATAACCAAAATTGTATTGGTGAGGTTGCAGACCTTCTTAAGTCTCACTTCCAGATTCATCGATATCCAATTGATATTCGAAAACAATTAAGACTCGTAGCCGCCACAAGTCGGTCTTTCTTTGACTACTGGACGTTTCCTTTCCTTTTCGTTAGCAGTTGAGAGAAATGTAGAAATATGCATGAGTGTCCTGAGGCTTTTGAATTCCCTCAAAAAAGGATAGCTTCAGCATTATAAGAACATCATTTCTCAATTACTTTTTGAAAAGGAGCTTTTTGACTCTCCACTGTTTGGTCAGCTATACCTCTCGTGGAAAGTCTCTTTTCAATTCTCAATTGCATGAGTCAAATCTAAACTCATCTTTCGTTGTATAATATTGTCTGAGATTATTCGTGTTGAACAGAGTGGAGTAGTGCCTTGCTATTTTTGCTACAAATTATTACTATCCAAAGTGTCTGATAATAAGTAAAAGAATGAATTTCATACATATCTTCGCTGAGAACTGTGAATTGTCACACGTAACAAGAATTTGGACTTTTCTGTTTGATCTTGGAAAATTTTGCAAATTATCTGAGAAAACGGATGTAGAAATGTAGATTAGATTATATACGGTAATGTTACACTTCCTCATTCATGATGTTATATTTTTTTTACAGAATGTAAAAAAATTTTTCATTCTCAAATTTAATTTTTCGAAGCAAAGGCATTGTGTAATTCCAATTTTTCATTTAAGTTAGTTTGAGTTCTATACAAACAATTTCCAAATAAAAACCATTTAGCTTCATTAGTTTGCACTGTGAATTTGGATTTTCATTGAAATCCATATTATGACCCAGCCAATTCACAGATAATGTTTCCTCAATCTGGAACCATTTTTATCTGATATAATCCTAGTGATACGTATTAATACTCATTCAGATTTTACTATAATTCCGAAGGTTGAAAAAACTTAGCCAATCAATGTAGATGATCTATGGCTTAGCGATATTGCTGAGTTGTATTATGTCACCTTCTATCAACTTGTTACTCAGTTAATTATAGTCATTCACCAGTATAATTGACGCAGACAGCCTTCAGATTATGCTCCTACCTATTTATGTGCGAATCTCATATGCAATGCTAATACTTTTTTTTTCTGATTGATTCGGCCGTTACTTGATGAATATCCATAGTAATTCCATCAACTACACCTCACGCCTTGATCTTCACAATCTTCATTTTCAAAAATATATCACATATATATCACAGTAATCACTGTAACATGCAATATTGTGAAGATCAAATCATAAGGTGTAGTTTATGTTCATCACTATTTCAAAAAAAAATGTATTTCATCAGTTCGGACTTCCGTTGTCTAATATGATATGAATTGATTGATTCTTTCAACGAAATGGTTACTCCAGAGTGATGGTAGAACAGGATTTAGCTAGAAGACAGCAAGAGCTCCACAAGGAAGAGAAGCCTCCACAACCAGTACTTGTACTCCCCTACATCAGAGGATTATCGAAAAGGATAAGAAGGATTGGGTCCAAGTATAACATCAGAACCTGCTTCAGATCTGGGAACACTATCCGTAACAGCCTCACTATCCGTAGCAGGCCACCAAACGCGGACTGCGATTCCAAGAATTGCATTTACCGGATACCCTGCGAGTGCGGAGAATCATACATCGGTGAAACTAAGAGGCCATTGAAAGTTCGCATTGCTGAGCACAAGAAACACACACAGCGAGGAGAAACCAGCAAATTCGGAATAGCAGAGCATGTTTGGACTCATCAACATAACATCAAGTGGGCTCAAGCTGAAATCATCCACAAAGAGGAACACTGGTTTAGGAAAAAATTCAAGGAAGCCGCGTATATGTTGTGTAGCAACGCATTTAGTTTAGCTAGCGTAGAGATACGTAACATATCGAAACCTCTTATCAAGCGAAAAACGACCAACTCCCGCCAAACGGTCATCTCCCGCTAAAACCAATGAAGCTGACAGAGGAAAGAGAGGATAGGTGAAAGGTGAAAGCACCCGAATGACCTATAAATAGTCAGATCACGGAGGAATGAGTCCAGTTATCACCCGAAGACGATTGTGGATACTAACAATCGAAACGTCGTGACGTAATTTGTTTTGGAATCTTTTAATTTTTATTTTCATTTTTGTTAATGATATTTTATTATTTTCAACTTTTAATAATATTTCAATTTTTTATTTTCTGGTTGTTGCTTGTATGTTATTTCCTTGTGATTTCAGTTTTTTGTTTTAATACAATTGTTATTTTCGGTTAATCTTTAATTTTTTTTCAGAGATTTCAGTAGTAACTGAAAAAAAAAATTTATTTGTTGAAATCTTCATATATCAATAGTGGTATCATAATATCTTGAAATGTTATCAATAAATTCACGTTTTTTAATGAAAACGTTGTTATTCAGCAATACTATGAGAGCAAACAGCATGATGAAACCGTGAGTCCATAGAATTTTATCTATTGCTGGTTGCTCGATTGGTATTGCTCAAAAATAGCAAAGTTTGAGTTTTTTATATATGGACAGAACGCAAGCACTACAGCAAACTCCTTAAGGCGCTCTTAGAGTGGTGACTGTGCGAAGGTAGTGGATTGGATTTAATTCGCTGTAGATTAAATCCATTTGGAAAAACGTTCTCAGGAAGTGTATACCACACAAACGCAGTTCTCCAAATGAACAAGTTCTTGAACAGTGAAGTTCGAGGTGTACTATGTTGAAACTCAAAACGATGAGTAGCTACAGTCCGTCGCGTATTTCTGGTATGTACCTCTCTTGGTGGAATCAAATGTGTCAAGTCACTTGAACACTTTCCGTGAAAGTATCTATAGAAAAGAGACGAATCCCTAACCTTTCTTCGATATTCCAGACTGTCAAGGTTGCAAATGATGTTCGTGTTTCGGACACAGATGGCTCTGTTCTGGATGGAATATAGAAGCTTCAGGGTATGCTTAGGGGCAGAGCTCCACACATGAGAACACTACTCCTAAGAAGGTCTGATCTGTTGCTTTCAAATCTGTTTTATATGTAAATTAGTTACAGGGTGTAACTGAATAAGATCCTATCTTTTTTTCGATGAGGAATCACCTCCTTCAATGTTTTACGCTTATTTAGTTACACCCTGTATAATCAATAAAAAAAATCGTGCAATAATGAGAAGGAACCAATGGAGACAACAGGGATTGGTTTGCCTTTTAGGCCTTTTAGGTGCATCACGGAATACTATTAATAAATTTCATCTAAAGGAAATTAATGGAAATCTGTCGAGGTTTAGTAATATCAATTTTTTCACTTGAATTTTGGAAGTTTTGGGATTTTTTATTTCTCTGAGGTCGGGTAGGATAAGGTAATGTCAGTATAGTAATGGATAAAGAAAATAACTTTTGTCCAATTTCTACTGAGATTTTTATTCGTTACGATCGATTTCTGTTTATCAAACCATTTTCGAGACACATATTGACATAAAAATCTTTGAAAATAAAATGATACAGTCGATGGTCTTCAGGTATCTGCAGTTGGTACCTAGAATAACGGGAACGTTACCTCAATTGATGATACCATTTCTGAGATACCAAAACAATCAAATTTCCAAAAGCCACTCTCCTCGATGAGAAGACTTAACGGATTGTCTCTGGTCTGGATTCCTGACCATACTAGCCTGGAAAGCAATGGGGCTGCTGATTCCCTTGCAACGAAGGGTGCTGCAAGCAGCTTCATCGGACCAGAACTTGTCATCGGCATCGCTTTAGGCATTGCCAAACAAAGATTGAACACCTGGATGGCAAGAAGCTTGATACCAAACAGTTGTTGGACTACAGTAGGGATGAACTACGATGACTAACAGGCCTTCTTACAAGTCACTGTCATTTGAATCATCATATATACAGAGACTCGGAGTGTCGGAATACACACACTTTGTCCCTGCTCCGCTGGGGACCGAATCAGGTTTTTAGAGTTCGGCAGAGCCGTACTCTCATCATCTGACCTGAAAGACCATCCACCATAGAAACTAATCGGCTTCATTAAGAAGCTGGGTTTGTTTGGTCAATTGTGAATAGGTGTGGGCCACAATAAACCCTTGCGAGTTGCGGTGTGAGGTTGAATAGACCCACTCACTTTGTACCTAACCTACCAAAAAAATTATTATTTAATTTAAAAAACATATCAAAATTACTGACTATTGAGGTAGGAGGGTGAATTTGTTGGAAGCTTCGGAAATAAATGAATTGAATAAAAACCCCAATTTCAAAACCCTTATTGACCAACTAGAACTATGCAGCTCTCATCTTTTGAATTTGTGAATTTTGACAATTCGTTTAGGATCCACTGGTATTTGGAAAAAAATCACGAGTAGTGTTTTTGTATCAATTGTCAGTAATTTTGATATGTTTGGTGTAGTAATGAATATTACTGGAGTTTTTTTCCAACACCAAATCGTTATTTTTAACACCTCGATACGTGTTTCGATCACCAAGTGATCATCTTCAAAGAGGAAGTTTTAATCTTCCTCTTTGAAGATGATCACTTGGTAATCGAAACACGTGTCGAGGTGTTGAAAATAACGATTTGGTGTTCGAAGAGAAATTAGACAAAAGTTATTATCATTATCCTTTATCCAAAATTAAATTTCACAAAATAAATAATCATCAATCGAACAAGATAAGGTAATGAGAACAAGATAAGATAATAAGAAAAAATAAAAAATCATATTCATACTTCTTTGACAATTGTGCTAGTCAGCTGTAACAATGTGAGGCAAATCAATTGAACAGAGACAATTGTAGTTTTTGAAATACTTTTTGTTGGAATTTTTCATTGCCTCTACAATCCACTCTCATCCAAAGATTTCGGTTGGATGAATCTCTAATAACAATAATATATTGTTGTTTCGGTGAATACATTCGTTATTGATGATTAGAAACAGATGGCAAAGGTATCTAACTTTGCAATTGAACTGAAGAATCAGCAATAAAACTTTTTGAATTTCATGACGCAAAATGACTATTAATGCGATTTTTCATTAACTTAACCTAAATCTCATATTCAAATGGACTGTCAAGTTGTGATAAGAATTCACTGTACATATATTTCATTTCCATAAGACATGAGCTCTTATCGGCCACGTTCAAACTATCTTTATTTGAATTCTCAATGTATGTTGATTACATGAAATTGTAATTCATCTGTCGGTTCGAAGAAAATTCAGAATAAACATTATGCAGTAATTCGAATATTACATTATTATAAAAATGGAGTTTAAGGTCGTGAAGGAAAAGGTGAAGAAATGGGACAACATGAAAACCAATTTCACTTCTTATATCACTCTGGGAATATTTCTCACGATTGATTGATTGATTAATTTTTTTCAATCTCTCCATAATGGTATGTCAATTATGTAGTATAAATATGACAGGAATCAAGTCATCTGACATTAGATATTAATGTTATGGAGACAATTGGATAATCGATAACTTGGTGGAATAAAAAATAGTTTTTCTACATTATTCCTACTGAATATTCAATACCTTCACTTTCAATATATTGAAATGTGCTTGCATTTTCCTCCGTATTGAATAATTCATTCATTTTATGATGAAATTGATGTTTCAAAGAAGTTTCAAAAATTATTTCATCAAGATTATAGGTAATTTGAGGAATGAGAATCATTTCAAGTTTCATTTTTACAGTGTATGCAAGGATTTTCAATTTCCTGAAAATACGAATGACGAAAGTAAAGAAAGTTGTCATGAATTCCGTCTTGCTCTTAAATATGTGAAAGTTATCACAAAGTTTCCATATTTTTCCTAATGAAATTATAGCAGGCGAAGTATATTTGTATGCAAAGACAGAGTTATTCATAATTTTTCAAACCTTTAGTTTCCATTAGATAGAAATTGTTTTCTAACATACTTTATTCATATTTTAGGCAAGTATGACTTTGGAGAAGGAGGAACGGATATGCAAGAATTGCTGAATATTGAAAAATACCTGAAAACAGCTCAAGAAGAAGACCTTTTTGTAATTGTTAGACCAGGACCTTTCATTTGTGCTGAATTCGAATTTGGTGGTTTACCAAGCTGGCTATTGAGAGAAAAAAATATCAAAATACGAACATCTGACGAAAAATTCATGAAACATGTCCGAAGGTATTTCAATGTCCTCCTAACACTGCTGGCAACTTTTCAGTTCACCAGAGGTGGACCGATAATATCTTTTCAAGTAGAAAATGAATATGGTAGTACTGAAGATTCGGATGCCGATCCACCTATCATTCCCGATTTGAAATATATCGAGGAACTCAGGCAACTGATGATAGCAAATAACATAACTGAGTTACTTTTCACGTCAGACTCCCCAACAGGTCATGCAAGCAGAGGTTCTCTTTCATCTTTATTTCAAACAGCCAATTTCAACTCAGACCCAGAAAAAGAGTTCGACAAATTGAAAGAGTTGCAAAAAAATAAACCGTCTATGTCAACTGAATATTGGGCAGGATGGTTCAACCACTGGTCTGAAAAACACTATATAGGAAATACAGTAGACTTCACTATCACCTACGAAAGAATATTGAAATATCCAGCCTCTGTAAATTTATATATGTTTCACGGAGGTACAAGTTGGGGTTTTTTGAACGGAGCTAATATGGCATCTGTGAACCAGTCCGATTATCAACCAGATATAACCAGTTATGATTATGATGCACCTCTTACTGAGTATGGTGACTATACTTCTAAATATTTTGCTGTAAAACTTCTCTTGGAAAAATTCAACTCAATCAAAACAAAACTACCAGAAGTACCAATTGTTAAAAAACCAGATTCTTATCCATCTCTGAATATCAGTGAATTTCTTCGATATGAAAATATAATTTCACAACTACCTGTTCAGGTGGAAAGCAGGAATCTCATTTCAATGGAAAACTTACCCATCAATAACAATACTGGTCAACAGTTCGGATATATAATATATCGTAAAAGATCGGTGACCATAAACAGATTTGCTGTTTTGAAGATATTGGGTTATGTTTATGACTCTGTGAATGTCTACGTTAACAATGAGCTGATTACCAAAAATGTTGTCGATCTAGATTCTTTCGGTTACTGGAGGAAAGAGAATGGATCGATAAACTTAGGTTCCGACAAAGTTAAAGAAAATGCTACCATTGACATCATGGTTTGCAACATGGGAAGAAATAACTTTGGTTCTCTGGATCAATTCCGACAATTCAAGGGTTTATGGCAGGGGATATTACTCGATGACCAGGAGTTACTCGATTGGGAAATTTATCCTGTTGAATTCAAGAAGTCTTGGATTTCTAACCTCAGTGGTTGGACCACTTTCGATGCCTCCTCAACACCTTTAATAGGAGCAGGCTTGTATAAAGCTGAATTACTCCTGAAAGACTTGCATGATACTTTCATCGATATGAGTAAATGGAGGAAAGGATTAGTTATCGTAAACAACTTTGTATTGGGTAGATTCTGGAAAATTGGCCCGCAGCAGAGTCTCTATATCCCTGCACCTTTTCTGAAAATTGGTATAAATGAAATAATTGTATTTGACGAGTTCTCTTCCGGGAAAAATGTATCATTCTCTGATGAACCTATATATCTCAACAACTTCGTCGATGATTTATTTGAATTGAGTTAACGTTTACTGTATTCAGTTACGTTTTCAGTATTCACTGAATGCATTTTAATGTAATAATTATTGAATAAATAATTTAATTCATCAATATTTTCGTCATCTTCATTTTATCATCAACACTTCGACTAGAATCTAAAGAAATGAATTCATAGGGGCATAATTCAACCATATCAGAACCAAGGTCATCCCACGCGGTTTTCGAAAATTTTCATCATGGGGAGAAATAATGAAGATAATATGAAAGACTGAATACTCAAACAGTTGGTGGATCTAAAAACAACTCGGAGAAAAATGAAGAAAACTCTGAAAATTTCATTCTACATACTACAAACGAAATCAAACAGAGAAAGCAATGATGAAATCATTTATTTCCATTCAGTTCTCTCATTGAGTGGTTTATAATTTCATCATTGAAATACGCCACACTGACCAGGTTCCAGATAATACCAAGAAAGGACAATATAATATCATTTGCAGAATGTTGATGAGTCTCCCAATCATATCGTCACCATTTTGTCTTTCTAAGATTCCTTCTAGAGCTCTTACAAACATCTGTAGGACTGAACAGGAATTATTGGGAATCGAATATTGCTCAAAGACATCCTGTACCTGTCAGGAAGATGAGAAATGGATTTTGTCAGGTCATATCTGGGATTATTTCATTCTCATATATGTAATTGTAGGGATATCATATGTATACCATGAAAGATAAAACGGAAACTGTATTACAGATCGTTTGGGAGTTTTTATCACATATTCAATATTCAATGACGTTTAGAATTTATAATGAATTACATTTTTTTTTAATATCGTCAGGATATTTTGAATATTTACTCGAATTTGAATGTTGAAGAAAGTTATCTTTGCTGTTTCAATGAGCGAGTTCACTTTCCTATTCGAACGAACGAAAAAATAAGCTGTTTCAAATTGACAGTCATTATATTAAATAAATTCAGAAGTTGCACGTGAGAATATCTGAAAAATGGAAAACATATTAACAGATTGATAAGTCTATTTCAGAAAAAATCAGGTGATCTGAAATGAAAAATGAGTAAATCTAACATCGCCCACTCCCGCCCCATCGACTCTCAGTTGAAACTTCCAAATGACAACCACATGTAGGAACTCTTTGAAATTACCCATCAGTGGTCAGAGAAGAGAAATTATTGAATTCTATTCAGTCATTGAAAAAATGTTTCGAGTCGTTCAATCCGTTCTTATCCGAATGTGTGAGAATCCTTATAGTCATGACTGAACTCATGATCTTTTGACATAAAATGGTTTGCAAATGTAAAATTCGTCTTCAAATCCAAAAACTACTTACATGTCCTTTTATTCTTTAGAAAAAAGTGCTCCCCTTTGAATCACTATGGAGTTTGGGATAAGAATCACTCCTGACCTATTCGATACTGTAGTTTTGCCTATTGTTGTTGATAGATTTGCTTCAGTTATAATTCTCAGGACTATGTCCAAGTATACCTTTCTTATGAAATATTATTGGTGAGTTTGCCAGAGTAGCTCAATGTCCTATTAGGCTCAGTGTTATTGAGGATACACTACAAAAACACAATTTTGTCTATTTTCCACTATTACATATTTTCCACATTAAACAAATAGCAGTTAATAACAAAATACCTACCACTCTAGTTAACAACATAATAATGAAATATCAATAAAAATCAATAATGAAAGAACTATACTCAATTTCCACAAGACCAGAACACAAATATGTAAGTATCCATTATGCTGGTGGAATCTACGAGAATATTAAAAATTATCTCTCAAAATTCAATTTACAAACATCCTACACATCCAACGGAAATTTAGGAAACATATTATTTAATGCCAAACCAAAATTAGAGAAAGGGAAGAGATCTGGTATATATCGATTAGAATGTGGTGAATGCCCTGCCATATATACAGGCCAAACTGGGAGAAATTTTGATACAAGGTACCACGAACATGTCATTTCAGATAAAAAATCATTAATGTACGAACATCTTCAAAATTCGAAATATAAAATAGATAAAGATAATCTAAAGATCCTACACACATGCGAAAAAGGGAAAATGATGAATCTGTTGGAATCTATGGAAATAAACAGGTCAAAGAAAAATCCCAATTCTATTGTCCTCAACGAACAACTTGAACCTATATCCTGAACCTATAATCCAGATCCCAAAACCTACATTATTTCGAAAGCTTTGTTATGTTCATGGATTTTACAGGTATATGAAACGCAGGTACCGGGTACCAGGTATATCAGGTATATCAAATCATTTATGATAGAATAAACAACATAGGTATAAATTACTCAGATTTAAATGTAATCAGTTAGTTTTGAAAATGGTGTAATAGCCGAAACCGGTCAACAATAAAGAAATATAGTGGAAAATAGACAAAAGTGTGATTTTGTAGTGTATCCTCAGTGAACATGAATTTCCACAAAATTAACAAGTCTTCAATCGAAGAAGTGAACTCAGTGTTATTATTTTTAGTTGGATAGACCTGATTTATAGCTTGTTCACGAATTTTTTTGTGAGGAGTTGAGTCGGCAATACCTCGTTGTTGAGAGCAATTTCATAAATCTCAGTTTTCTCTAGAAATTACTAGATTTTTCGATATTGAATATAATATTCACATTATTGTGTGAGATGTTTATCAGTTTTCCAGAATGAGAACAGAGGAAGATACCATCCAAAAACATTTGGAGGAAGTATATCTTTTATTGAGAACACTTTCCTAACACCAGAACCAAAAATGCTGTTTTTTGTTTTTTTCGAATGGAATTATTATTTCGGAGAATATCAAAAAATGGAAAAAGAAAATGTAATTGCATTCGAAGAGTTCTATGACGATGTAATAATAATAATAATAATAAGCCCACTGAAGAAGTCTGGTTGAGATACGTAGACGACACATTCATAATATGGAACCATGAGAATGCAGAACTAGACACTTTCCTGAAGTACATCAACAAAGTAAGTCCTTCCATCACTTTCACAATGGAGACGGAAGTCCACAACGAATTGCCTTTCTTAGACGTATTGGTGAAGAGGACCGACAATGAATGGGAAACATCTGTATATCGAAAACCTACTCACACAGGACAGTATCTGAACCAGAAATCCAACCACCATCAAGCGACTAAAAGAAGACTCATCAAGGTTTTTCTAGACCGTACCTTAGGGTTCTGTAATACAAAGGATTGTCTCAAAAAGAAACTAGGCATCATCAAAAATGAATGAATGGTTACTCCAGAGTGATGGTAGAACAGGCTTCAGCCAGAAGACAGCAAGAGCTCCACAAGAAAGAGAAGCCGCCACAACCAGTACTTGTACTTCCCTACATAAGAGGATTATCGGAAAGGATAAAAAGGATTGGGTCCAAGTATAACATCAGGACCTGCTTCAGATCTGGGAACACTATCCGCAACAGCCTCACGAAAATCAGGCCATCAAACCTGGACTGCGATTTTAGGAATTGCATTTATCGGATACCGAGTGAAACTAAGAGGCCATTGAAAGTATGCATTGCTGAGAACAAGAAACACACACACAGCAAGGAGAAACCAGCAAATCCGAAATAGTAGAGCATGTTTGGACTGATAACATAACATCAAGTGGGCTCAAGCTGACATCATCCACAAAGAGGAACACGCATTTAGTCAAGCTAGCGTAGAGATACGTAACATATGGAAACCTCTAATCAAGCGAAAAACGACCAACTCCCGCCAACCGGTCATCTCCCGCTAAAACCAATGAAGCGGAGAGAGGGAAGAGGGGATAGTTCGAGGTGGATAGGCACTCGAATGACCTATAAATAGTCGGATCTCAGAGAAATGAGTCCAGTTATCACCCGAAGATGATTGGATTGTGGATACTAACAATCGAAACGTCGTGACGTGACTTGGTTTAGAATCTTTCAATTTTTATATTTCATTTTTTGTGAATGATATTCTTCAATGTTTAGCTTTTATTATTATTTCATTTTTTGTTGTTGGCTTGTATGTTATTTCTTTGTAATTTTAGTTTTTTTGTTTAATGAAATTGTTATTTTCGGTTAATCTTTTAAATTTTTTTTAGGGATTTCCAATCAATTTATGGAAGTCCGAACTGATGAACTGTATATAAGTTCAGGAAGGAAGAGAAAAATGATTTCATTGAAACAAAACTGTGCAAATAGACCATCAGAGGTCGTCATAACTGTTCGTCAATTAAATATTACGTGAAGGTGTATTATTCATAAAAATGATTAAATGCAAAATATTTGATTCAATGGGGATGTACGTGTATATTAAAAAATGTTCACTTCGTAAGTGAGTGAATAAATATACTTTTGTTTCATAAATTAATTTCATCTAATGAAACAATTTTTCTTTGTAGAAAAACCGAATGTGGAAAAATAAGATATCCTGATCAATGTTTACAATTTTCTATATATCGTATTTTGTTATCAACAATCTTCAAATAAACATCTACTCCATATGACAATTTTATCTGTTATCTTGATTTGGAATAATAACTTATTTGTGAAATAACAAATAACAAATCAGTAAATATTGAGATGATTACTAATAATTCTCATCTCGTGCAAGTTCTGACATTGGAGAATGTACTAGAATATTTAAGGCACCTTGAATTTTCGCAGCTTGCGGACAATCCGTAGGACTCAGAAAATTATTCCTCTCACTGTGACAAAAACTTCAATAAAATAAGTAATTTTTTTTTATGTTAAACGGTTTTATATGATGTAGATAGTGTAGTAAAAACTGAAATTCGGTAGGCCCTAGTGGCAGTCATCATACCACTCTCCTCAGCAATCTACGGTATTGATCAGATGAAAAAATAATAAATGCGTTGGGCGTAGCGTAATCTGAGTAAATATGTAAATACTACGCCCAACGATTCTATTCTTTTTTATCTGATCAATACCGTATATTGCTGAGGCGAGTGGTGTGATGACTGCTACCTAGGACCTTTCGAATTATTCATCAGTTTTTAGTATATTATCTACATCATATGGAACCGTTCAACATACTTTTTTTACTTATTTTATTTTCAAGTTTTTAGTTTCCAATTTTTATCCACCCTAATGTCACACGATTCTCGACACGGTTAACATGTTACGTTAACTTGTGTGGTGTATCGCTAACGACGTGACATTTTTAGCCCCCCTAACGCCACACAGCCCTCGACACGATACAAAATCTTGACTTGAGTGGGAGATCCATGCTTGTATCCCGATTCTGAATTGACAAAGTTCTTTGTATAGATTATATTGGACTTGCATCATTTTCATTCTGTACTAATATAATATTAGTCAAGCCCTGTCATTTGATACCCATATTGAGGTAGTTGTGAAAAAATATGTAATCCGCCATTTTGTAGCTGCGGCCATCTTGAATATGCATTTTTTCTCAAAGTGTACCAGTATTCTTCCAGTCAAGCTTTGTCATTTAATACCCATATAGAGGTCATCTTGGATTTACAATGATATAGAATTTATTAAATTGTATTTTCATCAAAACTAAACGTGTGTACCAAATATCAGTGAAATCTCTCAACAGGAAGGGGGTCAAACTTCAATTACTAAATTTGACCCAAAGAAACAAACAAACAGGGCGAACTGAACAAAACCTTTTGAAAATACTGAAAATTTTATTTTATGAGTTCCAAGTATCATCGCTCAAGAGATTGAGATGAAATTATTCGTGATAAAAATTGCTGTTCTACGAATAAAAGAACAGCGATACTGAACAGATTTTCCTTACAAAAAATAGAAACACTTTCAATTACCTTGATTTTTGTTCCATTCTCCAGCTGAACAGTAATTTTCTCTGTGGGCATGTGTACGAATTGATGGACATATTTGATATCACCTTTAACTTCCTTCGATGACTCGCTCTTGATCAGTTCCTGTAAAATCACTTGAAAATTAGGATGATGAAATTCACTATTCCATGAAAGTACTACTGGTATTCAGAGAATCGATTTTATTGACCAATCATTTACTTGAATATTGAACAAAAGTAGAAGAAGATGTATAGGTATTCCTCTTTCTAATTGATGGACAATTATATGTGATGGAATTGGCCAAAACTTTAATAAAATCCATGAATTACTCAAGAAACAATTCATCATGAGATTTTCACTGAAAGGTGTACAAATCCGCAACACGTGTTCCGCTATATAATAGGTTACAGTATAGAAACCACGTGTTGAAGCATTCAAAAAGGTAAATAAGTAACATCCCAGAAATAACCTCCTAAACTAACGGGAGATTGTAAAATAAACTGAGAAAAAAAACATGCATCACAACCTCATCATACTGAAAATAACATAAAATAGTATGAGGGAATAGCAACAACATTTCTTTCTTCAGATGGTAATATTGAAATACTTCCAGCTGATGAAGTGAATGCCAATGGATACTATCGATTATGAAAATGAATTATCTCGATTGTTTTCGAGTACAATATATCAAAATAATATATCAAAAAACGTTCACAGGAAGGTGAAGAATCATTTAACAGAATCAGTTGAACGGAAAATGTATGGAATATCAGCTGCATATAAAAATATCCTAACCAAAACAGAAGGCACTCAACCGATTTGTCATTTCAATAAATCTTTACATTTTTAAGGATCGCCCAAATTATTCAAACCAAATGTCTCTCCGATACCCACTGCAATTTCAATTGGATTATCTTTTCAAAAATTTGCAAGATACCTTTCGGGAATTTTGAAACTGATATCAGGGAATGGAAACAGTTTTCTAAGAAATGCCACCTATTTCATAATTAAATTATGGTTTGTTTGAAGGTGATTATGGTGTTCCGGAGAGCTTCGAACTTCAAAGTCTTTTCACGTATGTACCTATTGATAAAACTCCCCAAATTGTAAGATCCACTTGGAAATTGAATCAACTTCGAATGGAAGATGGATGTTGAATTTCACTTCAAATGTTGATGTTTAATATATTAGTTTAATTTTTCAATTTACATCCTGTATTCGATGTAACAAATCCATTGACATAACCAAGTTGTAGTTTTAACAAAATGATAATTGAACAGTGATGGAAAATTAAAAATTTTTGAAAATTAATAATCGACTTCGAGCTCAGATATAATAAGGCACAATCCTAGGTAAGGTACAACATATGGCCCTTATCGTCATGAAGTACTAGTACTATGGATGAAGAATTATCAGAATTGAAAGTAATTTTGATGAAATGCCAAACAAATGGAAATGGGAATGGAGTTATAGGAACCAAAAGTAAAAGCAGTCAAAAACCTTGGATTCAAAAAACAGAAATAGAAAATGCATAGAACACTTCCAGACAAAGCATCGACTATTATTATTGATTGATCAAGAATTCGATGACCATTTGAATCTTTTTGGACATTTAATGTCTCTATATCTGCAATAGACACTTAAAATGTTGATATATGATGTATCAGTTGAATTGTTCTATCAACATTCTGTATTCAATGTAACATATCCATTGACATAACCAAGTTATCGTTGAAAACAAATGAGATTTTGAGAGTGACAGAAAATGAAGAATTTTTGAAAAAAAAATAATTTTTAAATTTTTTTCGAGCTCAGATATGATCGAGCACAATTCTAAGTGGAGTATAACAATGTTGTTATCTCTATGTCAGAACCACAGAAGAAAGAACAATAATTAGATTTATAGGATACCTTGTTCTTTTGGAGAAAATTATACTGGTGAAACATGCATGAGAATGAACAATGTTTGCAACAATGTAATATACCTAACTATAACTTGGTATCATTTGCAGATCCAAGCATGTGCAGGGTGGTGTGGACATATTTATTCGTAGTAATATCGAACATAAACCTCTTGAACCTGAAAAATTTTGTATTGAGCGTAATTTTGAAGTATGTGGCATCGAACTCCTTATCTCAAAAACTGCCACTGTCTATAGATCTGCTTGCATTGAAGATTGCTCTGTTTTCTTGGGTGAGCTTGAAAAACTTTTAATCTTTTTTTCACAAAAATATACGCGGCTATATAATATTACTCGGAGACTTCAACATAATCTTCTTGAGACCTTCTTCGAATCTCACTAATCTGATTTGTCTAACACATTCTTTTGGACTTGAGGCTACTATCAAAGAATATACCAGAGTTGATAATGGTTCAAAGAGCTGTATAGACAATATACTCACAAACTTTAATGAAAACAGCTATGAATCTGGCGTTATTGATCCATGCGTCTCTGATCACTATGCGCAATTTATAAATATGAATAATATCAAGCAGGTTACAAATGTCCCTCAATTCAGAAGAAGTATAAAATCTTCAGGTATTCTCGAACGACAAACTTCGTTACAAAAGTTAATTGGAGCATATTCAACGACAATATCTCTTCTGAAGTTATGGTAGATTTTCTATTGAATCTTTATGTAAGTCTAGTCCATAAATTATTTCCCCTTAAAAAAGTCTTCAGTGAATCCAACAGAACCCTTGTTAGCTAGTTCAACGATGACTTAAGGAAAATGTGAGATACAACTCATTCCATAAAAACAATCTATGACGTGACTAACGATCCTAATCATAGACAAGTTTTTAAATATGTTAACAATGTATATCATAAGGCTATTTTGGAATCGAAAAGGTCTGCTTTTGATAAATTCATCAGTGACTCAGATATTGAAGTCAGAGATAAATGGAAACTCATCAACTTTGAAAAAAATAAAACTAACTCTCGTAAAACCTGTGGTGATATCACACCTCATGAATTTAATACGTTTCTTAATACTATATCTGAAACTATAATCAATCAATTTTCGTCTAATAATAATATTGCTTGCCCATCATCTGGAACCTGCTTCAGCAGCATATTTCTTCTTTAAACTGGTGGCCACCTCTGAAGTCTTCAATGCCATCAATGAGTTTAAAAAATTCCAGTTGCTTTGATGTCTATAATAAAAACCAAGTTCTTTCTTGATTGAACCACTCACATACCTTTTCGATGTAGTATGTATAAGAGAGGATACTTTCCCAGATAAATTTAAAATCAGTAAGGTCACTCCAGTTTTTAAAAAGGGTGATATAAACCTTCTTAAAAATCATCGAACCATCTCCATCGTCCCTATATTTGGAAACAAATTTGAAATAATTCTTAAAAAGACTATATCTCTATTTTGATATTAACAATATCCTCAACACGGATCAATATGGCTTTAGAAAATCTTGTTCTACTATACAAGATGTTGTTCATGTGGTCAAGAGCATAGTAGGTGGTTTTGAACAAAAACAGCATAGCTCGGCAAGATTGTGCGATTTGAGCAAAGTATGTGACTGTGTCTCTCACCACAATGTACTAATGAAACTGAATGAATACAGAATCAGAGGAGTTGTACTTTCTCTATTTAGCGTCTACTTGTTCTTGTCGTAAACAATGCGTTGATCTTGGTGAAAATAGAACGTCGGATCTTTTTACCAATCGAATCTGGAGTACCACAGGGTTTCGTTTTGGGACCTCTGTTGTTCATCATTTACATAAATGACTTCTTCTTCCACTTATCACCATATATATGCGAAATCTATGCCGATGATACAAATCTTCTGTGTACTAACCAAAACTGTGAGAACTTGCTCGCCACAATGAAAACTGTGGTAAATCAGGCTGAGAAATGGTTCCATGCTAACCTTTCAAAACTGAATATAGACGAAACTCAAACTATCACATTCTCTACAAATAATAATATAGCGAAACGTGAAACTGCCAAACTACTAGGCATCACCCTAGAGGATACTTTGAATTAGGCTCGAAACTCTCTAAATATCTATTTCTACTCAGGCAATTGAAGAATTTTGTCAACTTGTACACTCTTATATCAGCATAGTATGCAATTTTCCATTCCCATGTTAGCTACGGAACTTTACTTTGGGTAAATTTCCCCAATGCTGAGAAAATACTCTTACTACAAAAGCGAGCTAAACATAATGACAGTACCCTGTATCTGTATCTATTGGAAATCTATATCTATTGGAAATTCATAACTACAAAAATGAACATTTGATCAATTCACAGGTTCATGAACATAACACTAGAGGTGCCAATCTCTTAAGACAACGCAGGCTGAAACTATACAAATCCTCGATCAATACACACAATGTTAATATTTATAATATATTTCCACCCACTGTTGAAGATATACCTATATTCAGTTTCAAGAGGTTTCCCAAAAATTTCTTGACAACTCATTGTTTTTATAGTGTCAACGAGTACCTGGCTACACCAACTCACTTGTTTGAATCTGAATCATTTCAATTGTGGCCCTTAATTACCATATATTTTTTTTATTTTGATAACCATATCATTTACATCATGTTTGTATGTCCCGTATTCATTTGCGTCACCTATGGTGATAGTTGTGTTTTTTTTAATTTCAGTTGTAACCTATTTGGAATGTTTGTTGTTGGTTGTTCATGAGTTTGTATGGCTCAAACGTTATTGTTTTGAGTTGCTAAAAATGTATTTTGTTTTCACATAACGTGGTTGAATAAACTATCTATATCTCTATCTATCTATTGACGGAATCAAATTTGAATACATTTTGAAATCAGACGATCAATATCGAGTTGAAAGAAGGATGAATGCCATTGAACCCCACTCTAAGAGACGATAGCTCAAAGAATCAGCGTATATCCCTTCATCTGAAGATGGGTATATTCCAAAAAACATTTCGGGAATGGACCGTATTTGGCTACCCATATTGAAGAAATCTATGAATAATGGCTAAAATGTAACAGACTGATATCAGAAAACACCTTGTACTACACCGAATATTTCTGAAGTCGATCAACAACAAAGACAACAATCTCACATTCCAAAATTTGTTCGACATCTGTCAGGGACATTTGAGAATCGAGCGATTAAGAGAAATAATCGAATATATAAATAGGTTTCTTTCAATTCTGAAGACGGAATCAGATTTTTGCCTCCGAAAAGTTCCGATGCGTACCTGTGAAATTTTTCTTTTTTTTGATGGGCAAAATCATTGAATACAGCAGGTTACCAATGAATAAAATATTTTTATTTGTTGAAGTACTTTGAATGCACGCAGTAACTCATAAGTAGTACTTATAATCGTTTGCCCTTTCTTCACCTACATAAAGTTCTGCAATATGAATTTTTTCAAAATGATAAAAGGTAAAAATACTAAAAAAATGTTAAAAAACTTCAATTATCTCCACAAAATAATGACTTCCGTTCAATAAATCTAAAATTTTCAAAAAGTCGTCTACATCAAGTAATCCTTATTCATTTTTTTTTGACTTGGTCATAACCAAATTTTCCTTAATCATTCAAGAAGCAAAGCATATGTGTTAAAAATTGAATCAGAGTCAGAAAACTCATTTTAAATTCGTGCTCATCTGAGATCACATATTAATTTTGTATTTGAACCAAACATTATTTGCTTGTTGCTGTTACCCTGATAAGTTACTGTGTGAATTCAGAGTATTTTTCACAAAAGAAAATGTTCTATATCTCAGTAACTTGTATTCAATAATTTGTCTGCTAAAAAAAGAACTAAGAGATCATACAGATACCTATCTTAACGTTCCAAAAGCTGAAATCTGCCCCCGTCTTCAGAATTGGAAAAAATTCAAGGATATTTGCCGATGTTCATTCGCTGATACACTTTGTTCCTGAACTCCCACAACATATATAACAGAAGTTTTTTTGATACTTTCTACGTTTCTTTTCCTTCAGGTGAAATCAAATAATACAAGTTAGTGGCAAATAGAATATTTTTCTTATTAAAAATACTCTGAATCCACGCTTACTTGCTATACTTATCGAGGTGAACTTAAATGTTTGTCCTTTCTACAAATATGAAGCTCTTCATCACAGTTTTCATGTTTCTTGAGATGTGAAAATTGAAAATATCAAAAGAAAGTTTATGAAAACTCTGATTTCCTTCACAAAAGTTACTTTGATTTTATGATAAATCCATATTTCAACAAACCTCAGCTTTTTTGAATAATTTATTTGCTATAATCTTCGTACTCTCTTCCATATCTTTGCCTGGGCCAAATGCTATGCAGTATTTTGCTGTATTATTACAAGTGCTTGTAATGCCATCGCAAGGTTCCCCTGTATTGATACATTTTGGTCCATTTGTATTGGGTGAAACATCTCCCAAGTTGGTCGACGCGAAAGCTCCAACAAATCCACTCTGAAATCAAATACCATATATCAAATTGATTTTGAACAAAGTCCTATTGGCATCGTAAATTTAAGAATTGAAATTGAAATTAAAATCAAGTATAGTGGTGCCTGTTCCTAAAGTCTTAAATGCTATAACTGGACATTGTTTCAGACCCATAAACACTTTTCTCCCATTGCGGAAAATTATTGAAACAGAAGTACATGATTAATTGCTACAATATTGTTCTACAAATAAGCTCCTTCTTGGCAACCAATCAGGCTTTCCTGAAAATAATTTCTGCGAAACATATCTACAGGTTACAGTGTCTAAATGGAAACAATTATTCGATGATAATAAATATATAGTGGCAATATTCTTAAATTTCAAACGGGCCTTTGAAACTATAGACAGCCATATATTAATGGAAAAAATTTAATATTATGGCCTGAAAGGCACTAATTTGAAGTGCTTTGAAGCATACTTGAGAGCAATAGATTCCAAATAACTAAATATAATAATTCAGTTTCAAACAAGGTCATTATTATTCATCATATATCTCATCATATATGTGGATGATATTAACTATGTGCAGGGCTAAGCTTTTTTGAACCTTCTCGCCAATGACACTCTGATTGCTTGCTATGGAGATAACTTTAATGAAAATGTGAGGAGATTGAATGGAGTTTTGAATGATATTGAAAACATAGGCTATGGTATTGAATAATAGGTTTAAATTGTCAAATATAAATTACAACACAATCAACTTAGTACTTGGAGATGGAAGGGTAGAATGGGTACACGAATTCAAGTATTAAGGATGCATAATTGATGAATAAATACATCTGCAATAAAATTTCAACAAAAGTTATTTTTTCACAAGAATTTCTGCATAACTTTTTTTATCTACCCGAACAACTGTATATAAAGTGGTTATCCAGCCACATTTTAATTACTGTTCTTCTAATTTATATCTTTTCCAAAAAAATTAAATCTTAATGTTGCAAAAATTGCAGAGTAGAGGAATCAGAGTAATTTTACATTGCTACAGATACACCCCAATAAAAATAATGCTCGCAGCATTGAAATGGCAATCAGTAGATCAAAGACTGTATTATATGTCCATGTCATTTGTCTTTAAAATCACAAGGGATATGTTTCCTGAAAACTTCAATCAATTTGTTACATACAACAATGAAATCTATAACTATAATACACGTTCCACACATAATTTTCATACGAATAGGACAAAGCTGAAGAGTTCAAAGAAATCTATATTTTTTGAATATTTTGATTGAATGAATAATATCAATTACCTGAGAGAAATACAACAATGTATTACGATATATTACTTCAAAACGAAATTGTTATCATACATTCTATCAGATCAGCTTCTGACTGTAGGATGTCACTACTGTTTGATATTATACATAAAGTTCCTCATGTATCAGAAAAAAGGTAATGAATTTGGTGATAGTTAACACGCATGAATTATTATGTCCCGGAATTTTCAGCTCCCAGTGAGGCGAATATCGTCCAAAAAGAAGTAAAAAAACGGACGAAATATCAAGAACTCTATCCAGGCCACTTTGTCATGTGGTTGTTCTGATTATTGGTGTCCTTGGTGGAATGATGCCCTCCCTACTTTCGAATATCAAGATCATTCCGGCTTGCTGCACTAATGCAGAAATCTTACGCTAGTTGCACACACACCGATTTTGGACGGCCGACTTTGTACCGGTGGTCCAAATTCCAATAGTGAACCACATGTGGGAACGGGACCTGGCACACACGCCGATCGGTGATTGTCGCCGGTAAAATACCGGTGAGCAGCCGTCCACTGCCACTGTATCGCCGGCAGTACCGTGAAGTAGTGGCGTACATGACTAAATACACTCTTGCATACTCAACGGTTTTTTACCGACCACTCCAGTCTCGAATGCTCGGTGAAATTGTAGTTACTACGCATTAACTTCGTTTTGATATTGCGTGCTAATTACGACAACACAGCAACTGATTGTTTGACCGATAAAAATCCGGTGAGTGTGCAAGCGTTACGCTAGTGGCACACACACCGATTTTAGACGGCCGACTTTGTACCGGTTATCCAAATTCCAATAGTGAACCACATGTTGGAACGGGACCTGGCACACACGCTGACCGGTGATCGTCGCCGGTAAAATACCGGTGAGCAGCCGTCCACTGCCACTGTACCGCCGGCTGTACCGGGAAGTAGTGGCGTACATGACTAAATACACTCTTGCATACTCACCGGTTTTTTACCGACCATTCCAGTCTCGAATGCTCGGTGAAATTGTAGTTACTACGCATTAACTTCGTTTTGGTAGTGCGTGCTTATTACGATAACAAAGCAACTGATTGTTTAACTGACAAAAATCCGGTGAGTATGCACCCGCTACCAATAAAATATCGGCCGACTTTATACTGGCCGTTCAAAATCGGTGTGTGTGCAACTAGCGTTAGCCTGAACGAAACAGAAGGCTGTCATTCTTGGCTTACTACGCTTGCTTAGGGCACATGATTCTAGAACCAATGATAACCTACTCCACAGTCTGGGGAGTGGTCATTGGTTGGTAATGCTGGCGCTCCCTCCTGAATGTATTGGGTGTTCGGGGGATAGGGTTCGACCAGCGCAACTTCAGGTGAAACAATAATAATAATTATAAATTCATTCGAGCGAAAAAAACATGAAATAATATAGGCACGCGTAGTATATAAAATACAGCACTACGAGAAGAATGGAAATGAGCAGTCAATAGAATTTTAACATATAAACATCAATTGTAATTAACCTAATTTATTGTGGAAACATTTTTCATAATCGAAGGATGGATGCTGTATTGCCTATGACATGAAAAAATATCGATCGAAATATTTTGAAGTTTTTCAAAAGATAACAATATTTCATTTTTAATGTATCCTAGTAATGTAACCATTGAGATATTCCATAGTTTATACTTATAAAGGGATACCGAGTTGAGTGTTTCAAATGAGTATGACAAAATTTCAATAATCTCGGCTACAAGATATGAATGACACCACTGCCCTATTGTTTTCAACATACTGTGTAGATTTAGGGAATATTCTTTGGATCTAGTAGAATAGCAATATTTGATGTCTTTGATGATATATTAATTTTTGTGTATAATGCCAAATAAGAAACAGATAACTAGTGAATATTTAGTACTTCAGCGTCTTTAAAACAGTTGATCACATTTTCCAGTGATTACCTTCAAAATTCATTTATGCATGGTAGCACCACCATATAACACCACCACATGCTATGATAACATAAATGAAATGAATTTTTATTAACGCATAATATATTATCTTACCATACTCAATACTATTTTTTCAATATCTGATTTGAATACCTTGCTCATTTATCACATTATCAATTTGCATATTTCATTTTAGGTGTCAATCAAAATATATTCCTGGAAACTTAACTTCCTTATCTAATTCAATTATCATCGTTTTATTTCCATTTTCAAACAAGATTTTCGTGAATTGAGGTACATTTGATTCGGAGCAGGTGAAGGTTGCATAAATGGTTCGTTTCAAATCGATGGTGAGTAGTTTTTCACTTAGGAAATCCACTATTGTAATATTGTTGGATAATATAACCGTGTTACTCTCAAATGAATCCTTTTCACCTACAGGTAAGTTGAAAATATCATCAATGTAAATCAATATAACAAAATCTGACCGAGAACTTTTCCTTCTGGAACATCATATTGAACATTTTTCTTACCACTCATTATGTTTTCAATTTCAACCCATTTTCGATATTGAGATTTAATCAGGTATAGGTATTGTGAAGTACAAACATTTTCTGTAATTTTTCAACTTTTCATATGCGGAGCCCCGAAAATGTCGGTAAACGAATATTCGAAGTCAAATCAGAATACAATTACAATGAGTTATGAGATAAAAACAATACATATAGAATTAGCTGAAGTAAAAAGATTTAATCTCAGAGATGGAACGGTTAAAAATGTCGAGCTGATAACGTCCTGAATTGCATTTGACACACATGTTATGCAGAGGTGAACGTTTCAGAATATTTTTGTATGTGGTATTGGCCGATAAAAAAGATTAACCACTCTATAGGTTGGTCTAGGCATCGTCCATAGATATTCTAATTAGAATTAGAATTAGAATATCTATGGACGATGGTCTAGGTACATTGAAATTAAGTTTTTGCAGAATCTGTTGGTAAATCATTAAATTATTAATCAGTTTTAAAAGAAAAATTGTGGAGTGACAATCACGACGGCAACACAAGCTATTCATAGCATGTCTAGCTAACAATTTATCATGTGGAAATCCTATTGGTGGATAGATATTGTCTGATCTATTGGAGAGAAGTTTAAGGAAACGACGTTGTACTGATTCAACTTTTTCTATATACAACTGATGAGATGGATTCCAGATTACGGACGCATATTCTAATTTTGATCTGACGAAAGCATGTATCAGGTTTTTGATGTAGATGGATCCGAGAAAACTCTGGAGGTTCATGCAATGAATCCATACATTCTGTTTGCAGCAGACAGAGTGGTTACAATGTGTGGTACGAAAGAAAGTTTTGAATTTCATCAGTTTAGACTTCCATTGTAGGTATATTATAATATAAATTAATTTGAAATCCCTGGAAGAATACAGGGTGTCCCTGGACTTCCTCTTTTCCTCTCGGGAATGTATAGATGGGGTCAAAATATCACCAGTACTTCATATAACTTTTTTTCCTAAAATCCTTCGTTACCAAGTAACGGGCCCTCGAAGTTACAAAATGAAAAATGTTTTTCTTTGATAACTTTTCAAGTGAATATTCAAAATCATCCAAATTTTGGTAATTGACTGAACAAATGAATTCCTTCGATGAGCTTTCATGCAGGAGTCAGTTGTTTTGCTACAAAGTCAGGAACGGACTACCCCCGATGGTCCACACCCCAAAACTTTGAAATGACAGATATTTTTCAATATTTTCCAACAAATTAAGGTTACTTGGACAATTTTATGAATAAAAGTACTCGTGTGGAAAGTCGATCGGAGCAACGAGTCTTGATAAAAATGTAGTTTCACTCGACGACATCAAACCCGCTCGTCCACCATTATTTGAAATGAATAATTATCAAAGCAGAAATAATAATGATAACGTTAATTCAACAACATTTATCCTGAGATGTCTACCATTATTCGAAAATATTAGTTTTTAAGGAAAATGGAAATGATAGGTAAAATGTTCATAACGAATTTTTATAATGCAAACACGAAACTCAAGAGCCTCAAGAGCAAACAGAAATGAAAAATCCGCTACAGAAACTGCTCGATATGACCACCTTCTCTCTCTATACATTTTCTTAGTCTGCGAAGACACCCTCTCTGTACTTGAAATAGCATTCCAGGGTCGTTTCGTATGGCTTCACAATGTAATGTTATTCTATTCAACAATGCATCTCTTGTGTGAATAGGTGTAGCGTAAACAAGGCTTTTTAGATGCCCCCACAGAAAGAAATCCAATGGATTTAAATCCGGAGACCGCGATGGCCATGAATATGGCCCACCTCTACCAATCCATCTATTGTGGAAAATATGGTTCAGATGGTCACGCACAATCAAACTAAAATGAGGAGGAGCGCCATCATGCATAAACCACATATCTCTTCGGGTTTGCAATGGAACATGTTCCAAAAGTCCATTCAAATCGTTCTGAATGAACTCCAAATAACGTTCTCCATTCAATCGGTCCTGTAGAACTAATGGTCCTATAAGATGGTTTCCTATGATACCAGCCCAAACATTCACGTTGAATTTCCGTTGGTGTTTGGTTTGCAATATCCCATGGGGATTTTCTTCGGCCCATATATGGAGATTATGAGAGTTGATACCTCCATCTCTACTGAAACCTGCTTCATCAGTGAATAAAACTCGATTAATAAAAGTCATATCCTCTCTTTGCCTATCCATGAACCAATTGGCATATTCCAGTCGTGCTGGAAAATCTTGAGGTGTCATGGCATGTACCTTCTGGATGTGAAATGGGTGGAGCAGTTGTTCCCTAATTATTCTATGAATAGTGGACTTGGATGTATGGAACTGTTCTGATAGATTTCTGATGCTCATTGAAGGATCATCAGCGACGGCTTCCAAAATATTTTCCTCCAATACAACGGTACGTACAGTCCTAGGAGCGCCCTCACCACCTCGTTTTGGCAAAACTGTACCTACAATAATATCGAAATAAAACAACGTGCTCAAATTAATTATCAATTATTACATACCTGTCTCCCTCAAGCTGCGATCGACACGCTCGAATGTTTCTCTTGACGGTACCGTTCGATTGGGAAAATGCTCGGAATACAGACGACGAGCTTCTGCAGCATTACAAAATGCTCGTCATAAAATACATGCATATCTGCATATTCATTGAATGTAAACTCTTCGGCCATATCAAAAAAATTCAAAATATCCTATAGAATATTGACAATACAATGATAGTCATATGACAACGCACCACTCAACAAAACAAAATCGCATTCCAGTTTCTTATTTTTTAACAAAACTTTCTAAAAGGTTTTTTTGTCAACATCTGTGAAAGAAATATTATTCCCTGGATATTTTTCACCTGATCATGTGCAGCCGTTTTTGTAGTTCATTCGTTTGCTTTCTATTAGTATAGTAAATATTTTTCCGATGTGCGTTTTTTCAGCTAAATTTAGATTCGTGTTAAAGAATTTCTCCCATAAAATTATAATTATCAGTGAAACTCCTCAACAGTTTAGCTGTGAAGAAGAATTTGAAACATTCGAATGTTGAGTTTCATGAGATTCAGATAACTGATCAACACGAAACGTGATTATTCCACACGTATTATGTACATACAAAATATGGAATGAATTCGAAATTTTATAGTAGAGTAGCTTGTTAGTTTAAAAACACCACGAATCTACAGAACTTGATATTTCTTTTGAAAAAATATCTGCCATCACAATTGTGACTTAAACTTCCATATAGGTACTGTACTTTTTGTTTACGACTTCATTTTAGCATACTTTGTATTATTCCTGTTATAAATGTTGTTGAATTAACGTTATCATTATTATTTCTGCTTTGATAATTATTCATTTCAAATAATGGTGGACGAGCGGGTTTGATGTCGTCGAGTAGAACTACATTTTTATCAAGACTCGTTGTTCCGATCGACTTTCCACACGAGTACTTTTATTCATAAAATTGTCCAAGTAACCTTATTTTGTTGAAAAATATTGAAAAATATCTGTCATTTCAAAGTTTTGGGGTGTGTACCATCGGGGGTAGTCCGTTCCTGACTTTGTAGCAAAACAACTGACTCCTGCATGAAAGCTCATCGACGGAATTCATTTGTTTAGTCAATTACCAAAATTTGGATGATTTTGAATATTCACTTGAAAAGTTATCAAAGAAAAACATTTTTCATTTTGTAACTTCGAGGGCCCGTAACTTGGTTACGAAGACTTTTAGGAAAAAAGTTATATGAAGTACTGGTGATATTTTGACCCCATCTATACATTCCCGAGAGGAAAAGAGGAAGTCCAGGGACACCCTGTATATAAATATTAAAAAGATTAACCAAAAAATAACAATTTTATTAAACAGACAACTGGAATTACAAAGAAATAACATACAAGCAACAACAAAAATAATTAAAAATTGAAATATTGATACAAACTGAAAATTAAAAAATTGCAAAATATTATTAAGAAAAAATTAAAAAATAAAAATTCAAAGATTCCAAACCAAGATTCGATTGTTTCGATTGTTAGTATCCACAATCGTTTTCGGGTAATAATTGAACTTATTCATTCGAAATCTGACTGTTTATAGGTCATTCGAGTGCTTTCACCTATCCCCTCTTCCCTCTCACCGCTTCATTGGTTTTAGCGGGAGATGACCGTTTGGCGGGAGTTGGTCGTTTTTCGCTTGATTAGCGTACGTTACGTATCTCTACGCTAGCTTGACTAAATGCGTTGTTGGACAACATATATGCGGCTTCTTTGAATTTTCTCCTAAACCAGTGTTCCTCTTTGTGGATGATGTCAGCTTGAGCCCACTTGATGTTATGTTGATGAGTCCAAACATGCTCTGCTATTCCGGATTTGCTGGTTTCCCCTCGCTGTTTGTGTTTCTTGTGCTCAGCAATGCGTACTTTCAATGGCCTCTTAGTTTCACCGAAGTATGATTTTCCGCACTCGCAAGGTATCCGGTATATGCAATTCTTGGAACGCAGTCCGCGTTTGATGGCCTGGTTTTCGTGAGGCTGTTACAGATAGTGTTCCCAGATATGAAGCAGGTCCTGATGTTATACTTGGACCCAATCCTTCTCATCCTTTCTGATAATCCTCTGATGTAGGGAAGTACAAGTACTGGTTGTGGCGGCTTCTCTTCCTTGTGGAGCTCTTGCTGTCTTCTAGCTAAAGCCTATTCTACCATAACTCTGGAGTAACCATTCCGTTGAAGGTAATTTTAGATGATGTCCAATTCCTTTTCGAGACCTTCCTTTGTATTACAGAGCCCGAAAGCACGGTCTAGTAGAGTCTTGATGATTCCTCTCTTAGTCGATTGTTGGTGGTTGGATTTCTGGTTCAGATACTCGAATTTAACATCTAGATCGGTGAATGTGAGAGGCCGTTGAAGTGGTATATCGTTAACTGAATATTGATATGTGAATGGACGATTTTTCAGTATGTACGTCATTACATTACATTTACACGCGTTTAAAGGAAAATTGATTGCGAAAATACCATTGCTCAACACGTTCTGCACATGCATCTTCTACATTCAATTATATCTGTGGACAGTTGGTTCGATTGAGTAAATTGAATAAATTCATAGGTTTTGCAAGTGTGCGTCACTCCTGAGATTTTTTTTTGTGAAAATTATACCTTTGTGTGGTAGAAAACAGTGAACATATTTTATTTACAAGCTCATACGTAATTCAATAGTCATTTGCTCATTGAGAATCTTGATATCATTAGACATTATTGAAACATGGCTCGTGATTGATATTGCGAAGTATTTTCATGTCTGTAGATGCAGAACAGATGCAAAGTTAAACTAGCATTGCAGGAAAATATTTGAAATGGTAAAAATGCGGTGCCCCTTACGAAGAGACTACACATGCCGTTTTTTTGTCGTGTGGTAACATTGGTAAAACTAAAGGGAACTGAAAATGTTGTTTCTGGTTTTCTACGAATAAAATTGTTATTTCAGAAAATATGAAAAAATGGGGAATGAAGCGATGTTACAATGAGTCTTTGAATAAACATTTCGTGTGGTTGAAGACCATAACTCAATTCACTTTAAATTTTTGAAATCAACTCTGCTCTGCCGTGTTAGGGATCACACGGTCGGTCGGTAGCTAAGCGGTTCGGGGTGGGTTATTTGTTCACTCACTCGAATTGACTGCCGTGTTGGTCGGTGGTTCAAGCCCTATTCTGAACGATCGATCTTCACTTGCTATCGTCCATCCCGTGTTAGGAATCACACGTTAAAAGGTAAGACCTCGTTAATCCTTAGCTCGCACAAGTTTCAACTTCTGAGAGTTTTCGTTCGTATGGGGGCGACAGCTGATTAACGGAAAAACAGATTTTGAACAGATTTAAAGAGATTAATAAACCCAATGTTATCTCTCTTGATGAACAAGTACAGTTTGATTGAAAAAAGTTTCTCAATTCCCATGAGTTTAATTAAATTTCTCCTGCCTTTATCTTCCATAAACCCTTATTTTATTCATTTCATTGGTTAGGTTCTACAGTTGTTACTTAGGCTGTCTAGTTGTTTGATACCTTTTTCTTCATTCCACGTATGGGCGATAGATGTCTCGCATCTGGTGTTGCTGATCATGATAATTGTTCTTCCTACTGTACTGATTGATCTCTCAGTTAAACTCATAGGATTACTTCAACTAATTATTGAAACAAGATGACATGTAGAGATGGTATGAGATCTGTTTGCTCAGAACACTAGTTGATATGTAGGTAGTGGCCCTTCTTCTGTTGTGGTCTGTGCGTGCAGGTCTCTTGTCACTGTTCAATGTCATCTCGACTTCATTTCTTTATATATTTTAGTCGATTCTTCTTTCTTCTCATCCAATTCAATTCGGATCTCTTTCATTAGAATCCGTTTTCATGTGGAGTTTTTTGATTTTGATGATAAATTGGTGGGTATACTTCAGCTAGGATATTATAAACTTCCTTAATATTACTAAATATACAAATTTTCACTAAACTAGTTAACTGTTTCATTTTCTTTATAATTAACATATATCACTGTGACCAGATATTTATTGGTAACATGTGATGATTTTCTTTTCTCCATTAAAACCTCTTCTTCTCCATATAAGTGATTGAATACTTCATTGTATTAAATATTGGTATGTTGTTCTTTTTTAATTGAATTTTTAACGAATTAGCTGATGATGAACCTATATGGGTTCGAAACACATACTGATTGGTGGTTTTACCGTTCTAACATCTGAGGGTGATATTAAATTGTGAAGACGACTGAGTTTTTCTGCGTTTGTTTGAAGGTAGTTGACAATGTTCCGTGGTGCATTTCATTATTTCGAACTTCCATTGTCTAACGACAACATTGTTGAAACGATGAGATCACATCACAATTCATTGGTTCATTGGTATACTTACTTTTTTACAGCGTTTAATTTAAAATAACTACCATTATCAATGACAATTTCTTATTTGAAGCGGAAAGTACTTCAATTCAATACAATTATTCAATCTAGGATTGGTTAGTGATGAAAATATTTTTAACCAGAATTGTTCTTCATGGGAAATTGTCTACAAACTAAGAATTTCTATAAAATCTACCAAGAACAAAAAAGAAATACAAATGCTATAGGATACGAAGAGTTCATCAGCTTGATGAATGGAATTACGGAAGGAAAATACGATTTGCGAAGTGGTTAAGACGTAGAAATAGGGAAGTTGGAAATATCAAAAAAAATAATATCAACGGACAAATCGAAATTCACCAACATTGGTTGGTGGTCAGAAACATCTATTATAGGTAGGAATTTCGGAACAATCATACTAGGTCCTTTTATTACGATGAGCAGTCAAATGTTGAAATGTATCTACATTTTTTATCCAATGAGTTTGATGGCTACTCAGGTAAATTGCCACAGAATTTCCGCTGTAATATAATATTTTCAATAAGACAGTGGCACTCCATATAATATAGCAAGTGTTAGGTGCCATTTAAAGCGATATTCTCAACAAAATTGATTGGAAACACTGGACCAAGTGCCTGACCAGTTCGAACCCCAAACCTCATTTCTGAGATTTTCTGTTTGGTATACATCTCGAACAAAATATACCTAATAGCATTACATCCATCGAAGTCATGCCCAAAATTTTATGGACCGAAAACATTCAACGAACAGATCACCAAAAATTCCCAAAAATTCATTACAGAATGAATTGTTTTGCATTTGATTTTTGTCACTGATAATGCTACTCATTTTGAATGAAACGCTATGAAAATATCAAATATTATATACCACTGAATTGTAATTTTATCGCTTTATGTATATTTGTAATGGAAGAAACAGGTCCGTATTTAAAAAAAGGAAAATTGATAGTTGCCGTGTTGACACAAACCGTTCAACCAATAATTAATTGTTACACCGTTATAGTTTATTTCGAAGAAGATGAATTTTTTTTAATGTTTTCTGAAATGACATTTCTATTGAAAATATTGTATTGAAATTGTAATTGCTTGAAAAGATACCTTGAAGTTATCCTTAATTTCATAATTTATCAAAATTCAATCTCAATCAAATTGTTATCTTTGAAACTATTCAGCAATAACTTGAGTTATGATTTTATATCTTTCTGATTGATAGTATCAATGAATCTAAATATTAAAATTTCATTGAATATATTCGACACTATACAGGGTGTCCCTGGACTTCCTCTTTTCCTCTCGGGAATGTATAGATGGGGTCAAAATATCACCAGTACTTCACATAACTAATATGTCTAAAAGTCTTCGTAACCAAGTTACGGGCCCTCGAAGTTACAAAATGAAAAATGTTTTTCTTTGATAACTTTTCAAGTGAATATTCAAAATCATCCAAATTTTGGTAATTGACTAAACAAATGAATTCCGTCGATGAGCTTTCATGCAGGAGTCAGTTGTTTTGCTACAAAGTCAGGAACGGACTACCCCCGATGGTCCACACCCCAAAACTTTGAAATGACAGATATTTTTCAATATTTTTCAACAAAATAAGGTTACTTGGACAATTTTATGAATAAAAGTACTCGTGTGGAAAGTCGATCGGAGCAACGAGTCTTGATAAAAATGTAGTTCTACTCGACGACATCAAACCCGCTCGTCCACCATTATTTGAAATGAATAATTATCAAAGCAGAAATAATAATGATAACGTTAATTCAACAACATTTATAACAGGAATAATACAAAGTATGCTAAAATGAAGTCGTAAACAAAAAGTACAGTACCTATATGGAAGTTTAAGTCACAATTGTGATAGCAGATATTTTTTCAAAAGAAATATCAAGTTCTGTAGATTCGTGGTGTTTTTAAACTAACAAGCTACTCTACTATGAAATATCGAATTCATTCCATATTTTGTATGTACATAATACGTGTGGAATAATCACGTTTCGTGTTGATCAGTTATCTGAATCTCATGAAACTCAACATTCGAATGTTTCAAATTCTTCTTCACAGCTAAACTGTTGAGGAGTTTCACTGATAATTATAATTTTATGGGAGAAATTCTTTAACACGAATCTAAATTTAGCTGAAAAAACGCACATCGGAAAAAATATTTACTATACTAATAAAAAGCAAACGAATGAACTACAAAAACGGCTGCACATGATCAGGTGAAAAATATCCAGGGAATAATTATATTCCATTTCTTTCACAGATGTTGACAAAAAAACCTTTTAGAAAGTTTTGATAAAAAATGAGAAACTGGAATGCGATTTTGTTTTGTTGAGTGGTGCGTTGTCATATGACTATCATTGTATTGTCAATATTCTATAAGATATTTTGAATTTTTTTGATATGGCCGAACAGTTTACATTCAATGAATATGCAGATATGCATGTATTTTATGGACGAGCATTTTGTAATGCTGCAGAAGCTCGTCGTCTGTATTCCGTGCATTTTCCCAATCGAACGGTACCGTCAAGAGAAACATTCGAGCGTGTCGATCGCAGCTTGAGGGAGACAGGTATGTAATAATTGATAATTAATTTGAGCACGTTGTTTTATTTCGATATTATTGTAGGTACAGTTTTGCCAAAACGAGGTGGTGAGGGCGCTCCTAGGACTGTACGTACCGTTGTATTGGAGGAAAATATTTTGGAAGCCGTCGCTGATGATCCTTCAATGAGCATCAGAAATCTATCAGAACAGTTCCATACATCCAAGTCCACTATTCATAGAATAATTAGGGAACAACTGCTCCACCCATTTCACATCCAGAAGGTACATGCCTCAAGTACACCTCAAGATTTTCCAGCACGACTGGAATATGCCAATTGGTTCATGGATAGGCAAAGAGGGGATATGACTTTTATTAATTCACTGATGAAGCAGGTTTCAGTAGAGATGGAGTTATCAACTCTCATAATCTCCATATTTGGGCCGAAGAAAATCCCCATGGGATATTGCAAACCAAACACCAACGGAAATTCAACGTGAATGTTTGGGCTGGTATCATAGGAAACCATCTTATAGGACCATTCGTTCTACAGGACCGATTGAATGGAGAACGTTATTTGGAGTTCATTCAGAACGATTTGAATGGACTTTTGGAATATGTTCCATTGCAAACCCGAAGAGATATGTGGTTTATGCATGATGGCGCTCCTCCTCATTTTAGTTTGATTGTGCGTGACCATCTGAACCATGTTTTCCACAATAGATGGATTGGTAGAGGTGGGCCATATTCATGGCCATCGCGGTCTCCGGATTTAAATCCATTGGATTTCTTTCTGTGGGGGCATCTAAAAAGCCTTGTTTACGCTACACCTATTCACACAAGAGATGCATTGTTGAATAGAATAACATTACATTGTGAAGCCATACGAAACGACCCTGGAATGCTATTTCAAGTACAGAGAGGGTGTCTTCGCAGACTAAGAAAATGTATAGAGAGAGAAGGTGGTCATATCGAGCAGTTTTTGTAGCGGATTTTTCATTTCTGTTTGCTCTTGAGGCTCTTGAGTTTCGTTAGTTAAACGTGTTTGCATTATAAAAATTCGTTATGAACATTTTACCTGTCATTTCCATTTTCCTTAAAAACTAATATTTTCGAATAATGGTAGATATCTCAGGATAAATGTTGTTGAATTAACGTTATCATGTCGTCGAGTGAAACTACATTTTTATCAAGACTCGTTGCTCCGATCGACTTTCCATACGAGTACTTTTATTCATAAAATTGTCCAAGTAACCTTAATTTGTTGAAAAATATTGAAAAATATCTGTCATTTCAAAGTTTTGGGGTGTGGACCATCGGGGGTAGTCCGTTCCTGACTTTGTAGCAAAACAACTGACTCCTGCATGAAAGCTCATCGAAGGAATTCATTTGTTTAGTCAATTACCAAAATTTGGATGATTTTGAATATTCATTTGAAAAGTTATCAAAGAAAAACTTTTTTCATTTTGTAACTTCGAGGGCCCGTTACTTGGTAACGAAGGATTTTAGGAAAAAAAGTTATATGAAGTACTGGTGATATTTTGACCCCATCTATACATTCCCGAGAGGAAAAGAGGAAGTCCAGGGACACCCTGTATACTATATATCGAATTTGACCAAAATGTATTAACACGATTGATATTCTGTATTTTTCAAATTATGTGTCTGTTGCTTGCTTTCCATTGAGCATTTTCTTCATTTAGCGAACTAGCTACTGCTATCAAATTTGAGCTTCAATAGTTTTCTGATTGGTACGAACTATTCAATAAAACCGAAAATGCCTCGAGTCACCTATTAGACAAGTAGTTCACGAACACACGTAGAGAGTATGTCTAGAATTATTAACTCAAGAAAGTTCAAACTTCCGTGAGAGTTTCAGCGGAGATAAATTTCCGTGAAAACTCCAGACGTATATCTGTATAAAGGTGATGTTTGAAGAAATGTAGTTCTTAATGTTAGAGACCATATATTTGACAGGAAAATGATACGACTTTTGAAGTTTCTATACGAATTCCTTCGGGTTTTGAACGAGAAGACAAAACTTTTCATTTTATCCACATTCAATATCGCTGTCATCTATTTTCATCACGTTCTATTGAGAAACTTATGAAATGATATGAATTTAGAGTTCCGTGCTTAAACTTTAATGTTGTGTGAGCAAAATTATAAAACCGTCATACATTGAATAGACACCATATTGCTGAAAAAAGACCATTTGAGTCCAACAATGCATTCGTGGTTTTGCCAAGTAACAATAGAAAGTCCTATGGAAAATGAAAACAGAGGTATCTAGTGCTGGACGGTGAATGCTTTGTTTTCAAGCTATGGTCGACTTCAAATCTTGTTTTCTTAACAGATCACCTTTGAGAATCTCATTTATCAAAGATACTCGTCAATTGGGTCTTCTATCAATCCAATTGATGCTGTCTTCGTAATCAAAAATGTCATCGCATTTTATTGTCCTGGCTTATCCAATAAGTAAAATTGAGTCTAGCAATGCTTCGTGGCTCAGCCTAGCATCACTGAAGAAACCTATGTTGAGTTGAGATAGTGCTAGCTGGTGTTGGATCACGAATACTTTGTTTTAGGATTCTAGCTCCGTCTGGTTGCTTTGTAATGAAAGCTGCAGTAGAAGATCGGCGGTCGATGACCTTTTCTTGGTGAAAAATATAATTCATTGTTTCTCGCATATATTAAAAATCATATCTGCGCAATGAGGAAACCTTTTAAACATAGTTATCTTTTTGGGATTGGTGGTTCACATCAAGAAGCCCTGAAAATAGTATATTCCGACGATATTGATGAAATTGAGAATTATACGGAGCCCTCTGAATTGAGTGTCTTCACGAATGAGAAGTCACCTGTGAAAATCCAAAATCATAATAAAATGAGGAAAAATAGGGAAGAGGTACAGAATATTTGTAATGACGCAATCGAAAAATATGAACAGTCAAAATCTGTTGCGCTCAATATTTATAATGCCTTTGACCGTGTGTAGCTTGAAGGTTTGCTGGCCAAACTTCGATGCTATGACTTGTCTGATATTTTTATGTATGCCTCTTCAGCTACCTGAAAGAACGTTCCCTGCAAGTGGCCGTCGATGGATATCTCTCGAATACTTTTACTATATACTCTGCTCTTGTTCAGTCTCAATTGTCGTACGGGATAATTGGATGGAAAGGATGGGGATTGTTATTTGGTGAATTTTGATATAATTCAAAAGTGGATTTCAAAAGTAATACTTCAAAAAGGCACATACGCATGTGTTAGGAATCACACGTTAAAAGGTAAGACCTCGTTAATCCTTAGCTCGCACAAGTTTCGACTTCTGAGGGTTGTCGTTCGTAGGGGTGCGACAGCTGGTTAACGGAAAAACAGATTTTAAAACAGATAGTGTTTTCAGAGACACACAGGTCCCTGACATGAGGCAATTATTCTATATGAGTATTCTGAATACTATTCAAAAAGGAAATATTCAGATAACCCTAGCTGATCACACCTACCACACAAGAAACAGGGATGATTCTGTGATCGACTGGACAGAGAAATTCATGTTTCTTGGGACCACGAATTTATCAGATAATACCCGATGTAATCAAAGACAATCATAATAATGAAAGTTTCAAGAAAAAATTTAAGAAATGGATATCGCTCACCGAAAGATCATTTTTCCATGCACTGCTTGATCAAAATGAATAAAAAAAATGTATAAACAAAGTTGCCCCCCTATAAACTCCCCCTCCCAGAAGAAAACACACACACACAAGAAGAACAAATTTTAATAACATGGCGGCTATTTTCAGAACCTTCCATGTAACATAATTACTCTACTCAAGCTATTGTTCTTATCATTCTGTACTGTTTTATTGGTCATTTCAAAATATTATATTTTGCGTTCAACCGTCAATAACCATTGTCGCTGAACTACTGTAATTATTAGCCTGATTGCAAGCACTATTTTATAATTCAGACTTTTTTCAATAATTTTTTAACATTAATTATACTTCGCAGCTTTGTCCTCAGTTATTACAATTTGACACAAGTAGTAGGTTTGATTGTTCCCGTTTTCGTACAAGTTGAAAGAAGTGCAAAATTTCCTTTATCGGCAACCCCGCATTCGTCATCCAGTGCTCAGCGTATCGAGAATCGTAGCAGATTCATGTCATTCTGTTTGATTGTACCGTTGAGTGAAAGTGATAGAAGTGCGCTATGGGTAAAACAAAGAAATCGAAACGAGAAATAAAACGTAAACTACAATCGAAAATTAAAAAACTAAAACGGAGGATTGAAGAATATTCATCTTCAGAAAGTAAGTAGATATATTAATATGTTCTAGATTCTACAAGAACAACAGACAACACTGACCGTGACAAACTTCTCAAACGGCATTCCGTTTAGTCAACAAAAAACTTTCCTTCGGAAGGTTTTAATTGTTGAAGAAGAGCTGAAATCGGCATCCACATGGATTGCATGTTTTTCAGTAGCACTAGTCAGAATTCACATGAATTTCATTGAACTAGCTGCTCAACACGTCACGAGGTTACACATCACAGCAAAAAATGAAGACTGTTGTTGGCCCTGCCTGCATATGCAATGGCCTATGGGACTCGTAAATAGTGGCATGTATGACTTTTTATTTGCATAAAAGACATATTTACGCAAATATTCAGCTGCTACGCAATTGTTTTCAGCATTACCTCACTATTTAGATATGACTCCATGCATTATCTTTACAGGTTCAGACAGCTCCTCGTCATCGGAATTTTCCGATTCCGTTAGGTCAGAGGAGGAAACCCCTAAAACTACTGAGGGGCCAGTAGATACACTCCCAGATACACACCCAGACATCATATCAATTTTGGGTTGTGATCCCAGGGATTCCAATTCAGAAGGTCCTGAAGTGCATGAACAGATTGCCAATCGCTGGACTTCAGTTGTTAACTGCGGTATCGACAAGGCTGAACGAAAAACTCTAATGGATAAATATCCTATAATAAAAAATTGCAAATCTCTATCAGCACCCGTATTGAATCCGGAGCTGAAAACAATTATAGGCGAGAACTCAAACAGACAAGATATGTTTCTGGCAAGAATTCAGGATCAGTTAGGATGTGCCATTTCAGCATTATCCGGTCCTTTGAATGAACTTTTCTGTTCCCCAACAACAGAAACAAACCTGACTCTTCTCAGATTGGTAGAATCAGCGAAACTCTTGACAGATCTGCATCACAGCTTGTCACTTCATCGTCGGTTTATGATATTACCTAGCCTAAAACCGGATATCAGGAGAATAATAGAAGATTTTCCAATAGAACAATTGTTATTCGGGGAAAAGTTCACAGATAAAGTGAAAAATTCCAAGGATATCCTAAAATCATCCATGGATTTGAAAATGAACTTGCCATTCTCAAAAAGTCAACCTTCTTCAAGTGGATATCAACAGTTCAAAACGAATCCAAAAAACTTCAAGCGAACGCAGAACCGACCACCGAGATTGAAAGGAAAAGAAAGAGAGGGGAGGAAGCTCCAGAGGCGGGGAAGCGGCAGAGACGCGAGGTCGAGGAGCAACAGAGTTCGTTAATGGAGGTAAATTATGCTGGCAGACTATCACAATTTTTAAACAAGTGGGTAGAACTCACCAACAACCACATGGTTCTTGGTTGGATTAAGGGTATTAAATTGACTTTCACGGAAAAGCCAATACAATACAACACACCTACAGTGAAATTCACTAAGGAAGATACCAATAACTGTAAGTTGGTTATCAAAAACCTTATAAAAATTGGAGCAATCTCTGCCCAATTGCATGATGAGAAAGGTCAATTCCTTTCCTCATACTTTCTCAGACAAAAACCAAACGGAGAATTTCGATTCATATTGAATTTGAAAAATTTTAACCAATTTATTACACCTCCTCATTTCAAACTCGAAGATTGTCGAACAGTCATTCAACTTTTATCTCATAATTCCTTTTTGACAAAAATTGATCTGAAAGATGCTTATTTTATGTTAGCCCTTTCAAAGGAACATAAAAAATATTTAAGATTCAAGTTTAATGAGACAATCTTCGAATTCAATTGCCTTCCGTTCGGACTGAATATAGCTCCATATATATTTACCAAAGTTATGAAACCTATATTGAAGAATATAAGAGAAGAGGGCATTCTTTGCGTGGGTTACTTAGATGATCTCTTGATAATAAGTCACACAATAGAAACTAGCATTATAGATACCCGAAAAGTTACAAAGCTTTTGGAGAAATTGAGTTTTCTCATCAACTATGAAAAAAGTCAGTTATCTCCTAGTAGAACTTGCAAATTTTTGGGATTTATTTTCAACACCGAAAATTGCACAATTTCCTTACCAGTGGAAAAAAGAATTAGTATCTGTGATAGTATAAATTATATTTTGAATAGAAAATCTTTTACTATTCGTACTTTGGCAAGGTTGATAGGAAACCTTGTGGCAGCATGCCCTGCTATCACATATGGATGGTTGTACACAAAAAAGTTGGAAAGAGACAAATGTCGTCAGCTAAATCCATCAGGTAATTTCGACAAACACATGTCCTTGTCGGAAGAAGGTGAGTCCGATTTGAAATGGTGGCTACAAAACCTACCTTCATCCACAAATCAAATAAAAACGAATATTTATGAATTAGAAATATTTTCTGACGCTTCAAAATCGGGTTGGGGGGCATACTGCAACAAAGAAAAAGCACATGGCTTCTGGGACCGCGAAGAACAGAAAAGACATATAAACTTCTTGGAACTAAGGGCGGCATTTAACGGCCTTAAGTGTTTTACAAAAAATAATTCTGACTGTGAAATTCTGTTGCGAATCGATAATGTTACCGCAATATCATACATTAACAAAATGGGGGGAGTAAGACATGAAAACTTGAACGTTATAACAAGACAGATTTGGCAATATTGTGAAAAACGTCGAATATGGATTTTTGCATCATATAATAATACAAAAAGTAATAGTATTGCTGATGCCGAATCCCGATGTACAACTATTGACACAGAATATGAATTATCCGACTCATGTTTTCAAAAAATATGTCAAACGTTCTTCACTCCTGATATCGATCTATTCGCAACAGAACTCAACACAAAAAGTGAATGTTTTGTATCTTGGAAACCTGATCCATCTTCTTGGGCTGTGGACAGCTTCACAATATCTTGGAAAAACATTAACTTTTATGCTTTTCCGCCATTCTCTCTTATAACCAGAGTTTTACGGAAAATAATATCTGAAGAATCAGAGGGCATTGTGATCGTGCCTTTTTGGGTAACGCAACCATGGTACCCTCTTTTCCAACGAATGCTTACCTGTAAACCCTTGATATTACCACCAAACAAAAACATGCTTTTATCTCCTTTCAGGAAACCACATCCTCTATGGAGGGACCTTACCCTGGTTGCAGGAGTTTTATCAGGGAAGCATTCTCAAAAAGAAATTTCCCTAGTAAAGCAGTACATGGAATAATGGCCTCTGTCACTCCCAGTACTTTGAAACAATATGATGTCTGGTTCAGAAAATGGTGGGATTATTGTGCGGAACATCAACAAAACCCTATCACTAGTTCGCTAGAAAACATCATAAATTTTCTCGACCTCCAATTTCAACAGAATAAGTCATTTTCTTCAATTAATAGCTGCAAATCGGCTATCAGTTTTTTCATGCCCATAAAACAAGAAGATGAAACTATCATCAGAAGATACATTAGAGGAATTTATAATCACAATCCTCCTAAACCCAAGTATGAAGACACTTGGGATCCCCATATTGTACTTAGCAAACTAAAACTCTGGCAACCTTTAAAAGATCAATCACTAGAAAAATTGACTCTAAAAATGGTTACTCTGTTAGCCTTAGTTACCACACATCGTGTTCAAACCCTAACAAAAATAAAATTGGAAAATATTAATATCCATGATAAAGTTATGAATATCAAAATTGCTGATCGGATCAAAACCAGTGGACCCAAAAAACCACAGCCAATCCTCAACATTCCATTTAATTTGGAAGAGCCTGAACTTTGCCTTGCCTCCATAATTGGAAAATATATAGAAATAACAGAGCCTCTCAGACCTCATAATGAGACTCGCTTGATAATCACCTACAAAAAACCGTTTCACGCCGCCACAGCCCAGTCTGTGAGTCGTTGGATCAAAACAACATTAAAGATGTGTGGTATTGATACCGATAAATATGGGAGTCACAGCACCAGGCATGCTGCAACTTCTGCAGCCTATAGGTCCGGAATGAGCATTGCAGAAATCAGGAAAAAGGCAGGCTGGAGCGAGAAATCAAATACTTTCAATACTTTCTATAATAAACCACTGGCTTAAAAAGCTGGCATGTTTACAAAAGATTGAAAATGAGTAAAAATTGAATGACTCCAAAAATATTCTGTTGTAAATATTGTCTATTGTATTACTTTATATGGAAATAATTTATCACATTATGTGAACGCTACAAGGTGTTATTATTAATTATTTTGTTTAATATTATATATAGAAATAACTTGTCGAATTTTGAATAACCTTTGTATGAGTTATTACTACTGTTGAGAAAAATAAAAATGATAAAAATAAATCTGAATGGCACATAATTGGTTTTCCCAACTAATTGCAGATCGCATGTAGCATCTCTCAACAACTACTTGTGTCAAATTGTAATAACTGAGGACAAAGCTGCGAAGTATAATTAACAGATCAAATGACTTACCTTAAGGAAATTTGATCCATATTATACGAGCAGCTTTGTCCGAAGTTATTACAAACCCAACCCAAGTAAATTGACGAACTATATATGTATATATATGTATATATGTGTATATATAATGTAGTAAATCTACAAACCCACCCTAACATGCGATCTACCACCTCTAAACTAGAATGACATGAATCTGCTACGATTCTCGATACGCTGAGCACTGGATGACGAATGCGGGGTTGCCGATAAAGGAAATTTTGCACTTCTTTCAACTTGTACGAAAACGGGAACAATCAAACCTACTACTTGTGTCAAATTGTAATAACTTCGGACAAAGCTGCTCGTATAATATGGATCAAATTTCCTTAAGGTAAGTCATTTGATCTGTTAATTTTATATTACTTCTCATGATGAATTTCAATTTACCTCATATGTAGTAATTTTTATTTTTTATTATTTACTGATATGGCTATTTCACGTACAAGGAACACCTCTTCTTAATTTACTTTTTATATTTGAGAATTATGTATACTTTTTATCTATATTCAGTGAATAAACACCATTATTAATATTATTATTATTATCAACGATCGTGTTCCCCAGAGATATATATTGGCTCCAACCTTTTTTTATTGTATATCAACGACTTATTGGAAAAAATCAAGAATCAAAAATATTGCTTTGCTGACGACAGCACACTTGTCTCATCACTCCATTTGGATATCAGGACATCGGCTGCGGATGCACATCTTCACCGGCAGCAAGAGATTTCATATCGGAATGAGAATTTAGAGGTGATTTCGAATTGGGGTGAAAGTAACCAGGTTCAATTCAATGTCACAGAAACCCAGGCATCGTTATTCTCCGAAAAAGATAAATGTCTCTGAACCGGATATAATAATGTCGAGACAGACAATTCCGCTTTCTGCTTCGATAACTTTATTGGAGAGTCAAATTGGAAACCAAGATATATCGGCACAATCATGTCGCTGAAATTGCAAAGGTTGTTTCTCAAAAGTTTGGAACACTGTTCTGAACTAGAAAACTGTACAAACCTTGATGCGTCATGAAGCTCAGATCAGAAGTTTTTTCAAATGAATTTAGTCACCAGCGATTCGAATCCAACGTGAATCGCTACTTTCACACAGACACCGCTCTCAGAGCACCTCAAGGATTTTTCTGTAGTGCTTGTGTTTCGTTCTTGTAGAGAACCCCTTCTCCCCCCCAGATTATATTAAAGTTTCCCAATGTCCACGTGTTAAAATTTTCAAATTGTTCTGGATTGAATATCTAAGGCAAAGAACTAAAAATTCATGTAATACAGAAATGCTTCCAATTATAATTCAACAGCTGAAAACTTAAATGTGACATACTAATATATTAAATGACTATGCTTATTGTCATATATTAGGTTAATGATAGAGGCTAGTTGTTACTTTTCCCTCATGTATATTGAGATATAAAAACTAGCCACTTTCTGTACACGAATGCTCTTTGGAAGAGTTCGTCTTGATATGAAGTTGAACTTAGTTTATGATGAATAAATAAAGTAATTGTTAAAGAATGAAGTTGCAACTTGAGATATCCTTCTAAGAAATTGAGATGAAAAACCAGCTAGATGTCGTTACAACATATGGGCGATGAAATAGTACAGTAACTGCCAAAACATAGCTTTAAAAAAATAATTCATGTTTTTACGTGTACTAGGTAACAATAAACCAGACAGGAATAATGAAGGATGAGAAATTAGTCCCCTTCACGCCTTTTCACACGTAGAGCTTTACGTCTCTGGCTCCCAAAAGAAGGGAAGGCTCTTTGCGCCAAAATGCAACAAGTCTAATGGAGCTTCCAGAAGAAGAATGAAAACCGCCACGACTCTGGAGACGAGAGTTCTCACGTCTCCTGCACCTCGAACCGGGGAGCCATGTCTCCTTCTGAAAATGTAAAAGGATGAGTGGGGGCTTCCACATGAGAAGTGAAAACGGCTCTCACTTGTTGAGGCTTCGCACTATTTATCATGGCAGATTACGATGTGAAGCTATCTGAAACCGACCTGCTATTTGAGATGAAAGTCTCGACATTTATAAGGACCGAAATGAAGTTGTAAAAAGTTGTATGGAAGTCTGCAAGGTGCTCAACGTAGATTTTGCAACTCATTCCATCCTATTCTTGATCGTTGACGTTTTTGTCGTCTAGATTTGTGTCGACGGTAGAGAAGGTATATGGCAACAGCTCGCATGCGATTCATTCTACGACTGACCTCAAGGAGCCAGAAGCTAAAAAGGATCCCAGTGTGAATGGGCGGTAGGTAGGAGTACTAAACGCTCCCGTATAGGAGAAAGAGACGTGAAGCTTTCCGTGTGGAAGAGTCCTAATGCATAAACTGTAAAATAGATTTTTGTAACACGTCGTACCTGAAAAATAATGGTAGAATATCATAAGAGACGTAACCGCAAGTAATTTATTGGGGTGAAACTAATACGCTGTGTGGATACAAAATGTGGCCATTGAATGAAATAGCTTCACAGGTATTGTGTCGTGTCGACTTGTGTCGAAACAGGTGTTGCGGTAAACTGTCCAGTGAAATATCACAGTGAAGTTGTTACAGTATAATTTCTTTTAGAGTGGTTGTCTGTCTGTTTCGCATCTTCGATAAATTATTTCAAGGTCATTGTTCTGCAAAGTTCGCAACTAGGTACATTTCTCGATGTCTTGTCAACTTTAAATATCGCTCCGCATCAGTCACCGACAATTAGCTGCCAAATTAGGTGAAATATTCCCATGAACAATCAGTAGTAAATGATTTCAGGCAGGAGCACAGTGTGTTTATTTAGTGAATGTGAAAATACGATTTCTGGATTATTTTTCATTACTATTACTCACGATTGGGGATTGAATTGCCGTGTTCCATTTTTTAACAATTAGTGTTGTGAGATTAGTTGTTATAACCTCTTTTAAAGAGGATACAGAGCTGAAATCAGACTCTAAGGCCACCCTTTATCAAAGGTATGGATAAAATAGTTGATAGAGTATTCTAGAGTTATAGTGTTCTCTCTATCCTCTAGGCCTTTTTCGTTTTATGCCGTTGGATAACATGATAAAGGAATTTCTGAAATTCGAAAGCCTGACAGTTCCACTACTCACTGGCAGTTAGGAGAGTGCAGTTTCAACTTTCCAGGTTGCAGCCAAAAATGGAGGAAAGCTAACGAATCGGATGAATACCACCATTATTTCTTTGATCATCGCCTTTTTCTTCTGACACCCAATTTCGTCACCAGCCAAATTATTTGTAATTATTTTCAAACTAACTTGTTTAGCTATATAAATAAATTAGACTTGTTTCAACCCAAAGTATGTACAGGGCTAAGTATTAGTAAATTACAAAGTGAGTTTTGTAAAGTCACGTAATATAGACGTTCTCTCTGTCTCTCTCTCTCCTAAGAAAAGGTTGCATTAATTGAACTACTTAGGAAATACGAACCACCCGTCTCTACTGAGCTAACCAGTGCTCTACCCTGCTAGTCTGGTTCACATGTACTCGATTTAGCTCTTTTTGGTGACATTTTTCAGCCCTGTCCAAAAATTACGACCAAGGTGTCATTCGATTCGTATTTTTGCCTAGAAAGTTTAAGTGAAGGTCCAAAAACGCGCCGATAAAAATTACAAAAGTTATAAGCAATTAAGTGAAAAAAAAGGCTTTACTTTTTTCTTAATATCTCGGAAAATTTTCAAAATTTTGGAAATTTGAAAAAAGATTTGAAAAGACCAATGAATTTGCGTAAAAAAAGTCCCGATTCCCGAAACTGTATCTCGATTATTTATAATTTTCACAGAGCCCTGAAAATAGAGCCAAAAGCAGATAGTCTGGCTTCCGCGCGCCTGTCGTTACTGACATAAATACAAAAAAAATTATTTAAACATATTAAATGTAAATATTTAGGAATGAAAAAATTCATATGATGTTGGCATACATCAATAAACAATAATCTGAAGTCAAAAAATGTTTATACCAATTTTAACGTTAATTATAAATTTATTAATCAATAACTTATTCTGAATTGAAAGTTAATATAAAAATCCCTATAATTATTGAACTGAAACCCTGGCATTTTTTCATTTGGTGAAGTTATCCTTAATAGGCAAAAAAATAGATTACCGTTGACAAAATAAAAATTGTTTTATTCAATTTTTTCATCAATTATTGAAAATTATAATTTTATAAAAAATACTTAACAAATTTTTTTTTTCAATTCATCATTGTTTCAAAGTCTCATGGCTAAAAACTGATTAATGATATTTTTTATAATTTTTTATAGCTATTGTTAATAAATTTATTGTAAACAAAAACATTGTTTATAAGCAATACTAAATTTTTTTGATAAAAAATGCGTTTGTTAATTAACAATCGTTTTTTGCAACTGAATATTAAAATTAAGGAACCGTTTTTTTTAAATCATATATTCTATTGTTCTTCAAAGTTTTGAAAAAACTTTTTTCATTCTTTTTTCAATTGTTTATTTAAAAAAAAATGTTATAAACAATTTTTTTTTATTTTTTTTGTAAACTTTGTTCTATAATAAAAGTTATTATGTATTTTTTTTTTATTTATTCTATTTTTTATGAAACTTTTAATATTGTGATACCTTGATACTTGTCTTTTTCATTCGCTCCTTCGCTTTTATAATAACTTTCAAACTATTGCATTTATGACAAATATGATTCAAGTCTTTTTTGTTTATTATGAATTTATTAACAATTCAAGCTTTTTACTAAAGTTGTAGTCCTATTATTCATTTAATTATTGATCGTTATTTATTAAAAAAAAAAATAAGTTTTCAGGGAATTTACTAAATCAAAATCATACTGAAAGTATGTTTTCGATTTAGTTAAGTCTGTTGAGAGCATTGTAGAAATTGTCCGTCGCTCATATTTTTATTCAAATTAGTGAATGAGAGAGTAGACTGTCTTTAAATTCTGGAACAAATTAACTTCAACGTACCGCGGCCTGTTTCACAGTCTCATTTTTAGACGTCTCTAAGCAAGAACTAATATAGTGCTCGAGCTTTCAATATATGTCATGTGTATGAATTTCAAAAGATTTATTTCCAGTGTGATAATATATTCTCCACAAACCTTTATAATCTCATTAGAGTTGCATTGTCATTAGAGTTGTCATTCATTTCTCTTTATTTCAACTTCAACGTTGTGAATATAATTTTGTATTGTTTTATAAATGAATAACTGTTTTTCATTATCATTATTAAAATCAGGGTGCACCTTTCTGATTGTTATACCGTCTCTGAAGTACAGTTATTCATTTCTTTTTTCAAACCGTTTCGTAAGAAAGTAGTCATAATAACATTTATCGAAAGAAAATCGAAAGAAAAATGAATTCTGGAAACCATGTAAACAACATATGATACGCTCAATCATCAACAAGGTTATCGTATAGAGAACGAACGAAAATGGACACACGTTTCAATAGCCAATTTATTTTTCCATTTTCGTGATCACAAAAGACCTGAAAACAAATCTCCTGTGTTATTTATTGTTTATGTTTTCCCAGTATCACACATGTCACTTAATATTCTTATTTTTATTCCTTCATCCTTTGTTGCATCGATTCCATTTGATGAATATCGTTATCTCCCCAAGTTGAGAACTAAAAAGTGTTCATTCTGTGATTGATTATATATGCAATACCCCTGCTCACTCACTTCTTCGGAATATTGAAATGAATGAACCGAACCATGCTCTAAACACAGAATGCAATACCCTGACTCACCAATAGAAAGAACAACATTACCAAGAAAAACAGAAGGCTGATACTCAATAGATATAACCAAACTAGATACTGAACAAATATTTAACATCAGAACATACTTTAAAATACTTATTACACAAAAAAATTATGAAAACAGTTGTAGAATACACACCTCTGTGTGTCTTCAAACAGAAAATATAACATTATGGGCACATGAACCATTTCACTGCCACTACAAAAATGTAAACCAATAACACGTTAACACACAACTCATATACAAATGGTTAACTCAAGGACAAATCGACCCCGAAACAGAAGGATTCGCACTATCTATTCAAAATCAAGTCATTGCCACTCTAAACTACGAGGAGCATATAATGACAGACTCAACAATCACATCAATTATAGAAAATGTCACCAACACACAGAAACAGTAGAGCATATAACAAACAGATGTGAACTATTAGCCTGAACAGATTACGCAGAAAGACATCGCAGCAAAAATTATATAGCAGGAATTGCAATGAACCATAACCTTATAAGACCAAAAACCTCATCATGAATATGAAAACACTAACTTTGAGAAAACGAAGAAATGCAACTGTACTGAGACACAATATTCCACTCAGACAGAACAATCGTTTACTACCAGTCTATAAAAAATATTCATCCATCCATCCATACATACACACATACACAATAATCAAAGCCTGTAACAATAATTTTCAGAACCCCTAATATGAAAAACAATAAACCTTTTCTCAACTTGGATTTATTCCGTGCATAAAGGAGGGGTCTAGGTGAGATGAATTTCTCTGAACGTTAGTTTCATCACAGTATGGAACAACTACGTTACCACCATTTTCATTTCTTGAATCTGTCCATGACTCAAAGAGTGAACTTTGGAGTAAGGACAACTTTTTTGTGCGTTTCTCGAACTTTGAATGCCTTCAGATATAAATTATTGAAGTTTTATAAAATAATTGTATTATTGTTTCAATTTCACTTTTTTCTAATGATATGTGTGATGGTTAAACACATACTATTTGAGAATATATTTCTGTAGAGACTGTGGCTTGTTCTGGGCCTATATTTGGAGCTGATGCTCCCTGTCTAGAACACCTTTGGGTTCTTCAATGCCTCAGGTGTAGCTTCGCCGTCGTAAGAATATTGATCCTATCATTTCGTTGAAGACTCGAATTAATTTTCCTTGTGTATTGCAAGTTTTTCCACACTTCTAATTTTGAGGCGGATATGTATTATCCTATCATATAATCAGTAACCAATGATACAGTCACTGTTATAAAATTGAAATCACTGGACCAAGAACGGAAGAGTATTTGTAAAGGTTAGCAACGATGTTAAAATAATCGATGAAGGAATGGATTCAATTTGACATTCACCTGAAAAACTGATTAGTTGTTTTGTTTGTTGAGTTGCTTTATTTCATTCACTACAGGTTTTTTTATTTTTTATTTTTCATATCTTTTATTAAAGCTAGGTTTACACTTTGAAATTGATTTGGTTGATCTATTATGTAGTTATTAAGTAGATAGTATGAATTCCCCAAAGCATTAAATTGTAAATGTTATTGTAGTTTTCATTTGGTAGAGCTTACCAACAGACATTTGGCAGTGGGTAGGCATTACGAGTATATATATTTATTACCAGAATTGTAGGGGACTGAATACAAAATGTGATGAATTTTACAGGAGGTCACTTAAAGATGACTATGATATTCTTATGATTACATAAACATGGTTACAGCAGGGAAATGGAGATGGAGAAATAATATACCTACCTATATGAAAAATTTCAATATGGTAAGATCTGACAGAAATTTGCATTTTACTAATAAAATCACTGGAGGTGGGGTTTTGATAGCAGTTTAAAACAAATTCAAAATTCTCAATATCGTGAAGCACGCATTGTCATTTGAAGCAGTAATTGTTCAACTGAGAATAAGCAAGGAAACTTACTCATTCGGTGTAGTTTATATACTCTCTAAAAGCCTTGTTTACGAATCTGCGTTCAATTTCTTACAAGATGATATCAAATACTTTGGAAAGACATACATTGTTGGTGATTTCAACATTCAAGGAATATTAGGTATTACTTTAAATTCAAATAGTCACAGTGAAAAAATCAATCTATTATCTGATTTCCTGGACTTCAATCCATTCAAGCAACATAATGATATAGTAAATCACCAGGGTCGTACATCATACTTAATTCTTAGTTCTGAAAACAACCCTGATTGCTGCAAGGTAAATAAAATAGAACTACCTTTCGTAAATGAGGATAGTTACCATCCTGCTCTCTGTATCACCATTACCCCTCTTGGGGAAATGGAAGAATCGACGAACTTTAAAGTAGTTCACAGGTATAATTATAAAAAACTGATTTTCTTGAACTGAGTCGCACTATTAGAGATGTTGACTGGTATTCGGTTTTGAATGAACATGATGTGGACACAGCTCCAGGTAATTTCTATAAGATATGGGAAGACGTTGTAAATAAGTGTGTTCATAAATTTACTGGCAATAGAAACTACTCGTATCCAATTAGGTTCACCAAAGAAACAAAAAGTATACTGAAAGAAAAAGAAAGATTTCGGAAATTGAAATCGCTGTCGGGTTTCTATAATAACAAGTTTATGGAATTGAGAAGGAAACTGAAAAGTCAAATCAGAAAAGATGAAAAAATGTATCACAAGAAAATTGAGGAAAATATAAATGATAATATAAATGAGTTTTGGAATTTTGTGACTACAAAAAAGAAAACTAATACAAAATTAAACAGTTTTGTTTATAATAATGAATCTGTTAGTGAAGAAGAAACAGTTAATGCTTTTCCGAATTTTTTCTCGTCAGTTTTTCGTTCACAACCAGCTACATACAATTTGGATTTCAATAATAATGATATACAGGTTTATATAATGAAACATTCACTTTGCAGTCAATAAACAAAACTGATTTTAATGAATCACTGAGAAAATTGGAACCTAAAAATTCAGCAGGTACAGATGGTATATCCGCATATATTCCGAAACGGTGCGGTGAATGGTTGAAAGCCCCTTTGATACACATTTTCAATTTAAATATGAAATCTAATTCATTTATGTGGAAAACGACCATAACAATACCTTTACATAAATCTGGCAATGAAATGGATGTTGAGAACTATAGAGCTATTGCCATCATGTGTGCACCAGGAAAATTATTTGAACACATTATTTTCAGCAAACTCAGCAGTTTCACCAGTAAATATATAGTACCTCAACAGCATGGCTTCATGAGTCAAAGATCAATTAACACAAATTCATTACTGTTCAGTAATTAATCTTTCAATACTATAGAAAATAAATCACAATTGGACACTGTGTTCACAGATTTCCATAAAGCATTTGATCAGGTTCATCATGATGTACTCTTGGAAAAGATAAGCAGATGTGGATTGTCAAGTAATTTCTTAGAATTGATAAGAAATTATCTACAAGGAAGACAATTCATTGTCAGATACGATGGAAATACATCTGGGAAATTTTTGGCCAATTCGGGTGTTCTTCGAGGTTCGAATTTAGGACCACTTATATTCATACTCTTCATAAACGATTTACCCTTTCATCTTCAATTTTCAGATTGCTTACTTTCTGCTGACGATTTGAAGTTAAGCAAACAAGTAAAAACAGTTCGGGATTGTATAGGGCTCCAGAAGGATATTGATTATATTGTGGAATGGAGTCAGAAGAATAAATCATTCTTCAATTTGAAAAAATGTTCGGTGCTCTCAATAACTTGTCTGAAAGAACTGATTACTTTTGCGTATCAAATGAATGGAGAGGTCCTAGAAAGAAAAAAAGAAATAAAAGATCTTGGAGTAACTTATAATTCACAATTCTCATTTTCTAGTCATATCAAAAAAAGTGTAAAATCTGCCAATAGAATTCTTGGTTTTGTGATTAGGCGGGCATCATGCTTTTCGAGTATACATACGATTAAGCTACTATATTATTCTTCAGTAAGGCCTAAACTAGAATTTGCTCCTATTATTTGGTCCGGGGAATATCAAAAGTATATATATGAATTGGAAAAGGTCCAGAATAAATACTTAGACATTTATAGTTAAAACAGTATCATGTGTGGCCTGATTTTAATACCATAAGAACATATCAGCTGAAATCAGAATTTGAAATATTATCTTTGGAACAAGGAAGGAGCTTGAACTGTATGATATTTCTGCACAAAATAATAAATAATAAAATTAAGTCTTCAGAAATTCTTAATGCGATTCCATTCAACGTTCCTCCTCGTCGTACACGTTCTACCCTCATGTTCAATATATCTAGAATAGGGAATCCAGCAAGGGCACCACTGGTTTACATTCTCAAATGAGCTGCTAATTTCACCATTTTGATTTATTTGGACTAGACCTCACCCCAGCACTTTATCGTGGAAATGTTTTAGACTGCATATTGAATACACGTATTTGAGACTGTTTGAGGCATATCGAATACAAGTATTTGAGACTGATTCTCCACATCTCCACAATTTTGGACTCAGTTCATCTCCTACAATTCTGGGCATTGACTAATAGGTAGTAAGTATAATATAGACAATATTTTTATGTGAATATTTGTAATTAACCTTATTTATCCAAGTAAATAGGCTGAAATGGCCTGTTTGGGTAATAAATAAATAAATCACTAGTATTCGGAGAACAATTATTCATATTCTCATTTGAAAAAAATAGAAAATTTTGGATTTTTCATCCTTCTCATCCCTATAAGTGGAATCGATATGAATGAAGACAGAACGTAATAAAACAAGAGCGAGTTTTTCATACACCAGAGATTGTTATTGCTGCATCCTCTAATAATGTATTGATAACTAATGATTGTGAAACAATCCGACGTTCGGATTGCATGGCTGATGAGGCAAGAGGGATGAATGAACTGCGAAAAAAAGCATTTGTCTGACATGGATGAATTCTGCATGATAATCTCTGTTCGTTTTCAGACGTCGAGGATACAAAACCCTTCGTAACGTTTAGACACAGATAATTTATTAAAACCAACCTCAACTCATCCATTCTGAAGTGGATTTATTGGGTACAACATCATTCATTCTGTTATTGATTCTCCATCAAAATATCGTTTGTAATAAAATATTAACGGTGAGACAGAGCAATGAAATGAGAGTATCTTATCAAAAACTCACCGCGGGGATAGCTGACAGAGCAAGAACTTCCTGCAGAAATAAAGAAACGTGTCAAATTTGTCCATGAGGGAAACGAATTTCTACTGAGAAATTCCATCAACAATACCAACAGGTTATCGTTCGCTTCGTTTTGGAAATCGATTCAGCAGTTTCAAAGATATAGAGATTTGGAATGCAAATAATATTTCATGAACAAAAAGCAGAAATCAATTGAGTTTCATTCAAAAACACCCCGTTCCATTGAATTTCTTGCAAAGGCATATGTTATGTCGGTATCGGGTGTCGTTTAAGTCGAAAAATGCCTCAAGCCAATGTTATGTCGGTATCGCGTTGCAACAAGGTTTCAATATAAACCTGAAAACATTTTGAACTATTTCTGGTAAAGAGATTTTGGCTTTCTACTACCCCATCTTGGTACAAAAAAAGGATGAAGGAATCTTCCAAAGAAAGGAAGGAAGTAATCAATTTGGAAATAAGTAATTCTATACATGGATGTGTAGATCATGCAAAGAAGTAACTTTCAGACATAAACTGAAAGAAATTCCTTCTGAAACAGCTACTTTCATATAAACATTGAATTACACGAAAGAAAAAAAAATCTTTCGAAACAAATACTTCTATATGAACACTGACACTGACAGTGAGGATGACAGTGTTCCATGTAATGATGTTCCATGTGAATGATATCTGATTTTAATCCACAACGAATGTTTAAAATACAAAATGAGTAGAGAAAAGTATCTTCTGTATAATTCAGTATTCATATAGAAGTATTTGTTTCGAAAGAATTTTTTTCTTTCGTGTAATTCAATGTTTATATGAAAGTAGCTGTTTCAGGAGGGCTTTCTTTCAGTTTGTGTCTGAAAGTTACTTCTTCACATGATCTACACAAGCATGTATAGAGTTACGCATTTTCACATTGATTACTTCCTTCCTTTCTTTGGAAGATTCCCTCATCTTTTTTTCTATCAAGATGAAAAAACCCCATGAGCAAAACATTCATTTATGAATAGGGAGAATGGGTACACAATCATACTGGCGATACTTTTGATGATCCCACTATTGAACTCAAAATAATCCGAACTATTGGAGTTATTGAGAGACTGAATACTTTTTGTTACTATCTTGGGGGTGGTGAGGAACAATACAAACGAATTAACTGGCGTTTCAAGATTTTTCAAGACATCAGTCGCTTCATAATTCACTTCAGGAAAAGATGGAATGAGGCAATTCACAATATCGACAAAATAATCATTGTAGTCATTCTCCGAATGCAGTGTATCATCTCCCCTCACAGGTCTCCTATTACATTCATAATTGATAATCCTCCAAATATCTCTAGTGATATTTGGAGAGTAGGCCAAAACACTTTGATACGATTCTTGTTTTACCAGTTGTATAGACTTTTTTAATATTTGCGTGAAGTTGGGAGATTTTGTCGGCCACTGAATCTTTTCAAGTATTTTGAACAACCTATATATAGCTGGAAAAAAATCTTCTTCTATGAATCGCGTCTTTTTTCAGGTAACTGTAAATTCACTCAGCATATATTGTCCCAAGTAATATGAAGGACAGCGTCCAAGAACACCCGTCACAAAAAGATAATCAGGAATATTAGTTAGGATATTGTCTATTCAGATAGCAGTGCTTAGGAAAATTCTTGTGGGTTCCTCGATTGTAGCAGTCAACTCAAAAGATTTGAAAACATTTGTTAGTTCTGAACAATAAGAATTTGTTGATAAAAAAATTATATTGAAATCACCGAGAAGTATGGCTTTACTTTTTTTTTCTATCAATAACAGCTGCGTTGATATCATTTTGAAGTCAATTTACCTGTAAATTATCAGAAAAAAAAGCAGAAGAATACTTCGAGAAATATCAAATCATTAGTTCTAGTTTTGAGGGTTTTTTGTGTGTACCGCGTGAATATCTCTGAGATTGCTATCGACCTAGTACTGACAATTGTAGCAATCAACTACACCCTACAAAAAAGTTAGGTTTTGCAGTGATAAAAGTTCAAAATTAATTTCTCTCACAAAGAAACATGATGTAATTTTAGATTTTTGCGAAAAGACATTACGTTAATGCCTCGATTCACTACTCAATTTTAATAAAATTTCATTGATGATGTTCAATGCCACATTTTGTTTATTCAAATGAAATGACTTTGAGTCCTCAACCTTGTGAGTTTTTGAAGTAATATTGAAAAAAATATTCAGAGTGGTTAATCTCGAAAACTATCTTTCCCAACTTCGAAAGTTCTTTCGATTATAGAAAACTACATTATCGACTGGTAACATTTTCTCCATTCTGAAGTATGGAAGAGATCCGTACGAAAATTGAAGTAATATCAACCCAAGGTATGAAAAATGTGCACATAAAAGTCAATTAATTATTTGGCGTGTACGCTGGGAAAGGTGTTTTATGTAAAAACGTGATAAAATATGCTATCACTATCTATCAGTCATAAATAATCATTTCCTACGGAGTAAGATGAATGATAAAACAAACTGATCTTATATTATGGATAGGTACAACTGAGGAATTAGTTTATATTATTATTAACATATCGTATCAAAACAACAGACTTCAGTGATCACATTTCTATAATGGAAGTGCCACATTGGAAGCTTCGAGAAAAAACAGTCATAGACAAACGAAATAAAATCACAACAAAGCACATATTTTCAGTGAAATTGAATTGACAAAAATTGAAGAGATGTCGAAATATTAATTTTGATTCAATTGTGATGAAATGCTTACTATTTTGTTTACGACTTTCGAGCGAAAAATAGTTTTTTGTTAATTTACTTTTGGGATCTGGAATATTCAATAATATGCTGCGAAACGATAAGTTTGACCTCAATGCAATGTACCCTTTTGACATCGATGGAAACCGACTCACATCGAACATTTATTGGGTCGAAAGTTTATCAATTTGAGGTTCGTCCTTTGAAAACTTGGAGGTTATTTTATTGTGGTGCTCAGATAAATATATGAGATATTATATATAACATTTACGGAGACGAAGACTATCTCAATCAACGAATATTAACCATGAACGAGGCTCTCCAAGGTAGTAATCTATAAAACCAAGTTTCAATATCGACAACTGAACAAAATCTCTCCTGTTCTTCTCTGCAGCTTGCACTGTTTGCAATGAAGGACTCTCTTTGAAAAACAAGCCTCAGTAGAAATCGGCAGCGCCTTCTTCCCCTAGGATGTGCTTTTCAAGAGATCGACAAAAAATTCAATTCACGACCATCGATCGACATCAACCGAGCTTTGTTCTTCCTCTGCGGCTTATTCTTAAGACAACTTGTTCAAACCAGAGCTCATAAACAAAGCATTCGTGATACAAAACCAAACAGCGTTGACTCGATCAACTATATTATTTGCCAGGCTGAATTACTAAGGAACTAATGCAATGTTGGACTCATCTATCCTCGAAGGGCAAACCTTATGGAGAAGCCGCTTGTAGGGTCGATACAAGACTCATGAGTATTACAAATGAGCGTGTCACGCAGACCTAAGGGGACCTGATGGCACCTATAGTGGGTTAAAATAAGGCTGTCTGGTTTTGGATAACGAATGCCACGTTTTGAATTGAATTGTCATCGTACACCTGGATTATCACAAAAAAGTGATAATATCCCAATTTGTTACTGCACAGAGGGATATTTTGTTTCATCACATATTGGAGATTGTTGTCGTTGAATCTGTGGATTGATTTTGTTCCAAGGGAACAACACAATCACTTTAGAAAAATCTTTGAAGTGCTCTAAGAGCGGTGCCTATACGAAAGTAGCATCAAATGCGCCTAGTCACTTGAACACTTTCCGTAAATATATCTTAAAAAAAGAGACAAATCTCCAACCCTTTTTCGATGTTCCAGACTATCAAGGTTGCAAGTGATGTTCGAGTCTCCAATCAGGCGGATTTCTCTTTCATGATTGGAATTCAGCAGCCCCAGGGTATGCTTAGGGGCGAAAGCTCAGAACAGTGTTCCGAGCTTTCGAGAAGCAACCTTTGCAATTCCAGCGACATGTTAGTGCCAAGACATATTGTGACCATTTCGAAGCAGAAAGTGGAATCGTTTGTCCTGACATCATTATATTCGGTTCGGAAACATTTATCTTTTTGGAGAAGACCGTCGGCTGGGTTTTGTGGCAATCAATTGAACCTGGTTAGTTACACCCCAATTCGAAATCACTTCTAGATCCTCATTAAGATATTCAACCTCCTGCTTCTGGGGAATATGTGCATCTGCAGCCGATGTCCTGGAATCCGAGTGGAATGACGAGACAAGTGCGCTGTCGTCAGTAAAGCAATATATTGGGTTCTTGTTTTTTCCACTGAATCGTTGTTATACAATAAAAAAAGGGTTTGATACAATATGGATCCCTGGAGAACACCAGCGTTGATGGTAAATTCATTCGAGAGATTTACATAATCTTTCATTGAAAATCATTACAGATGGGTAACCGTTTTAAAAAGTGTTCTATATGTTTCTTTCAATTATTTCATGAGGTATTTTAGCAAATTTTTTCTGACACCTCTTGCGAATTTTTATACTGCACAAATCGTTGGGTAATATAGATTTATTGAACATTTCTGTTGGAAGAACTGAGTTGAAGGTCCATCGTATCCTCATTTATTACTACTTTTATTCAAAACTTCTACATTTTCTGAAACGTCCTGTGAAAGTGTATTGTATTCCATGCTTAAAGACATATTTTTGAAAAATTTTGAACTTGTTTTTATGAACATTTTTCCAATTTTTCAAATTTCTGGTAACAACTTTTGCAACTCCACAATACCTTGATCATAACTGACTCGTAAATGATGTTTCGACAAATGATTTTCCTACTTTTAGGCGGCCATTACTGTTTAGAGGAAATGAAGAAATATTCAAATTATAATACATATATATTTCCAGTATATATTTCGTCAAGTGACTTACCTAATCGAAAATATCACAATCGATTGAAAATCTAATATATAAAAATGGATGTTTGTTGGTTGGTTGGTTGGTGAGTGATAAACTTCCACATCGATTAACCGATCATGATTAAACTTGACAAGTATAAATAATTTTTCATAGAGAAGGTTTTTAGGCTATCAATTTTTCTGTACCTCGGCACTAGGTGGCACTGTTGAAACAATTTTTTGAAAGCACTGTTCTATAACGCTGCGCAGGCCTGAGTTCGTTGATTCTGATTCTGTCAAAACCTTGGAACAGTAGCGATACAGCAACATAGCACTAGTAGCTTGATTTTTTCAAATCATATCCATGTTTACAGGATGGCTTCGAGGATACTCTGAAGCTGCTGGATTCCATCAAGAAAAGAGCCATTTCCATGGTTGGAGACACGAACATCACTTGCAACCTTAATAGTTTGGAACATCGAAGGAAGGTTGGAGATTTTCCTCTCTTCTATAAATACTTTAACGGGAAGTGTTCAAGTGACTTAATACATTCAATTTCACCAAGAGCGGTACATATCAGAAATACGCGACGGATTGTGGCGTGGCTGCTCATCGTTTTGAGGTTTAACTCTGTACTTCTCGAACTTCACTATTTAAGAACTCTATCATCTGGAGAACTGCGTTCATGTGGAATAAACCTCCTGAGAACGTTTTACCAAATGAATTTAATCTCCAGCGATTCAAATCCAATGTGGACCGCTAATTTCGCACAGGCACCGCTCTGAGAGTGCCTTAAGAATTTTCCTGTAATGCTTGTGTTCTTTTCTTAAAAAAATTCACTCATGCTGTATTTCGATGCAGAATGAGAAACATACCTTCACCTACAGATATTCAATGAGAATGAGATCAGTCGGCGCGAACCGAACTTAATTTTTTTTTTTAATATATCTTCATATAAAATTTTCATGGGTTGGCGAAAGAACAAGAATGTGAATTCATTTTCGGAAAATGTATTTGTAGCATATTTTTTCCAAATTAGCTGAAAAATATAAATATCCCCGTTTTCGTTTTCGATGGTTATATATCGATAAACGGGAAAACCCTCACTTCGAATGAAACAAAATCATTTATCAACGAAGCACATGGCGAAATACATCTTATGAAAATTGTAAGGTATCGATATTTTTTAAAAGTTTGTTACTGGATGATAAAATGAGAGTACTGAGTAACTCAAATAGCTCCATGCCACCACAATTTGTGAGGTGAATGACGTGGAGTAGAAGCAAGAGTATCAAAACTGGCACGCCAGCATCTTAAGTTCAAGTCACACGACTAGTATATTTTTCAAACTACCCGATTTTCAAACTATCTGAAGTTACATGAAAAGAGGGAAACGTAAAATATTCATTGAAGTTATAAGAAATGAGAAACCAATACAAGTCGATTGTATTAGTTTGAACATGTACTTGTAGCACGAAACTGCAGTAACGTTAGTTACAAATACAAGTGGTATAAAAACATAGGAGTTCTATTTCTCATTTTTTATGATGATTTCACCACGTAATAATGGCTGCGTCCATCAATTTATTCATTGAAGTATTTTTTAGGTAGCTTTTGTTATGCAAATGAACTGAACTCGATGAAACTAGAGGACTTGAAAGATATTGGATCGGCTATATCAATCACTGCTGTGACCAAGATTCAGAATTGTATCAGAATATTAAATTCAGAAATTACAGGATTGAATGAGTAAACAGATCACAAAATTTCAAAAACTCACAAGTTAACAACTTTATACTGAGCATACGTTTCGAAAATCACCTGTCACCCTGCTGTTGGAGACCGGTGAAGATATCACTGTTTTGAGGAGGCAGGGAAGGTGAAAGTCAACATCTGTGGCGGTAGGGTATTCGCTGATTAACGAAAAATACATTTTTTAAATAACTCCCATTCGGAATATCCGCCACAATATTTTTTTCAATATTCCTGTTATATCATAAAAAAAGTATAATATGGTTCAAAGGAAGCCATCACACAATTGACGATTTTTTAATAGTCGAATTTCATTCTGCCCAGTAAATCAACTCAGGCTTTACACATTCACGTCGCCGATTAATTGAACATTACCGTACCTGATACCTAATGCGTTTCCAAGCAACATTTTTTGTTTTCGAAAACAATGATTTCTAGTTTGAAAACTCAAGAATGATAATTGGAAATTCGACCAAAATGTACAAGCTGTGTCATATTGTCATATTGACAAGAACAAAAATTATAATAATAATCATATATAATTATTATAAAAGTAATTGTCATAATCACAAAAATACGTACTGTGCGCCCTCGTTTATCTATTGGGTGAAACATCCACTCCAAATTACGTTTCTTATTATGATTAGGTTAATTACTTTTCATTTCATCCGAACCAAGATCTATTGACTAAGTTCAGTCACTTTGACTGGAAAAATACATTTTTCTGTCAACTTCACTGAATGAGAAATATTTCATATATATTTTCCCTGGCTGAAAATGGTTATTTTCATTCAATTTGATCTCATATCAAATAAGAGTTATTAATAATATTTGTGTCTTTTGACTTAAAAAATGATGTTTCTTCACTTTCAGTATGTGAAAAGTATTAGAAAACTGTGAAATACACTCCTGATTATGATTTTTTATATATTTCCTAAATTAAAGTTGTACTATTCCAGATTGACAAATGAAATTTGTGATCGCATGTATTCATACAATATTACAAATACAGAATGAAATAAAATACCATACGATACATGACCGTCAGGTGCTATTGCAGTAGGTACTCGTTTATATTCCTGACTAGTACTGTAATAAGTCATCTACCGGGCGTCATATAAAATACTACTTCTTTTTGAGAAAAAAATATGTTGGGTTCTTACATTTCCATCTTGATATAAAAAATGTGGAAATCTTCCTAAGAAAGAAAGAATGCAATCAATTTCAACTCCACAAAAATATTTGTAGATCCTGTAAAGAAGTAACTTTCAAACACAAACTGAAAGAAGAAACTCTACTTGAAACAACTACTTTCATGATCTATCCATCTTTTTGAAAGTTTAATTCTAAATTAACTGCTCTGCTCCTTTCTGTGAAAAAAGTTCATATCTTTATTTTGTATAAAGATGAAAAAGTAGGAAGCCAATACCTTTCTTTACAGAAATTCAACCTCTCCTAAAAAATATAATCCTTTCAATTTGAACTAATTTCTTATGACTGGGGTTGAATAAAATGTGTGAAAAAATGTCATTACATACTGTCATGAGTGGATTCAACTTATTCGTGACATAAGGTCGTGATTTCATGAATGAGTTGAGGTAATAACAGCCAATAAAACAAGTGTCTCATTCCGAAACATCGACGTACCCATTGAGGGTGAAAAAGTTCCATGTAAGTGAAATTTCACCTCTTTTATGTACTATATTGTGTAGCAATCCAGTAGATGATACCTGATACAATTGCATAACGAATGTTTGGATTAGAAAAAGTACGATTCAATGTCAATATGAAAGTAGTTGTTTCAAAAGTTTCTTTCTTCGTGTATTTCAATGCTCATTTGAAAATAGTTGTCTCTTGACGGTTTTTTCTTCCAGTATGTGTCTGAAAGTTACTACTTTGCATGATCCTCACATGTTTGTGAAAAGTTTAATTTGGAATTAATTGATTTCTTTCTTTCTTTTGAAGATTCACACATTTTTTGTATAAAGATGAAGAAGTAGGAAGCCAAAACAATTTTGCAAAATCCTTAAGATATCCACCTTTCGAATTTAAACTATTTCTTGATTACAGCTTATCAATCAAGGAAGAAAAATAATCATTATAATCATTATTTGTTTGATTACTCATCTATACGACAAGTATAGAAAAAATTCTGAAGAATACAAGTACCAACAAAAATTCTTACAGAAATGTGCAGTTCATTCACATTCTTTTTTCGATGCAGAGTGTGAGAGAGTCAATATAATTGCTTCACCCTAGGTATATTGATATATGCAGAAACCACTTTTTCAAAGTGTACATCAAATACGTGAATTGAAATGAATTCCATTATCGGGAGAATTCTATAGAGGGCAATAAAAAGATGAAAGAAGTATTGGTATAAATTTCCACTGACAATATTCACACCAAACCCACAGGAGTTGAATTTATATTTGAAGAAGGAGAGAATCAATATAAATTTTCCTCGATACTGCGAAACCAAATAGTAATATGTACTGATCAGTAATCATTTTCATCCATTCATATTCGAGTTGAATCGTATGATACCAAAGTGACAAAAAAATTATGATATTATAATATCAAATGTAAGTCACAAAAACGATTTGAAGCTTTATAACTTCTATTCAATTATCTGCGAGCGCTTTTGGCAGCTGGTCGTACTGTCATCCTCTAGGCCCTACTCTATCTATATAGAGAAGGGCCTAGAGGATGACAGCACGACCAGCTGTCGAAAGCGCTCGCTTTCGACAGCTCGCATTTTTTAGTAACTTTCCAGTTACTGAAAAATGCAGGTACTCCAAGTACTTTAGGTAAATTTGCCGGTATTTGCCTAATAAGGCTGACTCTCGAGCAAAAGAGGTCAGATGTCAATCTTGCTGAAGTGCCCATCAGTAAGTTGAGGACCGCTCGGAGAGCGGGGATGGATGAAGTGGGGTAGTAGGTTCTCCTCGCTAATTAGCTGGGAGGAAGCTTCTACGGGGGAAGCTTCACGTAGTCACCTGCGTGACTTCCGGGTCCAGGATATGAATACAGAGATGAAGATGTTATTGAGTGTTCTGTCCACAAATTTTCCCTTTTGAATCATCTATAAGAACAATTCGTTCAGGCCAGTCTCAACACCCTACACAGTAGGTTAATGGACTGACACCTATCAGAAAACAACTACTCCCCTGGCTAATACCACGAAGGGCGTTGGATTATATCCGACAGGTGTCAGTGCAGGATTCTTCACTGAAGTTATTCCTGCATATGCTGTTGGCGATACAACTGCCGCAATAGATTTTCAATTATCGGAACACACTTGCAGACCGGTTTCGGGCTGTTTGGCCACTCGTCAGTGCAAGGTAGTGTATATCATCAACATAAAGTCGATGATTTTCCAGATGAGCCAGTCTTCAAGTATGCCCACTGACTATACGTGAAAGATTTCTTTCCTTTTACGAGGAATTGGGCAAATTTGGATATGCAGTTGGTTACCTCGTTCACAGGCAGATGGAGCGACGACAAACCTGTTGTTTGTTGTAGTCTTCAGCTTAGTTCGAGGAATGATACTCTGACGGAATTCGATTTTCAATTATCGGAAATCATCGACTTTATGTTGATGATATACACTACCTTGCACTGACGAGTGGCCAAACAGCCCGAAACCGGTCTGCAAGTGTGTTCCGATAATTGAAAATCTATTGCGGCAGTTGTATCGCCAACAGCATATGCAGGAATAACTTCAGTGAAGAATCCTGCACTGACACCTGTCGGATATAATCCAACGCCCTTCGTGGTATTAGCCAGGGGAGTAGTTGTTTTCTGATAGGTGTCAGTCCATTAACCTACTGTGTAGGGTGTTGAGACTGGCCTGAACGAATTGTTCTTATAGATGATTTGATTTATAGCCAGTCTTCAAGTATGCCCACTGACTATACGTGAAAGTTTTCCCTTTTGATTTATATCATACACACTCAATAACATCTGTTTCTCTGTATATAGATTTTAAAAGAGTGTGTGTAAAAATTTGCTCTGAACGTTCAAGAGAAACATAAGACAATTTTTTTAGCGTAAGTCGCGATTTCCTTAATATAAGTAGATTCAGTTACATTTATATTTACAATTTCCAGTTTTATATTTATTGAACCATTTTTACATTTTACCCAGTGTCAGTTGTATCTTTTTAGTATTTATTTACAGGTGTAGCTGCAGTCAGGTCTGTTTCTTGGTAAGTGTATGGCATTAGAATCTGAATCCACCTGAGGTGTTGAGAAAAATATCTATACTGAGTGTTGTGTAGGATTTAAACTCAACAAAAGAGTCTAACCAAGTACATTCATTTCAAAATCATTTTCAAAATTGTGATCATCACAATAATCAAATGATAGAATCAAAATTATATTTCCAGAAAAAAATCAATATATATATTTGATTATTGTGATATATATATATATATATATATATATATATATATATATATATATATATATATATATATATTGATTTTTTTCTGGAAATATAATTTCCAGAAAATCCAGAATTCATAATCAAAATTTTTTTTTGAACTGATCAAAAGATAATGATTTGATTCTCTCCGGCAAGCAGTTATATAGATTGATATTCAGAGAATTATGTTGAGATTTGGTTAATCTATACCTTGGAGTTTTTAATAACTTAGCATACCTAGTATTATGGTCATGTATATCTGACTGGGTTTGTAACTGGTTGATATTTCTGTGTATTTCTAATAAGGCATTGTAGATATATAATGAAGGTAAAGGCATGATGCTAAACTTCATAAAGTGTGGGTGACAATGTTCTCTATATCCAACTCCAGCTAAAATTCTTGCTGCTTTTTTTTGTTGTCGAAAGATGGTTATTGCACAAGTGGCATTTCCCCATAAAATTATTCCATAGTTTATCTGCTGTAGAAAGTCCGAGTTTCTTTGGTTAACAGTAACACATTGTTTTCTATTTTCTAAATATGAACTGAATAACTTCAATGCCACCCCTCTAATACCGTAATATTTGTGTTTCAAAATGAGTATCTCATGAGAGATACTCATCAAAGGCCTTCGACAAGTCACAGAAAAAAATCAATATATATATATATATATATATATATATATATATATTGATTTTTTTCTGGAAATATAATTTTGATTCTATCATTTGATTATTGTGATTATTTATCACAATTTTGAAATTGATTTTGAAATTGATTTTGAAATGAATATACTTGGTAAGACTCTTTTGTTGACTTTAAATCCTATACAACACTCAGTATATAGTTGAACATCAACTAAGTAGTTTTCCTAACAACCAACAATTTATTTATGTTACTTCTGAATTCAAACTTTTTTATGCATACAATTTTTATCGCTTCATCTTTACTATCTGTTCCAGTTTTACAACATATCTTTCATTCTTAATTCCGTACAAACATTCCTAACCTCACTTATTTCTATCAACATGAATTTCTCACTATCATTTCATCATTCCCATATCCAAGCAAATATTTTTCAATCGAAATTACAACATTTTCATAATTTTAAAATATATACAATCAGTTTATGTTGTATCCTCTCATTTTAATTATCAGATATCATTTTTATTCCAATTGTGACAATAATCATCAACCTCTATCGATTGCCTTTTACATATAATCTAATTAAATTTGGTACAGAAGTGTGGAATTTAGAATTCACCGCTTTCATGAATGTTTCTTGACAAGTCTCTGGAATGTTACCGTCGTACAGGGTGATTCATCTGTACTATTTATAAAGTGATTGAATTGTAATTTTCTGGGATGTTAGAATTTTCTTCTTTTATTGTTTTAATCGAATAATACAATTAGTGCAATTGTTGGTGTGCGTGACTTACATTTCTCTCCAAAATAGGAGATCAAAATCATTGTTCCGAAATGGTAATAAATTGTGTGAAAACTGAAAACAATCTGATAAGGTTGATATCTTCTGGAATACCATATTATCTGTGAGTTAAACACTGAATATTAATAGTTTGTCGTCTTCATTGTTTATGAATTGCAAACTGTCACTGATAAGAGCTTCGGCTGGAGTTTTGGTCCGGCAGCGGTGAATAGAGGAGTAAAATTAATGGATAATACGATAGTCAAGCAAATATTGGATGAAATTAGGAATAGCAAAATAGAATTGAAAAATAGCATCGAAGCTAGTGAACCTAATATTTTAAGATAAACTGCCTTGAGAAAAAAAATCTGAAGGAAAAATAGAAAAACTGGAAAAAAACGAAACATAGAACAATATCATTGTTTTTGTATGGGTTGCTCCAAACGAGAATATAACTTCAGAATTCATTTGCACTTTTTATCTGCACTTAGCTCTATAGCACGTTGAATGTAGTTGTAAAAGAATCAGATATAAATAATGTTCACTGCCGTGGGAAAACTATGAACCGACCAGTAAAGATAGAATTCGTATCATATCTGAAAAAAAAAATTTGAAAAACTTTAAAAAGTTGAGAGGAAGCGTTACAACAGTATCTCATGATCTAACGGTGCAACAACGCTGCGAATATCAAATTTTACGGAAATCTCTAAAGAGAGGCAGCAAAATAAACACTGTCACATCAAGGGTAATAAATTCGTTGCAGAAAATAAAGAATTTTCCTTAGGAGAGCTATACGAAATAGAAAACCAGGTAGACAAGAAAGCAACTAGTACTGAATATTCTACGATGATGAATCAAGAAAATCCAGTACAATTATATCTGAAAAAACGCCCTAGAGAATCAATCAACCAGTCTAGTAGAACACCTGTCAAAGTCTAGTGGAGCCTCTAAAAAACCATCGAAGCCAGACAACTCAACTGTTGAGAAGCTCATCAGATCGAGAAGTAATTACCAAAAATAACAGACGTCCTTTCCCAATAATTCAAAATTTACAGTTCCACCAACTTCACGTTCAGGCTAAAATATTTTATATGAATCACAAGTTTCAAACTATGAACATTATTTTATTCTTTTATTTGTAGTAATCCAGGAAACATAATTCTAGAGATAGCGAAACCAATTTAGTAATCTTCATATTAAATTCATTTGTGCTGTTTTTTTTTTAATGGATCCATGTATCAGAGATTTCGAGATAACTAAAGTTGACGCTTTTACTTTAGGTAAAATATTTCAAACAAATCAAGTCCTGAAGATTAATGAAGAATCACATAACTTCAAACTAGTACACAATAATATTAGAAGTATTGCAAGAAACTTCGATGAATTTAAAATTTTTCTTTCGCAATTTCAAATTGAATATGATTGCATGATATTTACAGAGACAAGAAAAATTACTGATTGCAGCGTATTCAGTTTACCAGGATACTTTACCAGATGCTTTATAACGAAGGAAATTTGAACCAAAATGACGGTACAGTTGTTAACTTGAAAACTGATTTTTATAAAAATCACGAGTTGATAAATTTCAACGGCTCTGATATATTGAACATGGAGGTTGAATTTAACAAATCTCAAATAGATATTCATAAGTACATTCTATAGATCTCCATCAACGTGCATTGACTTATTCAATCAGAATTTGCAAAATTATTTTGAAAACCAACCTACAAACAACAAAAAATACAGTCTATCTGTTCGAGATGTCAATATTGATATTATGACGAGCAAGACGATAGAGTGAATGATTATCTAACAGTGATGGCCGTATACGGATACACATCTATAATTGATTCACCAACACGCCTAAATTCTTGTGTTGACCATATTTTCATAAAAACTCATATCCAGAATCTTGAAAATGTAATTTCTATAATAAATCATACAAATATTACTGATCACTCAACTATAATTCTTCAAATAATAACGGGGAAAAAGACAGATGATCAATTGAAAGAAAAAATAAAGCAACATTTCAATGAAAAAAAAATTCATTGAAAGCAGTAAAAACCGAAGCTTGGAAGAAATGTATTCAGATAATAGCGTGGATTTCATTACAAAAAAGTTAATCACTATTTTGCGAAAAGATATCGAAAAATGTACGTACTATCAACGCATCAAGGGACCTGAAAGGAGAAGAAAAAATTGGATCTCTAACTCTTTAGTGAAATCTGTTAACAAGAAAAATGATTTACATAAATAATTGAAAAAAGATCCTCAGAATTTACAATTGAAAAATGAATAAAAAAATTATAAAATTAAACTTGATGAATTAATCCAAAAGGCCAAAAATGAATATTATAGAAACAAAATAATGGAAAACATCAAAAGTCCAGGCAACTTGTGGGAAAATATAAATTGAATATTCAGTGGAAATGGAAAAGTTGAAATAAAGTCCATGAAAAATAATGAAGGAGATATGATAGATGATGTAGGTGAAATAGTAGAAATATTCAACGAAACTTATATTAACACAGGAAAAAACCTCGCGAAAAAAATCAAAAGAACAGCACAATTCAGTTTCACGGAACACGTAAACAAAGATTCAATTTTTCTCTATCCAGCTAGTCCTACAGAAGTCTGGAATATAATAAGAGGCCTCAAAAACAACAAAGCACCAGGAATAGATGACCTAAAAAGTGAAACTTTCAACTAGTGGCTGAGTTTATAGCAGGACCGATATCCCACATATTTAATAGAGCGGTAGAAATCAGCTACTTTCCATTGTGCTTAAAAACTTCCATAGTTACTCCTGTTTTCAAGAGTGGATGTAGAGATGAGGTAGTTAACTATAGACCGGTATCTTTAATATCAAATCCCAGTAAAATTCTAGAAAATATGATCAAAGTAAGGCTAGACTCATTCATATAAAAACATATGATATTATCTGACTCACAGTTTGGTTTTCGGACAGGAAAATCCACCGAAAATGCGGTATTACAGCTCACTAATTACGTTTACAAAGCACTCGATAGAAGCAAACCATCACTAGGGATTTTTATTGATCTATCAAAAGCATTTGATACAGTTAACCATTCCATTCTACTATGCAATCTGGAAAATATTGGAATAAGACGTAATGCGTATAAATTGATAGAGACATATCTCACGGGTAGAAAACCGATTAGGGAATATAAAAAGCGGTGAGAAGAAAATTGAATGCTGAGTACCGCAAGGAACTGTTCTGGTCCGTTGCTTTTTGATATTTACGTGAACGGACTGTTTTCGATTGGAACCGCAGGACGCATAATACGTTTTGCAGACGATACTATTATTCTTTACTCTGAGCAATATTGGAAGACATGGCAGATAAAGATCTAGAAAAAATCAAAGATTGGTTCGACCATAAACATCTTTCATTGAACTTCAATAAAACCTTTTACTTGCCATTTTCTAAAAATAAAGCTATGCTTCCTCAATTCAATCAAATAACTATCCGAAACTCCTTCAATATATCATCAGCTAACCATATAAAGTATTTAGGGGTTCTCATAGATCCTCACCTGAGATGGGACTTTCATATCAAATACATTGTAAACAAATTGCGATATATATTATACAAGTTTTGTCAACTGAAAGATATAGTCAACATTGAACAAAAAAAATAATTTACTTCAGTTTGGTTCAAAGCCACTTGATATACTGCATAATAGGATGGGGTGTGTATCCAAATCACATATTCGGCCACTGGAAGTCATTCAAAGAAAATTTTTGAAACTGGTGTTGAATAAACCGCTCCGTTATCCCAGTGATACGCTGTTTTACAAGTCACTAGTATTGAATCAATGTAAGGAAAAAGGCCAAGCCATAACTACGCCACTCGAAATGAAAACAGGTACATAGCACCCTTTGCACACAAGTCAATATGGCAAAGATCCAACCTTTTTTTGAGCCCCGTTATGTATAATTCGTTACCAAAAAATGTTCAAACTCGTGGGTCGTATAGTCGATTGAAACATTCATTGAATGAATACATACGCAGCATACCTCGCACAAGAATTAGCGAAATATTCGATCAGAGTAATTAGATGTCAATTTCATACAATTTTGATATAAAAATTGGTATAATGATTAATTACAACAATTGGGTGTAAATCTGAAAATCAACAAGTCAATTATGGTCCCGCTGAGACTTTTCTTTAATCATTGATGGAATATGGAATATATATATATATATATATATACATATATATATATATATATATATATATATATATATATATATATATATATATATATATATATATCTGTATATGCCGAATTGAATATTTGAAATACTTTGTTGTTTCAAGCAAAGAGAAAAGTACGATCTGATACAAGCAAAGATCAACAGATGTCCTTTTCTATATCTCATATCGAAGGTGAAATGCTCTGAAACAATTGACAAAATGTTTCGTTTCATAACTGACCTAAAGGAAACAAACACTCTATTCAGTTTGGATTAACTACCTCTTGGCCTGAACTGTATACTGAAAACCCACTCACACGGGATAGTAGTTGAATCAAGAATCCAACCACCATCAATCGACAAAAAAATCGTCAAGACTCTAGTAAACCGTCCGTTGGGTCTCTGTGATACAAAGAAGTTTTCGAGAAGGAACTAGGAAATATAAAAAATAATCTTCAATGGAATGGTTACTCCAGAGTGATGGTGTAACAGACTTTGGCTCAAAGACAGCCAGAGCCTCACAAGAAAAAGAAGCCGTCACAACCAGTATTTGTACTCCCCTACACCAGAGGATTGCCGGAAAGGATGAGAATAATTGGGTCCAAGTATAATATCAGTACCTACCTGCTTCAGATCCGGAAACAACATCCATAGCAGCCTCACGAGAACCAGGTCACCAAACGCGGACTGCGATTCCAATTATTACATTTACCGGATACCCTGCAAGTGTGTAGAATCCTATATCGGTAAAACTGAGCAGCCTCTGAAAGTTCGCATTGCCGAACACAAGAATCACATACAGTGAAGAGAAACTAGCTAATCAGGAGTAGCAGAGCATGTTTCGACTCATTAACATAACATCAAGTGGTCTCAAGCTGAAATAATCCACAATAAAGAATACTGGTTTAGGAGAAAATTCAAAGAAGTCGCATTTATATCGTCTAACAACGCATTTAGCCAAGCTCACGTAGAGATATGCAACATATGGAAACCTATAATCAAGCGGAAAACGGCCAATTCCCGCCAAACGGTCAGCTCCCGCTGAGACCGATGAAACGGAAAAAGGGAAGAAGGGATAGGTGAACGAAATCGAATGACCGGTCATTACCCGAAGACGATTGTTGATATTAATAATCAAAACGTCGAGAAGTAACTTGAATTGTTAATTGTTTAATTTTCAATTGTTGCCAGTATTTTATTCCATTGTAATTTCAGTTTTTTTGCCCAATACAACTGTTATTTTCCAACTAATCTTTTTAATTTCAATAATTTTATCAGGAATTTCAAATTATTTTATATCATATTAGACAATGAAAGTCCGAACTAATGAAATGCACCATGAAACATTGTCAATCACCTTCAATCATATCTGTTTCATATAATTCAACATATAACTTGAGTTCATGCTCTCGTCCATCCGAAAAGTTCAATTAATGAAAAATTCATACCTGGCCCGGTAAGGAATGAGTATCCATGCTTGTTTCAAATAATATAGAGGCATATCCCACATTATCTGACGAAATTAAACAGTTGGTGTTATTCATCGATGTTGGATGGACAGCAAACCAGTTAATAGCTCCAATAGTTTTATTGTCTGAAGAACGTACAAATTTCAGTTGAACTATTTCTTTGTCGACGTCATTTTTGTATCTGAAAAAACATCAAATATTCAGATGATTTTTGAATGGAAGAGTGAAGAAAAAACTTTAGATAATTCTCAAAATACTGAAAACAATTCTAAAATTTCACTGTACTCCATTGTAGATCTCTGTCTACATATGGATAAATATACATGTATCTAAGAGAATATAATTTTTTTGCTCAAGTCAGTTATAATGAAAATTCCACACCTATAATTTTGAACCAATCAAAATACGTTATTTTGACAAATCACTATGGCGGAGGAGGAATTTCAGTGCAAATTTTTTTCTCGTGGGACACCCAAGAGCGAATTATACTGAAAATTTTTTGACGTTTATAATAACAGACCATTTTTGGCAGATTGGTTTTTATTTGTTCACATAATAGGTTTGTTTTGGTTCTACGAAATTCATTTTCTAGGACGTCAAGATCATGCGCGAAGAGCGTTCTGGTTTATTGAGGATAATTTCGGACTGATGAATCCTCAGTTCTGGTTTCGACTGCTAAATGATCCTAAACTGTTTTGAACCGTCCCGAATCGTTCTTGCTCTCGAGGCTGAACTATTAAGAAATGTTCCCGTTGCTCATGCGCATTCATGAGGAAATTTGTTTGGGCTATTTGCTAGGATGTTTTTCTATTTATTTGATTTGAATAATTGATGATTGAGGTTGGATAACATTTGAACTGACTATACTGATACGCCACGTAACAAAATGGACATGAACAAAATGGACATGCAGTCATTGTTCACTGTGGTTCTGGCGTTGAATCTGTTCATTATTACGCCTTGGTCAAAGCCAAAACGGACTTGTTTAAGTTTGACGATAGTCGTGTCACTAAGTGTTCTGGCGATGTATTGAATTTACTGGAGCCTCTGGAGACAAGTTACATTTCGTTTTATGAGAGACAAGACATTGACAGTTCAAGATCTTCAGATGATGTGGTGCTGCAGGTTTTTCCGGGTTTTCCTGCAGCTGAAAAAGCAAATGCGCCACTGGAATCAATGAAGTCGTCCTGGAGCGCCAATTAATTTTTGGTGTTTTGAAATTTCATGATTTATAAAACATATTAAAGTTGTATAAAATATATAAAATATTTAGACACTAATTTATTCTATTTTTCTTTAATCTGTTTAAAATCTGTTTTTCCGTTAACCAGCTGTCGCACCCCTCCGAACTACAACCCTCAGAGGAGAGGTCGAAACTTGTGCGAGCTAAGGACTAACGAGGTCTTACTTTTCAACGTGTGATCCCCATTCAGTACTTTTAATTTTGCGTAGTTTAGATGCAACTATTCGTGGACAATTCAGAACAAACTTTCTTTCTTCAAGTTGGATTCACAATCCTTTACTGATGCGAGTAAATAAGTCATGGTAGGATGATTGATCATTACATCAGACAATTTCACACATATTTTGCATATAGTATGATTTTCAAATTGATTAATTTTGGAAACAAAGAAGTGTGTTGGTTTTATTGGCTGTGCTGTGTTTTTTTTAGATGTTTTGAACTGTCAAAATACAATGATCACAGCCTCCTGTGATTGATGCTTGCTGTCGCTGGTTATGAATTTCATAACCCACATTAATAAAAATGCAAAAAAAAAGTTTTCTACCACTTGTAGTTACTGAAAACTTATGTAAAATTGAAGAATATATCATTTTCTATCTTGAAATAGTATTCCCATGTAACTACAATGAGTAGAAATTACTAATTTAAAAGCCTAGATAATTGCTGCCAAAGCTATGACGCACTGTGAATCTGTTCATGCAGCTTCCCAAAAAACTTCTAAAATTATAATTTTCCACCCCCTTGTAGTAGCTCCAGTAACTACAAATTAAAAGAATATTATATTTTTTGCACCTAAATGGCACTTTTGTGTTCGGCTGCGACTCGTAAAATTTTCAAAATTTTCATGAGCTCGAAAAAATTTCCGGAAATAATTTGACCTCTAGTTGTATTACTAATGATAATATTCGTCTGGCAATCAAAATTTACTCTGGAAAATATCAGCAAAAACTATTTTTTATGAATATTATCCATTTCATACCGGAATCGAACATTCCAATTATTGCTGTTAGAATCACCATGTATTTTAATTGAGTTAATCAGTATTTATCACTTGTTTTTATATTTACAAAAAAAAAATGTTATGACATTGACTTGTTAATATAATTTTGAAATTGAAGATTAAAAATAGTTAAAGTTTGATTCCTGGTTTATTTGATAAATCAGACTGACTAGTCCGAACATTGGTCCTTAGAGTAAAAAAAATAAAATAAAGGAAATTTGGAGAAACATGTACATGCCAAACCCAAGAAAAAGTGAAAGGGAAACTAAAGGAATTCCTTCCGAAAGATCAAGTGACGTAGGTGATAAACCACAAACAATGCCAATTGCTCAAAACCATCAATTGAATACCAACAAAAGTTCACGTTCACGAGCTGTTTCCAAAGGGACTGGATCATCAAGTTCTAGGAAAAGTCTACAATTTACGGTGCTGATTGTGTTATCGATTTAGACCAAATGGGTGTTCAAGAAAAGATAGCAAACTTAAAAACTGAAGAAACGGGTATTAACACCGATTTTCCGACGACAAATAATTTCATTACAATGACTGCTGATGATTTCAACCAGATCTGTGATGTATTTAAGCAGAACTCCAACAAATCAAAAAGTTCCGAACGATCAGATAATACAAAAACAAATTTGCCTACTTTTGATGGAAATCCAGAAGACTGGCCGTTGTTTTTTAGTCAGTTCGAGCGTTCCACTAATCTTTTCAATATTTGTGAAGACGAAAATATTATGCGAAAATGTTATGCGCAAAGATGCCTTAAAGGGAGAGCCAGTGAAGCAGTGCAAACACTCCTTATCGCCCCTAAAAATGTAACTAAAATAATTGAAACCTTGAAAATAACATTCGGTAGACCTGAATTCATTGTTTCCAATTTGATAGAAGAAGTTCGACGAGCCACTCCTCCAAAAGAGGGAAGATTTGAAACGTACCTGCCATTTTCAAACGTTATTGAAAATTTGGTTAGAACTATGGAACTATTTCAAAATACTAGACACATGACGAATCCATCAATATTAAATGAAATTATCATGAAATTACCTCCATTTCTAAGACTCAAATGGGCTGGAGAATCCACTTTGGAAGAAACCATCACTTTGAAAACATTTTCACTATGGATGCGCAAAATCGCTTTAGCTGCATCAAGTTGTGCTGATTTCAACAGTTATAGTTATCGTGAAAAAAGATTTGAACAAGACAAATTTCAAAGCAGGAAACGTATAAATGTATTTTCTACAAAAAAATATGAGAAATGTCCCAACTGCCAGAATAATCATATTTTGACAGTTTGCCAAAACTTCAAAAAACTTGACATCGACCAAAAATGGATATTTGTGACATCAAAGAAGCTTTGTTTTTACTGCCTAAAGCCAAGTCATAATATATATTCATGCAGGGTAAAACAAAAGTGTGGAATAGAAAATTGCCAAAAATTCCATAACAACATACTTCACAATCTTGATCATAAAAGTAAGGCGGCGGAAGGTTCAGTGAATAATGTTTCACTCTTGAACAAGGACAATGATCCAGACATTCATGTGGAAAAAATTAACTTTTTTCAAGAAGAAAATCCTACAATACTACTTCGAATAATTCCCGTAAAACTAAAAGGACCCAATGAGGAAATTTATACGTTTGCTTTGTTAGATGAAGCAACGACAACAACAATTATAGACAGCAAAATGCCACTATGCTATCAGTGGCTCAACAACGTAACAAAAAATGTAGAAAATTCGAAGAAGGTGACTTTAGAGCTATCTGGAATAGAAGAAAACTCGAAAATGTACAAAATAAATGTAGTCAGAACAGTCAGCGGACTTTCACCTCCAAAACAAACAATTGATGTGGAAAATATGAGTAAAACCTACCCATACATCAAGGAAACGCCAGTTCTTTCTTTTTATGATGCCCAACCAACTATTCTTATTGGCCAAGACCAATGTGCCTTAACAATTGCCAGGAAAATTTATCGGAGTTATTGGAATGCGCCTTTTGTTTCTAAAACTCTACGTAGGTAGTACATGGAAGATATCCACAAGGAAGGTTCTTGAGAATTCTCTGATATTTCACGTTTGTTGTAAGTTTCAAGAAGAAGCAAATGAAGATATCCACAAACTGGTAAAAAATTCATTTGGAATTGAAAATTTTGGAATAAAATGCATAGAAGAAAATGGTAGATCTAGAGAAGACGAAAGAGCTTTGAAAATCATGGATAATACTATTCAACGAGTTGGAAATCATTTTGAGATTGGGCTCCTATGGAGAAACGAAAATGTTACATTACCAGACAGTAAACCTGTAGCACTGAATCGCCTCAAATGTATGGAGAGGAAAATAGATAAAAATAAGAAATTTGCAGGTGACTACTGTAGAAAAATTGAAGAATATACACAAAAAGGCTATATTCGAAAGCTGAGCGTTACTGAAGCTGAAAGAGAGGGCCAAAAAACTTGGTATCCACCACATTTTGAAGTGGTAAACCCCAACAAACCAGGCAAGCTGAGATTGGTATTTGATGCCGCAGCAAAGTCGAGTGAAACTAGCCTTAATGATCATCTTCTTCAAGGTCCACACTTGTTAAAAAACTTAACAGCAATTATTTGGAAATTCCGTCAGAAGTCGATCGCCTCTTGTTCAGATATAAAGGAGATGTTCCATCAAGTAAGAATCCGAGATGACGATTGCTCAGCTCAACGCTTTTTCTGGCGAGGTATGGATCGATCAAAATATCCTGATGTTTACGAAATGAAGGCCATGACATTTGGAGCGACATCTTCTCCCTGAATGGCTCAGTTTGTGAAGAATAAAAATTCTGAAGAACATTATCACATACTTCCCAAGGCAGCTAAAGCAATCATTGGAAAACATGTTGACGATTACTTAGATAGTGTAGAAATTGAAGAAGAAGCCGTCAAACTCATTTTGGAAGTAATAGAAATTCATGGAAAAGCAGGAGTCAGCATTTGCAACTGGATCAGCAATTCTCAAAATGTTATTGACAAAATTCCCGAACATTTAAGATCCAGAACTCAGAAAAATTTGAATTCATTTCTTCAACAACCTTCAGACAGTATTATATTTTCACTGAATAAAGGAAATATAGATTCTAAAATTCTAGAAAAAACCAAGGTACCAACCAATTAAATTGGTTATATCCGTTTTTGATTCACTAGGCTTCCTATCACAACTAGTTGTAAAATTCAAAATCTTTCTACAAGAACTCTGGAAAAAGGGAATCAGTTGGGATGATGAGATATCTGAAAATATGAATACCAAATGGATACAGTTATTGGAGAATCTCAACAACATCAAAGAAACATGCGTGCCCAGATGTTATGGTTGTCATTTATTTGCCAGTGAAGAAGTAGAATTACATGGTTTTGTGACAGTAGTGAGAAAGCATTTTCAGCTGTCGGTTATCTACGATTTATTCACGAAAATATAATCTATACATCATTTGTAAGTGCAAAAACTCGAGTAGCACCTATAAAACAAATAACAATACCCAGACTAGAGCTACAGGCTGCTGTAATGTAAAGTAGATCGATAAATTCTGTGAAAGAAAGTTTAGAAATCAACATATCAAAAATTTACTCATGGACGGATTCCAGAATTGTACTACATTGGATTCGATCTCAGACAAAAAGATATAAAACTTTTGTAGCAGTAAGGGTCGGAGAAATTACTGAGATAACAGATGTATCTAACTGGCACTGGGTTTCTGGAGAAGATAACGTGGCAGATGAAAGTACGAGAGAACTTTTCCGTGCAAATGAAAGTCTATGGCTTATTGGACTAAAATTTTTGACATTTCCTAAGAATCATTGGCCGAAAGAAACTGATGAACCCCTAGAAGAAATGGAATTGGAAATGAAAAGAGAAACTATACTGACAACAACAATTACACACAGTTATTTGCCCAGCCTAGACAGATTTTCCAAATACCGACGACTAATTAGAGCCACTGCATGGATGCTTCGATTCATCAACAACTGCAGAAAAAGGAAAGTAAGCACAAATTTGGAGTGTTCAGAATCGGAAAAAGCCGAAGAAATGTATATAAAATATGTACAGAACGAATGTTTCCATCAAGAAATTGCAGATTTACAAAACAAAAGGACTATCAGTAAATCAAGCCGTATATATACCCTGACGCCATTACTTGATGATAAAGGAATACTAAGGATAGGAGGACGACTTGAGCAAGCCAAAGATCTCACCTAATTCCAGAAACATCCAGCAATACTGGATCATAAACATCGTTTCACGAAATTGCTAATTGAGCACTATCATATTAACTTTAACCACCAAGGACAAGAACTCATTATGAATGAACTCCGCCAGAAATTTTGGATTTTGAAAATGAGAAGTGCAGTTCCCAAATGCAAAACCGAATGTTTCTTCTGCAGGAAAATGAGAGTCCAACCTCGAGTACCTAAAAAACGATATATCGTGCTTTTCACCTGCATGAGTATTCGAGCAGTCCACTTGGAAATTGCACATTCGCTCAATACCGATAGTGCCATCATGGCCATCAGAAGATTCATCAGTCGACGGGGATATCCAAGAGAAATACATTCTGACAATGGCACCAATCTACGTTCTGCTGATCGAGAATTGATAGAAGCAATAAAAAACTTTGACTCAACAAAAATTTCGGAATTTTTATGCTTTAAATCTATAACGTGGAAATTTATACCGCCATCTTCACCTCACATGGGCGGAAGTTGGGAAAGACTTGTAAGATCGGTTGAAAATGTGCTGAAAGTTACATTAAAAGAGAGATACCCCAAAGAAGAGGTACTTCAAACACTTATTGCTGAAGCTGAGAACATGGTGAACAGCAGACCACTGACTTACGTTTCGAACGATGCCCTGGAAAGAAAATATTTCCCTGGATGACATTGTAGTTGTTGTGGACGACACACTTCCCAGGAATATGTGGCCCATCGGAAAAATACAGAAGGTTTATGAAGGGAAGGACGGAAAAATTCGAGTTGTCATAGTGAAAACCCAAACAGGAATCTATAAACGACCTGTTGCCAAAATATGCAAATTAATTGGAAAAAACGATACAAATGTTCGAAGAACGAATTCAATGCTGTAGTGATTTCACCACGAGGAAGAGAATGTTGCTGTTAGAATCACCATGTATTTTAATTGAGTTAATCAGTATTTATCACTTTTTTTTATGTTTACAAAAAAAAATTGTTATGACATTGACTTGTTAATATAATTTTGAAATTGAAGATTAAAAATAGTTAAAGTTTGATTCCTGGTTTATTTGACTTTAAATAAGACGAAATCACAGTAGGACTAACTAGTCCGAACACCAATTATTTTTTTATTGAAATGATAAATGGTGAATGATCTGTAGTATTATGATTTGTTCTGCAGAAATAACTTACACATTGTCAATAAATATCATAAATTGTCCAAAGCCGTGTCTGCCTGTCTGTCAGAACGCGATAATCTGACAACTTTAATATAATAGTAATATATAGGGTCTTTCGTTATTCTTTTAAGGACAAAACACAAGCCCTACAGTATAATCCTTGAGGCGCTATCACATTGGATTTCAATAGTTGGAGATTGAATCCATTTGGAAAACCGTTCTCAGGAAATTTTTTCCATATGAAGGCAGTTCCCCAGATGAAAGAGTTGAACCTCAAAATGATGAGCAGCCACAGTCCCTTGCGTATTTCTGATTTGAATGGCTCTAGATGGAATCACTTGTGAATCACCTCCCGTGAAAGTATCTATAGAAGCAAGACAAATCACCAACCTTTCTACGATGTTCCAAGCTATCAAGGTTGCATGTGATGTTTGCGTCTCCAATCAGGCAGATGGATCATTTTTGTATGGAATCCAGCAATTTCAGGGTATGTTTTGGGGCTGAATTGGAATTGTCGTACCTGACATCATTATATCGGTTCGGGGTCATTTATCTGTTTGGAGAAAACCAATGCGTGAGTTTGTGTGGCATGAGTTGAACCTGTTTATTTTCACCTCAATTCGGTATCACTTCTAGACGCTCATTAAGTTGTGCAACCTCCTGCTGCCGGTAAAGATTTGCATCTACCGCCGATGTCCGATGCCGATATAGCCATTGTAAGTTTTCAAATTGTCACCATGTATGTGTATACATACATATAGGTGGAGCTAAAGAAGTTTTTCTTCAGATGTGTGGTCCAAAACACAATTGTTTTTTTTTAATTCATCCCATTTTCTATGTAGCTTTTGGTGTCTCTCTTATATCAGTCTTTCATTTTGCATGAAATTATAAAATGTCATGGTATTCAAGGAAACTGAAATTATTTGAGATACTTTCAAATTCATTATTCCATATTATAATATACTTAGTTTTCACAAAATTTTGCAATGGACCAACTGGTCGGTAGGTGGAGTAAAAGCTTTGAAATTCTCATTTCCCAAAAGCCCTCTTCTGAATAGGTCATTTCTTGCGTTAAAGGCAGTACAAATTGGGCATCATCCACAGAGTTCACAGATTCAAAACTGCGAATGAATATCACAGTCTTCATGTTCTACTTCATCATCTGAGCATGATGGCATTCATCAAAGTTGAGTAATTTTTGAAAACGGGATCATTTCTTGTTGTCACCAAATATTGACAGAAAAATTCACTAGTAATTTCTTAGTACAGCAAATCTTTGATATTGGGAATATGATAAAACTCATCCAGTAATAAATCGTCGGTCTGAGTTGACGTTTTATTCAGAACGTCTTGGATTAGATTGATTTATTTCATAAATAGATTAGATTTGTTCATTTTATAAATGGGTGTAAATGAAAATTGCAACAATTACCACTGCTATGGCTTCTGTCTCATTTATTTTTGTATTTAAATCTGTCATATTCAACCACAAGTTCACTTTTATGCTTTGTCTTCGCGATGGCAGACAGGCAAAATGTTCGACTACACCGAAGGTTTCTTTTACAACAAATTTCCCATTCAGAAAACACATCATTGAGAGACTTTCCTTAAACAATTTCAAAAACACAACACTTGTTTCGCCACATACTGGCTTCATCGGACGTGTCTTTACTAACTCCATTATATACATTTTTCATGAACCGGTTCTTAGACTAATAGGTAATCGTTAGCCCTACAAATGAAAGATCGTGAGTACACATTCCGTTGGAAGCTGCTTATTTGTCAAACAATATTCTTCCAAAAATGTAGTGAAATTATTTTGTAGTAAGTGTATAAAATCGTTGAAGAATTATTACAGTTTCTTCAAGTATCAGCAATGAAAGTATAAGCACTGTAATATAAACAAGGATGTATCGAAGGGATAATCCATAAACAGGAATTTGAGACATACTTAAATCCATTTTCGAGCCGACATAATCACGTTTCTCACTAATGAGCTATAATTTTTCATGGTCGCATGAAGTGGAGGTTGTTCAAACAAACTGGTCATGAAACGAAGGCAAAATGCGACCACTATCTATTTGTTGTGCCGCCCAAACCTTCGTCTGTCTGGGTAAACAAGGGGTAAATATTTTGGTTGTAAGTACTCTGGAAAATTGAAGGAGACTGCAAGCGTCGGACGCTTGATATACAAAAAATATGACACAAAGCGCCCACGCGTTTTTCACAATAATACTAGTATTTTTCGTTCATTATTGTTTTAAGCTCATTAAAAAAGATATTTTTAACTTTTTAGTTCGATGTTCTTCGAAGGTGTGTTTCTTAGTTTTTTAAACTATATTATTTTTCATTTTTTAGTTTCGTATGCTATAAGAGCGTATTTTTCAGTCTTTTCAAACTATATTCATTTTATATAAACTCAGGGATCAATCAGCCGTATATTGTTTAGAAAAATGATCATTGATATTTTCCGATTCCGGAGAGATAGAGCCTGAAAATCAGCAACAAGCCCAAGGCACCGGGAGCGCAGAAGAGGGTTACAAATAAGGCAGCAGGCGCGCGTGTTAATGAAAAAAATACTTTTTTCAAATGAAGACATACATGTGAAGTGAGTTCGAATTATATCGAGGAGGTTACGTACAGCGCCATCTGCCCGCGAATAGATCAAGCAATAATGTTGATATATCAAGGAGGTTCCGTATAGTGTCATCTACCCGCGAATAGATCAAGCAATAATGTCAATAATTCTTTCAAATACAGATCCCGAGCTTGAGAGTTACAATCAAACAAACATACATATCTACATACAGGTGAAACTGATAATCTAAACCGCATTATTCTGTTAACGGTTTTTCACCATTGAGACATTGGTGAGAATCACAGTATTCTCGACCCTTCTCTCGTGAGCCAATACAAATTGGTGACGCATTTTTGAGTGTAACCCAAGGCAGTATTATAGGACCATTACGATTTGCACTTCATGCCATAACTATCCTGTTTCAAGTCTTGCGCTATATGGTGATTGAACTTCAATATTCAGTGATCATATTAAACATATGAGTCTTTATATAGATAGTCAGTTTTTGATTTACATCTATCAAAGAAAATTCAATCTGTTATTTCTCTTCTGAAACTTCTATATCCTCATGGTTTGAAAAATATTGGCTGAATCGTCAGTATTGTCCCAGTTCAGTCATTTCGATATGGTGTACGGATCCCAAATATTCCCAAATATTCTATTAGGCTTTGACTGATATTGAATTGAAGAAAATCTAGCCGTTTTTTAATTACTTCTTGATTGGCACTAAGAAGAGTTATTGTATTATTGTAATTGTCTATCACCTTTTTTGAAAGCGATATCTGCATTGTGATTTCCTTTAGAGTGGAATTTTGGTTACGCTGGAGTTCCTGAATAGCATAGTTATATTTGATTTCGTCGTCTGATTTCAGAGTACCAAAAAGTCATTTGGAAGTTTTTTCCACTAATTTCAACAAACCGCGCTTCGAACGCTTTTGAGGTTCAATATCATTAATTTTGTTTTCTACTTCTAGGATAAGATACTCGGCGTGTTTCAGTAGATTGGACAAAAATGTTCCGTTAAATTTGGTGTTGTGTTTCAGTGAGGTGTCACGTATTTTTTCAAAAAGGATTTTTAGTCTTTTTCGACGGTCGATTATGTACTGGTTCATTATAATTTCGTCAGACATCAAATTTTGACATTTTCCACTATTTCATCTACTATTTCATGATGAGGTGTTTGCTGATAAGATTTCGCCACTTCATGACTTCTAACGTGGTCGGAAATTTTATTATAAAAAGATCGTAGTTTTTTAGTTGAGTGAAAATTGGGAATATTTCGACAAAATGGATGAATGTGTTTCGATTAATTTGGAAGTTCCAAGGTGGAAAGGGAGCAAAGTAGTTTTCAGTGGTGAGACTTTTATGTCACTAGTTGCTATTCTGGATGTCGTTAGGAGTACGGCTACACGAAGCAATGGTGCCATCAGTTTCATTGTTCTGTGAAAGAACAGATAATTTTTTGTGTCTTTTCATTTGTGATTTGTGTACAAGTTTGTCTTTTGTTGTCTGTATTTTAGTCCCTAGACCTTCAATAATTGTTTTCTTTCTATAGCGGGGTTTACTTCTACTTCTGGATACTGTTTTATCTTTGACACATATTGTTGTTCCAGATTGGAATTAGGGCAGTTCTTCACTTTTTTCATTTTGTTTTTCGTTAAGTTTGGTCTTGTGTTTCAGTGAAGTTTCATGTATTTTTTCAAAAAGGATTTTTACTCTTTTTCGACGGTCGATAATGTACTGGTTCATTATAATTTCGTCAGACATCAAATGGGTCTAGAGCGTCAAGTCGTCCGTGGATAATGTCAAAAGATTTTTGTTTCGGGACACTGTTAATTGTGGAATCTTACACAACTATAGCGCATTGCTTTAATTGTTTTGGGCTCGCTCGTTGGTCTTTCATTTTAAGAACTCGAAACATTTCAATAAGTGTGGAATGAAATTTTTCTACTGGGCTGTTACTATTTGAATTCCCGGGTATTGTAAAATTAATTTTAATGTTGTGGAGGGTACAGAAGTCTTTGAGTAAAGAAGTTTCAACTTCAGTGCCACTATGAAAGTCATTAAATTGTCGAAAACCACGCTTGCCGTGCAAATGAGATCGAGAGGGTATGCTTCAGCGTACCTCGAGATAATATCGACAATAATCAAGAATCTGGGGTTAGAAATTTGTAATGTGTCTATGTGAATTGCTTCCAAGGGGTCTGTCGGTGTTGGGGTCAATGCAAATTTGATTTTAGGTGGATTTCTATCATATTTTACCTGTTGGTTTATGTCGCAATTATTTATATTCTGTCATTTGATTTTTCATACCTGGCTAAAAATATATTTTTCTAAGGCTAAGAGAGACTCGTTTATTCCGCGGTGACACGTTTTTTCATGGTGATATCTTATGAGTTCTGTTCGTCTATATTTGTCCATTACATTTTTGACGGACTGTGTCGAAATACAAAGTTTGAATGCTTGATTTTTGAAAAATTTTGGGAGAATGTTAGATAATTTTTGGGCAAGGTCAATTTCTGATTTATAAATGAATATGCAATGTAGTTTTTTAGGTTCTTCTTTAGGTATTCTTTGAAAAAATTTAATATTTCCCATTCAAAGTTGCCAGATAAATACTTTGTCTGCGGCCTGTGCCGAAAGGTTTACTGCGAATGACATGATAGGAACCAGATTCTTTGGCTGACCGTGGAATTAGAAATTTTTTAATCGCCTCGATTTTTCGAGGATTGTGCCTTATCCCATCCGGCGTTATGACATGGCCTAGGAACTTGACTTCCTTTTTAAGAAATTCGCATTCATCTATTTGAATTTTCAATCGAGAACCACACAACTTCTTAAAGATAAGTTTTAAGTTGGATACGTGTTCTTCAAGGCTTGTCGGAAATATAATGATGTCGTCCATATTTGGATGTAATATCCGTTCAAATGGTTCATTTGCTGCTTGTTTCCTACTGAAAAATGTATAAATCACCATTGTCTCATTTTTCCGTGGGGTGCAATGCTTTTCAAGGATATCTAAAACTGAATTTACTGTTTCTGCACCTTGCTCTAACATCGTGATTGTGGAGTAAAGTTTCAATCCATAGTCACACACCCTGTATACCCATATGGTTCTCATTCCAAGCCTGACTTTGCAAGCGATAGCATCGCATATCTTCCATCTCAACCAACCGAACTCGCAATACCCATATCTACCAATTATTCACTTTCAATATCCCTCACTAGCGACGAGATTATACTCAAAGGCTACCACACCAAACGTCCCAAACTTTTTTATAACGTATTATGTTACCTACTATGTCTAGTCTGTCTGTCTATACTATGTCTAGCTGTCTGCCTGAACCCACGTAACTTCTACATCATATTTTTCAATTCAGAACAACACCCTGTATACTCAATTTTGTTCTCATGAGCACGCTCGAATTGTTATCTCTCAAACGTCACTGCAAACACTGATAAGTCGCTTCCGATTCTGTCATAATAGTTTTTCTCAATATAACTTCGAACAAAACTAAACAAGTTTTACTGTACATAATTCAAATGTAAAAACAATTCGAAAAACAACGACCGAAGCCATCACTATAAACAGTTCGCAATTACTTTCAATATTTAACGGCGGTGTCGAGGCTAATGATCAAGCCTATCATACCAACGACCTGTGTTCAATTCTCCAACAAAAACTTTTTTATGATGTCATGAAACAAAAATGTGTTGAGCAAAAAAGGTGGGCTGACGTAAGCGCGCCACGTGACTAGGTGGTCTGTTTTGTTGACTGGTTATCTGTTTGAATTATTCATGTCCACAGAAAATTCAAATCTCCCGCCACGATGTTCTGAGATTCAAAAGCGTACGCTCTGATTAGATAGCGAGCTGTGTGACAACTTGGTACATTCTGGTTGGTTCACCGCGAAGCTAGCTGGGTGACAGGACACCACGTGACAATTTGGTACACTCTGGTTGACTGGGCGAAACTTAAATAATATAAATATGCAACTACGTGAAATAGTAGTTCTCATAACAATAACAAACGTATTCCAAAAACACTTTATTGTGAGATTTTCACTAAATTGTTTTACAAAAACGCAACACGTGTTTCGCCATACAATGGCTTCATCTGGCGTGTCTTTCAACTAAATCTACACATTCAATACTAAATATATATATAGTTTATGGAGTACCTGAAATCAAAGTACCTGTAAACGAAGTACCTGAATTTTAAGTAGCTGATATTTTACCTGAGTTTCTAACGATATTGTAAACTCCATTCTTTCCAAAAAACGACAAAAGCAAGCCATGGATCTGGTCTACCCATATTCAAGATGCGATAACGTGAGTTATAAGACATTGACATATGTGGGGGAACCAAACAGGAATATTGCCCGTTTTTTGAAGAAAGAAGGCGTAAACGTAGCTTATAGAACGAATAATAACCTAAGTAAATTTATTAAAAACAATAAGGACAAAACTTTGGTGTCGGATAGATCAGGAGTATATAAGCTGACTTGTGGCTCCTGTCCAAAACTGTATATTGGGCAAACAGGAAGAACATTTTTCCAACGAATTAAAGAACATAGGAGTAGTTTTGTAAATAGAAAGACCAATTCCACATTTGCAAACCATCTTTTAGCAGAAGGACACGAGTTCAATCATGAGTACGAGGTGTTACATTTAGAAGAGAAGAGTTCGAAACTTAATCATCTAGAATGTTTAGAAATCAATAGATTCAGGAATTCGGGTAATTTACTGAATGATCAATTAGAACTCAATAACTCTCCGTTACTGAATATATTTTTTCAAATGTGAAAATGGAACATAAGTGCAGGTAATTTAATTCGTTAGAAACTCAGGTAAAATATCAGCTACTTAAAATTCAGGTACTTCGTTTACAGGTACTTTGATTTCAGGTACTCCATAAACTATATATATATTTAGTATTGAATGTGTAGAATTAGTTGAAAGATACGCCAGATGAAGCCATTGTATGGCGAAACACGTGTTGCGTTTTTGTAAAACAATTTAGTGAAAATCTCACAATAAAGTGTTTTTGGAATACGTTAGTTATGGATTTTCATCAAGTATCGGCCGATTCCATCATATATAACAATAACATTTTAATCATTTTAAAAAAGCTTTTTGGCTCTATACTTATACTTTATTATACAGTGCATTTCTTTCATACCCTCCCCCCTTTTATTTTTTGAACGAGTCAACTCAAAAAATATAAATTTGGGATAATGGAATTGACGCATTGATACTTTATTTTGAAGTGAAATTCAGCCAAATGATCAATGAGTGTTGAAAACTCCATCTTCGAGGGCCACAAGCCACAATTAACCCCTTCAGATCACTAGACCGGATGATTTGAAGAGCGCATTTTCTTGAAGAAGTTCCCATGCACCGACTTATTCATGTATTACTGCAAAAGTGAAGTGATCTCCGGGGCTTCTATGTGGGACCAGCTCGGTGACAGAGTTGTGATCACTTTGTACAAGCTTTCATCTTTGTCATACATAAATGATTCGAACTCAATTTCAGAAGCAATAACAGAGAGTAGTAGGTTGAATACAAATATCCTCTACAAAATTTTGAAATGGAAAAGGAGATATTTTTAGGGAAAATCATTGGAAAAGTTCATCACAACTGACGAATGAAATTGTATTATTCATTTTTGAAACTGAAATTATAAAAATACTCTGTCATTCAGTTCAGAAGATGCTCGAAATGGTTGCCTTGAACTTTTTGACATATGAACAGCCTATCCGATATTTCACGCCAAACATTTTCGAACACAGTAACGTCAATATCTCTACAAATATTTATTATTCTCTGCCGTATATCCAATATTGAAACAGGTTCAGTTTTGTACACCTTTTGCTTCAAATAACTCCATAAAAAAAGTCCAAAGGTATCAAATCTGACAAGCGGGACCTTGACGGCCAATCCAACGACTGGAAAAAGTATTATCCAAATAGTTTATTACTTGTCTGGAGTAATGTGGTGGTGCTCCATCTTGTTGAAATACAATATTCATATCGAATTCATTAAGATTCGCAAAGACGATTTCAGTGATGAGAGGGTCAACAGTAGTTTTTAGCATATTCAAATACAGTTCCTCTGTTAAATTTTGATCAATAAATAGAGGTCCTTCAATATGGTTTCCCAATATTTCTGCCCGAACGTTAATTTTTTCTAGGTATTGGGTATGTGTTTCCTGGAAAACCTGAGGGTTGTTGTCACTCCAATAACGGCAATTTTGTCTGTGAACATTGCCGTTTAAAAAAAATGTAAATTCGTCACTAAAATAAATATTGTGGAGATAGGTAGGATGTCTTGCAATGAATTCCGTTATGATTTTGAAGTATTCTGTTCTTCGATCAGGGACATCTTCAGTCAATTGGTGTACCATTTTAACTCTGTATGGATGATACCTATTCCTCTTCAAAAGTCTCCACACAGTAGAAGGAAACACCTCACAAACATTCGCGACGGAATAAATAGACTGTTCCGGATTTACTATCATTTCATCAATTATTTGCACTTGCTGTTCTTCCGGAATGGACGGATGACCTGGGGGCTTTTCGTTATGTACACTACCGGTAGTTGTGAATTTGGATACAAGTTCCCTCAAATATTTTCTACATATAGGATGATTCGGAAAACATTCATTGAAAATTATTTTGGTCTCGTGACAGTTACTCGTCGCACCGTATATAAAAGTCGCTTCAATTTTTTATTCCAATGGATGAGAATTGACCATTTTAGAGATTGACGTGGTATCTTTCTACTAGTAAAACCGAAAACTAAATGAGAATATTCTCATTTGAACAATGTCGTTTTTATAAACAAAAATAATTTAGCAAACCTTATCGGGTTGTTGGAATTGCCATATGGCTGATAAAAAGAAATATTTCTAGAAATATCGATATCAATGTGTTTGCCTTCAGGAAATTATTAAATGTTTCGCCATTTTGTAATAGATGAAGATATTGACTTCATATTCTAGGGTTGAGGTATTCGTCAGGAGCTTCAAAATGATGTGTCACAAGACTCCCTTTTGTATTTAATTTTTTTCCTCGATGGCGCCCAGTCGACATCTTGAAAGTTTCATCTATCAATTTCACTTCAAAATGAAGTATTTTTTGAGTTGACTCGTTCAAAAAATAAATGTGGGGGAGGACATGAAAGAAATGCACTGTATAATGAAGTATAATTATAGAGCCAAACAGCTTTTTTCAAAATAATTCCGATATGATTGTTATGAAAACTACTACTTCACGGGTTTGCATATTTATATTATTTGAGTTTTTGATACTGAAACACACGAAATATCATCTAGTAGGTAAACTAGAACATAAGCAAATATGGTGACATCTGGTTCATACACACTTTTTCATATCGCATAAACTATATCATCTCGTTGAATATTGTGTTGTATATTCCATGAGCCTAATCTCATCGCCAAACAGTGTGCTGTGAATTGGTTGTTCTCTACTAGCATGTTGAGAGTAATCGATTATCTCAATCACGAACGTTTGACGCGCAGAAAAATATCATTATCAAAATGTTTCACATCCATTTCTAATTTTCGGCAGAATGTTATGAAACTCGTTGGACGTAGCATGTTACTGCGATAGAACATTCCAAAAATTGATTTTCATCAAATGAAGGCGTTGCGTGACTTCTAAATGAACTGACGCACGTATCACATAAATAATAATAATTATAATAAAATTCCGTCATTCTCACCAAAGAAGAAATAATTACATAGTGTGTGAGTGCGGAATTCAATCATTCATATCGGCTTGCACTGGTGACTGCTCTTCCATTCAAGAAAAATGAATTTCCACTAATTATTTCATTTTTCTCAGCCGTTATCAAGTTTTATCCCTTTATCAAGTATGAAAACGTGGTTATAGAGGGAGTTTATAGGTAAGCTGTAGGTGAGCAGGGGTACCAACTATAAAAATTCAACACTGGATATTATGCAAATCATCTGGTTCCTTACTTTTTTTTTTCATTTTTTCATTATCGGGGTTGTCAAACTAATGGATTCAAGAGTGGAGACCTACAAAAATCGAGTTGCTCGTTGAGCATAATATATTTCGGGTTTTTAATTGATTTATTGATTTCGATATGTGTGTAGTATTTTGATATTATCTTCACTTATCTTGCGTTTTGATTCTTGCAGATGTTCATGCATAGTAGATTTTTTGTTGTCCAAACAGACGTGTTCACGGAGCCTCATGTCAATGATCCTACCAGTTTGGCCTGTATATACTGCAGAGCGTTCTCCACACTCTATTCTATATATACCTGATTCTTCCATTTGGGTTTTGTATTGAACAGAATTCTTCCTACGTAATTATTATTTATGAAAGCTGTTGTTATTTTGTATTTGGAAAAGTAATTTTGAATATTTTCTGAAAGTTTACCTGTGCAATTGATGCTACTTTATTCACATGTATTGTATTCTCTTATAATTGGGTGTATTTCATTTTTGACTGTTTTTTGAGTTTCATCTGATATTATCTTTTTTATTATCGAAACTGGTACCTGATTGTTTAACGCAATTTTTTTATATCAGAGAACACAACACTTGTACTTACTTTCAGAAAATATTCACAATTGATTTTCCAAATACAATATAACAACAACTTTCATAGATAATAATAATTCAGGCAGAATTCTGTTCAATGCAGATCCCAAATGAAAAAATCAGAGAGTGTATTATATACGGCAAATACGGCAGAAATTTTGACATTAAGCTACGTGAACACGTCTGTTTGGACAAAAAATCTAAAATCTATGAACATCTGCGAGAATAAAAACGCGAGATACGTAAAGATGATTTCAAAATCCTACACGCGTGTGATAAAGGGAAGAAAATGAATTTGTTAGAAGCCATGTAAATTATTGAATCAGTTAAACACCCGAAATTTATAACCCTGAACGATTAAGTCGATTCATATATGAATCACTGAATCATATTTGAAAGATGAACAATTTCACCGAAGCTATTTTTCACTTTCTTTCTTGCTCTTGAGTGATCATAAAAAAACAATTCGACAATCTACACTGCCTAAAACGTCAATTTTTGGCAGTGAATTGGATGCGACAATTTTACAGTAGTATATATTGGTTATTTTTATTTCAGAAAAGAATTGAGTTTGCTATATTTATAAATATTCGATTCTAATCATTTTCAACGTTTCGTACATTAACTCTGTGATTACAATTTTTGTTCACTAGTCTAGTTGATTATAACATTGAATAAAATGACCTCAGTTAAGATAGTTTGACTTTTTTTTGCCTCTACAGCAATCTTTTTCGTTGGACTCATCAATTCCTTTTACCTTCCACTAATCATCAATGATTCTATTTTATTTTTCATGAAGTAGTCTCAATCTTCAAATGATGCAACCTTGAAAACGCTGTTTACCAGGTTGGCAATATGTTGTTGAGGAATATAGTGCCATTCGTCCTCAGTAACAAGATAAAAAATGCCTTCGAGTATTCATATCGCGAAATATCGCTGGCCAGTTCAAACAATTATTATCTTCAGCAATGGTATAGTCTATCCATTCAAAATTGGAACGGCAATAAAAATAAGAGTACAGTTATAAACATTTCTTGCCTGTGGCCCCTAATCGCGCAGGTAGTTAGTGAACGTGCTATCAAATGTAGTTGAGGAATAAAGGCTCGGCTAGCTGGACTGGCTGAATACTAATTTTTTGTACGTTTCACAATATTTCTTTATCAGTGCCGTGTGTTCGTGGGGTTAGGTGAGGTAGTGAGTGGTTTTGCAAACCGATTTTTGAAAACTTTTTCTAGAGATCAATTACCCTAACACCAAACTGATATTTTTGCACTCCACGCGCGTTCCGCTAACAAGGTTAGCATCTTAAGGAGAAGCAAATTGATACTGAATCTAAAGACAAGGGTTAGCTGTTTATATACCTAAAGTTTTTTGGTCCGATGTGGACTTTGTTTGTTAAATGATGATTATCCTAATTGATTTTTCGGTAATTAACTAGTGGAACCACTACCTGCAAATGAATTTGTCCGCTTTTTGATCTATTGTTGACAATTAGGATAATCATCATTTAACAAAGTAACAAAGGTATATAAACCTTGTCTTTAGATTCAGTATCAATTTGCTTCTCCTGAAGATGCTAACCTTGTTAGCGAAACGCACGTCGAGTGCAAAAATATCACTTTGGTGTTAGGGTAATTGATCTCTAGGAAAAGTTTTCAATTTTCACACCAAAGGTTCCAATCTCATTGTTTGAACCAATTTTTGTAAAAATGTTAGTGTTTTGGGTACTTTCATCAATATGGCTTTCTGAAGACCTTTTAAAACACATGATAACATTACGTGTGAGGAATCTGTGTCAATCGACAGGGATCCGGAATTTGAAAATGAGGATTTACATGTTCAAGTTCAGCGAGTAATTTCAAATATTCATGAATGCTTGAAGAAGGAAAACTGTCACACTTCACAGAATGCTATTGTGAATAGAATATGCGAGTCAACGAAACTATCTCGTTCGACAGTTCTTCGAGTCATTAAAATATGGGATGTCATTGACCATGCAATGAAACGAAAACAAAGGAATAAGAAATTCGCAAACATTGATGGTGCTACAAAAGATGTGATTCGGCGAACAATGTATGGTATATACCAAAAAAATGAAGTATCAACCTTGGAAATGATTTGGTATAAATTACTCGACTATCCCGATTACAATTACAAATATTTAGAAACTCTACGAGGTGTCTCTTTGTCTTGTGGTTTCAAATTTAAATAATTGAACAATCGGATGGTCATAATGGAATCGACACGCATTGTTCAACTCCGACAAGAATATTTGAGGCGAATGAAAAGCTACCGAGAATCCAGCAGACATATAATCTACCTTGACGAAATTTGGTTTGACACCCATGATGTTGTCAACTATGGCTGGGTAGACGAAACCAAGTATTTTGCTTTGAACACACCTTCTTCAAGCGGAAAACGTGTTATAATTTTGCATGCTGGGAATGAAAGTGGTTTTATACCTAACGCTTTGCTTCTGTCGGCAAAATATAAAAGATTCGTCTGCTGATTACCACGAAGATATGACTGCGGCTTTATTTGAAACCTGGTTCAGTGAGCAGCTTCTCCCAAATATTCCTCCAAACTTGGTTATTGTTATGGATAACGCTTTGTATCATTCCCAGTTATTGACTATAATAACACAAAAAAAAACAGATATCGTTGATTTCATGCGAAATCATGACATGGAAATACCTAAAAAGATTCCAATGAAAAAGGTATTACTGTCGACCATAAAACAATGTAATTTCTAAAAAGAGTATATTATTGATTCGATGTGTGGAACACGTGGTCATATTCTCTTACGTTTGCCTCCATACTATTGTGTGTTCAATCCAATTGGAATGGTTTGGGCCACAATGAAAGAGAGCTTGCGAAAATGTATTCAGTCACCGACTTTGAATGCTGTAGTGCTTGGCAATATGAGGCGATTGTTGAATGAAGTAGGTAATGGTGATGTGTGGAAGATATGTGTGGCCCACGTTATAAAAGAAGAGGACAAATATTATGTGCAAAGTTCCATAAATCCGATCGTTATTCAACCCGATGATGATTCCACCTCCTCCGAATATAGCGAAGAAGAATTTTGATGTTTCTAGCAATTTTGTTGGCTTCTATTATTTTGTGAATATATATTTGACGAGAATTCGGTGTGATTATTTGTGGTTTCATTGTTTTTAGAGTTTTCGACTCGGTAATCAACTACCTTAAATTGCGTAATTACGTTTTTCATAATTACCCATGATGGAAAAATTCAGTTGAGATAAATTTTTCATGTAGTGATCAATTGCTATGATTGTAAGAATAATTACCTGAAAAACTACCACTGAAAAATAATATGCCGACGCCTATGTCGAGGCGGGAATTCCTTCTCTGTGCTGTTCCAATTGGTATTGGAAATACTATACGTTGAGGTCGGGCGTTTTTGTCAGTAAAACAAAATGCTCTTCAACAGCTGCTTGCCATAGTCTTTTTCAGCAGTCATCATTTTCTCAGCATGGATTAATTCTGTATGATCATTAGCCTTAATATCAGCAAAAAATATAGCACTTCCTCCAGCTAATGGCGGCAATGGAGGGGCGTGAGAAAGCTGAGTAGCTTTTGTTATATCCCTCCACTCTAGTTTTTGGTGACTATACTGAACTAAACACTCTTTTGTCTCCCCGCAAAAGAAACTTTGAATTCAAACATTTTTCAGGTGATGCAACGTGTTCTCGTGGATATTGCAGGTGACGATCTTAGACGGCATCTCAAATCTGTTGCAATTATTTTCCATCTTCGTACTGTAGAAAATACCAGAAATGATTTCCAAGGCATATCTCCTATCTCTTCGGAGTGCTTGTATTGCTATGTTCGGATTTGTTTAGTAACAAAGTCTACCGCTCCTAGGTGTATCATGAAGTAAATTGGTGTGGATTTATTTGTTCCAAATGTCAAACAACCACTCTATTAGCAACGGACCTTTAAGAATACTCTCAATGAGAGTCACCATTCTTGCCTAGTGAATCTCACTCATGACTTGATGATTCATGTTTCATCGTACAATTCGACTGTGATCTTCCAAATAGTAGCGAATATATGTTTCTTGCAATACTTTTATAAGGTCTACAATATAATTCAGATACACACAAACAAAAAATCATTGTTGTTGGAATATTCCTTCATAGCTAAAAAGGGTGTCATAATGAAAGTAATTTTCACAATGAATACATTTAACGTCATCATTTACAGAAAAAAAATTGTACTATCAGAAATTCTATAAAACATACACAATTATCATTGTGATAATCTCACAATGAAGCGTTACTGGGAGACGTTATGGATTTCAATCAAGTATTGGCTAACTCTATGACATAAATGAAAAAATGTTGCATAAGGAATTTAAATACTTTTCAAAAAAAGTATCATAAAATCTTACATGAGAAAAAGTTTGTAGCGCCATTTTGGTGATGAGTGATGCTACCCTATCAAAAGTGAACTCTTCACTTTTTCAAACCTTGACATCTTGATCATTTTAAAAGTTAGTGGGAGGAAACTATTCACATCCGCATGTATAGTGAATAATGTCGTTTCATCATCATCCAAATCAGATAAAGTTTCATTTTGTGGTTATTTATATCAGTAGGTGGTTTTCATCATGAATTAAATCTCTATTACGACGCGACGTTTCCCTAATTGATTTCCATCCTAAATGCGTCATACCAACTAGATATGGAAATATTCTTTTGATGTAGTTCATTCCAGAGGTTTCTTTCCTGTTTTTCAATTTCAAAATTAAATTTGAAACCATATAGGTAATGAAACTTTGATATCAATTTCGAGAAGGTAATTATTTCTAATATAAAACTTCTAATTGAATTTCAACCAATACAAAGAAACTACAGATTTCATCAAATTCAACAATAATATGCATGTTTGGCAATTATGGTTCCAATTGAAAATTATCAAGACTTCTATCAGAAAAACTAAGATTGTCAATTTTTCATGCTGACACTGAGGCAGGCTTCATTCTGAATGCTAAACTTGTTTATTTGCCAGTCCAGTATGAAAACACGAGACTATTATATATCATGATGAGATGAATTTCGAAAATTATGAAACACGTTTGGTGGAAATCTCAAAAATTCGTGCTAGTAATCGAAAATGATTTTCATCATAATATTAAAAAAAATAAAACAACAAATTATAATAGCAGAAAACAGATTATGATAGACTGGTAAGGATCTAGAAGCATTTATTTCATTCCTAGTATGCTGAATCCGTATAATATTGTTCAACGCAATGATGCAACATTCAAAACTTCGAAATAGATGAAATTTCAACAACACATGACCATGCAATTTTGCGATTATCTAATTCACCACCAAGACTAAAATCCAATTGAGTTAGTATGGGCATTTCTCAGACAATATCTAGCACAAAAAATGCATCTTTCAATTTTAGGAATGTTCACCAATTTCAGTTATGACTTTTCTGATGAGTTTGGTGCTGATGAATGGAAAAAATCTTCTGATTACGCATCAGAGAGGAGAAATAAATTTTAAAAACATAGCCTCCCTCAGAATTATCATGAGAAAAATTATAATTAATTTAGATGATGATTCTGAAGCGGAAAGTGGAGGAGTCGACGATAATGAAATCAAGTGAAAAGTAATGTATACTTATATAAATTATATTCAATGAAATCATATTCATGGATTTGATTAGTGATTCATTTATGATTATTGAATTTAGTTTACTCACTAATCTCTCCTATTTGAATTGTTACTTTCTATTCGAATTGAAATTCATTTGATAGAATATTATTAATCAATAATGAAGATTAGTTTTGGATCAAATCATGAACATACTTCCTAAAAAAAATATTATCATGTTCTGGAAACTGTTACGGATTCAATGAATATTACCTTTTTTAAAAAATTGTCAAAATGTATTTAGATATTTATTGATCAAATAACAATATTTAAGAATTGATAATCGTCCTTTTTTTCATTTCTCTTTAGCTATGCCTTAGTCCTGCACAAACCGTGACTTCCATAAAGAAATTGATTTTTTTTCTGAATACTTTCTCATGCCGATCTTTATACAGGCCATGACCCTTTCTGTGTACTGTATCTTGACTTCGTTAAGTAATTCATTGTAGCAACAGATGGCATTATACAAGGTGTTTCAAATTCGATCCCCACCATTGAGATCTCGGAAACTATGAGAGATACGAAGATTGTTGAATTGCGGCAAAGTTGCTCATTTACCTTACTAACAATACGCCGTTGAGAAATTTCTGAAATTCCGAGTATATCCGGAGATATCCTAAAAAAACAGAAATTTCGGAAAATGGTTTTTATTTTTTTCTGGCTTTAATTTTCAAGGGATTCGAAAATAAATTGCACTTCCATATTGCCACTTCCTCCCTGCTACATAACGGTGTTTTCAGATTTGTTATTGTATATTGTATATTGATTTATTTATCTTTTAGGTGTACAATTAACTCATACAGACACATTGTACAACTAAGACAAGTCACGGCTATGCAGAGCGAACAGTTTAAAATACATCATAAAATGTCAATATGAATATAGATATACATCACAGTTAATATCATTAGAAAAGCTAATACAAGCACTAGATCATTGGCATTATATCTAGAGATGGGCAGCCATATATTCATCTATAGAATAGAATGTGTTTGAGATAAGATGATTCTTTAGGTATTATAATCAAAAGCTTTAACTTGAGGAGGCAAGATATTATAACAGTCAACGTTCATAGATATTTTCTTGATTTGTCCAATCTGAATCTATTCGGTCTTATGAGTAGACGGCTCCTAGTATTATGATCATGGATATCAGCATTAATTTCGAGATTGCTTTTATTTTTATGTATTTCTAAGAGTGTATGATATATAAATATATATGGCAAAATCATAATTTTCAATGTCGCGAAAAGGGGTCTGCAGGGATCACTCTGCTTGGCCTGTGAGATCATTCTTACCGCCTTTTTCTGAAGAACAAAAACTTTATTTGCTTTAGTACTATTACCCCATAGCATTGTTCCATATGATATGTGAGAGTGAAAGAACGCATGATAGGCAGATAATAATGCATGATCACTAATCAGAGTCCTCAGCTTCCGAAGAAGGAATATATATTTTGATATTTTCGAACATAGCTACTCTACGTGATCTGACCAGTTCAGAGAGTCATCAAGGGTGATACCCAGCAGTTTAACATGATGTTCGTTTACAACAGAGGTATTAGTTGAGAAGTATAGTTTTTGGGTTTCAATTTCATTCAGCATGAGATTGTTGCACCTGAACCAGGATGAAGCTCTGTCCTGGGCCAAGATAGTTTGATTGCGTAGCCCACTCTCATTCTTGCTAGTGCTGAAGAAAGCATAGCAAAAGCTATGCATTTATTTGGTAATATATAGGAAAAGAGGTCATTAATATATATTATGAATAAGGAGGCCCCAGAACTAAACCCTGGGGAACTCCATATTTGACAATTTCGAGATTGGACACATTTTCTGCATCCACTTTTATGTACTCTTTTCGGTTCTCTAGGTAGGACGAAAAAAGAGCTAGTGGCACACCTCTTACACCATAGTACTCAAGTTTACTGATCAATAAAGAGTGAGACACACAATCAAATGCCTTGGTCAGGTCACAGTATGTTCCCTATTTTCAAAGCCTTCCACAATCTTATCGATAACTTTTTTCAATGCATTTATTGTGGAAGTTGACTTCCTAAATTCAAACTGATTGGGGTTGAATAAATTTCCTCGTTGAAAGTACATGTAGAGTCTATCTTTAAGTATAATTTCAAAAAGTTCACCGAATATAGGAACAATTGCTATGGGGCGATGAGTGTCCATATTTTCTCTGTCACCTTTTTTAAATACCGGAACTATTCTTGCTATTTTAAAACTATTCGGAAAGGTTCCTTCTTCAATACAAGTATTGAAAAGAACAGTCAGTAGACGGAGCAGAAAATCTGCTGTCTTTTTTATGACTCTACTATTCAGGTTGTAAACATCAAAAGAATTTGAATTTTTGAGATCTGATATTGCATTTATAACCTCACATTCAGTAATTGGTTCAAAGAAAAAGGAATCGGAATTTTGGCTTTTCCTCAAACTAGTAAGAGAGATAATGCCCAAATTGTTGTATAAGCCTTCAGTAATGGTTTTACCAACGTTTGCAAAATATGAGTTGAACTATTGAGCCGTGAAATTGAAATTATTTTCTCTGACCGCCTCTCCATTCATTCCAAGTTTGATTAGTTTCGAGCTATCTCTGATTTTATTATCTGAGTTCAAGATGAAATTATCATAAGATTTTTTTTTCTCTCTCATAATCAGATTCTGATACGCCTTGTTCAGAGTTAATAAAATTTGTTTATGTGTATGATCTTTTGTCACATCATATCTGGTTTTAGCTGCATGGACTTTGTTTTTCATTAAAATTATTGTATTGTTCATCCAATATGTTGGTTTGCTGGCTCTACTTGATGTTTTTTTCAAGGGGAAGTATTTATTAACAGGTTTCGTATATGTGTTTATTAAAAAATCGGCCATATGCTGTATGGATTCGAAGTTTCGTCTTCCGTCTTCCATCAACTTTATTTTTTCCTATGAGCGCTATATTGGATTCTTTCTGTTTTGAATAGAACCAGATTTATTTTTTCAATAATGTATCATCATAAGTTATCATTCTTTTTCGAAAAATTGAAGATATTGAAAGAAATTAGCTCTTATCATCATAATAGGCTTTGACTTTGATGTTTCTAAATTTGTCTTTCAATTTGTTATACTCATTGACATTTTGTTATTGTACAAGTCATTGAATTTTTGACAAAAAATGGCTTTTAAAAACTAAAAAAGAGATAGGATACAAATTTATTACAAATACGATAGAAACAGTGTTATGACATCAGAAATGTATTTAAACTTGTATCCCGAAAGACGACAATCACATTTTCAAGTTATTGGATCAAAATCTCAAAAATACGGAGACAAAATGGACCAGGAAACTAAAGAAAATTTGATAAATGAGGTATATATGAGGTAAGTTAGACATTGTGTCATTTTCAATAAATTTGCAGATACACATGAACCCGAAATAAATATGAACCCGGGGAAATCTACACGTCAAATTTCCTCCGAAATGAATATTTGTCATATAGGTGCTTGGAGACATCTAAAAAAAAAAGAGGTTGAAAATGCACATATCTCAAAAATTGCATCCAGGTGATCCCGGAAGGCGATTAGAATTTTGTAATTAGAGAGTAAAAAAACCTGATTTTTCTGTTTTCCTGGAAAATGTAATTTGAACGGATGAAAGCACTTTTACTTACGAATTGTGGAATATTCAACCGAATTAACGAACACATTTGGAGCATAAACAACTCCAGGCAGAGATTCCACCTCAAGTGCGATTTAGTATTAACGTGAAGGCAGGAATTTACAAAGACAGAATTTTGGGTCCTTATTTATTTGACGGAATCTGAATGGAGAAACCTATCATCAGTTTTTATTGTCGATTTTCGAAGACTATTTGGATGATCTACCTTTGGCTAACTATAACAACATCTGGTTTCAACATGATGGTGCTCCACCGCACACTATCACACGAGTATATAATTACCTGACTGAAAGGTTTGGTGATGAATGGATAGGGAATAAAGGGTCGGTGAGTTGGCCAGCAAGGTATCCAGACTTAAGTGTTATGGATACATTCTTATGGGGTACACTGAAGAATAGAGTTGATGGTCGATGGAATATCAAAATATTGAGGACCTTCAACACAGCATTGTAGGAGAGTTCGAAAGATTGAGGAGGAGGAAAATTAATCGTGCAGTGAATAATATTCGAAGGTAGGTACAGATGTGTCATTATGAACAATGCCGCATTTTGAACATTTGCTGTGATTTTACTTCTTTATATTTTAGTTAATTATTGTAATTTGTTCAAAGTTCAAAGTTTTCATTGTAAAGGACACAGTGTCTAATTTACCTCATACACACCTTATTTATCAAATTTGGATTGTTGATTCTGTCTCCGTCTTTTTTCATTCGATGTGGTTGTCGTCTTTCGGGATACAGGTTTAAATACATTTCCGATGTCCTAACACTGTTTCTACTGTATTTGTAATATATTTGTATCATATCCCTTTTTTCTTCATTCGTGAAAGCTATGTTTTGCCATGAATTCAATGACATTAACAAAATGTCATTGAGCGTAACAAATTGAAAGTCAATTTTAGAAATATCAAAGTCAAAGTCCATTATCATAAGAAATAATTTTTTTCAATATCTTCAGTTTTTCGAAACAGAATGATAACTTATGATACATCATTGAAAAAGTTGAATCCGTTTCTATTCAAAACAGAAAGAATCCAATGTAGCGCCCATGAGAAAAAATAAAGTTGATGATGGTGGCCGGAAAACTAAACGTCGGATAGCAAATCTGAAAACACCATTATATAGTAGGGATAAAGTGGCAATGTGGAAGTGCAATTTATTTTCAAATCTTTCGAAAAATAAAGCCAAAAAGCCAAAAACTTAAAACCATTTTCCGAAATTTCTGTTTTTTCCTGATATCTTCGGATATACCCGGAAATTCAGAACTTTCTCAACGGCATAGTTAGTCAAGTAAATGCGAAACTTTGCATCAATCCCATCTTCGTATCTCTCATAGTTTCCAAGATCCCAATGGTGAGGATCGAATTTGAAACACTCTATATATGTATGGCAAGGTATTCGTAACATATTCGAGAATACAGTTGTTGATGTAGATAGAAGGAGCTGTTGAAATTGTTCGGTTTTGAATATTGATCGACATTTTTCTCGGTAATCCATATGGAATAAAGGTACAGTTGTTACCTCTCTAGCTAATGAAAATTCTTGAAAATTTCCTCGGTATTTCTCAAATCATGATATTACGATGAAATATGAATAGGCAATGAATGCAATTCCGATTCAGGATCAAATCCAGACGAGTTCCAAGAAATTTCACCTTTTTTCCAGGTTGAAGTTCATCAATTGAACAAATGCCTTTCATAAGTACATATTTCAACAAAATAAAATTTTACTGACATTGATATGGAGATTTTGAGAAATATCTTTCAGAGTATGTTTCATCAGAATTTTTCATTCATTACTGGAAAAGAAGTTGATCGACAAATGGCAAGTCTCCCAATTTAACCTACATGCTAGAGGTAAGTATTTCATTTTCTTACGGTATATTCCCTTGAAAATATATGCGTGTTGCTTTCACGGTTAGAAGCACAATTCAAGTGAAAACTGAAAACATTGATTCAACTATTCGTTTAGCGAACCTGGAATAGTCCAGAAAAAGTTCACATTGTTTTCATTGGCTTCCAGGTTTTGCCGTGATCTTTTTTGGTTACAATCTCCAAACGTTTCAACTGCAGCTGCGGCAGTCATCTTCAGTGGCGTGGTTTCCGGGTTTTGCCGTGGTCTTCTTTGGTTATAATATCTAAACGTTTCAACTACAACTGCGGCAGTCATCATCAACGGCATGATCGAAGTACCCTTGTCAACTGTCGCAACAGTTGCAGTTGAAACGTTTGGAGTTTACAACCAACGAAGACCACGGCAAAACTTGGAAGCCAATCAAAACATTGACGCCAGCTATAGAAGCCTACACTCCTTATGTTCACATTATCCGAGCTGAAGGTCAGTTAAGTAGACAGTATTATTTCTTTAGTACATTTTCAATAGGAAAATGGGTAAATTGAATGTAGGTACTTACATAAGACTTAAAATTACACAATTTTATTATTACGGTATTCACAGTAAGATTAATGTAATAATTGGCAACCTAACCCATTGTATTTTGTTTCATTTTCAAAGAGTTCTGATTCACTTTCACTGGTATCGTCTTCAGTGTTATGAATTAGTGCTACTCATCGATAATATCCTTTCTTTCAATGTATTCTTCTTTATTCTCTTCTACGTATTTGCGGATGTTTTGCCAGTTTCGAATGGTTACTTCTTGAAATTTTTCTTATGTTGTCCTTTGCACATTAGCTGATTTGAATGAGACTATACGGGCTGCTACTTCATTGTTCACTAGTGCTTATTTGCTTTTTTATGGGGTTCAGCTCCAGATGGTACGGTGGTGGGCGCAGAGTTAAAATGTCATGTTTCGCTAAAAGCATGTCCACGATATATTTTCCATGAAATTTTTAATGCCTTTCAATCAATGCAATCGTGCTATGAATCGCGCGTTGAAAGGTAAAACCTCGTTAATCCTTAGCTCGCACAAATTTTGATTCACAAAGGTTGTCGTTCTTGAGCTGGCTATAGCTGGTCACCGGAAAAATAGATTTAAACAGACAGATTCATCTTCTGAAGCATTCGCTTCATCTGAAATACCTCGTTCCGTTAGCTATGTCATCGCTGCTTATTTCCGTAACTTTGGACTAGGATCGACCTGAAAATTGTGATAGGAGGCATTATCCATAACTGAAATGAATTTTTTTGAGCGTCGGTGATAAATAAAATTTTCAACCATTGTTTAAAGTTTGTAGAATTCATTTTATTATGATAGTCGCCTGCTTTTCTTCTCGATGTGAATATGTTCAATGCCTCAGTTACGAATCCTGATGCACTCTCAGCATATGAGATGATAAGACCTCTTTCTTTAGACACTGCAGATTTCAAAAATTATTTTTGTCATCGTCCCAAATTTTTAGTACCGTATGGGAACGGTGAATATAGGTGGCAATATATTATGGATCGCCTTTTCTTCTTATATTTTGTTTGATGTCAAATTTCTCAAATAACATCTGTTGTCTTCTACTTTCCTCCAGCTGAATTCAATTGTTCCTTATCTTCTGAAAGTATCAATCTGGCCTGCAAAATCACTTCCCTCCTCATTTGTAACAGCTCCAAATATTGTTTTCATGATGAATCGACCTCCTTTCATGAATACGTGTATAGGAGTAAATGATGTTTGTAACTAATTCATCCTAGAATTAATTAACTTATTCCTTGGAAGTTGTGAATTTGTTCACTGATTTCCTTGGTGACTTCAAGCAAGCATCAGATGACTTGTTTCTAGTTTCATCCACAAGCTTCAGCTACTCTCTTTTGTAGATTGCTCAGAGGAATTGTTCAATCTTGTCGTTTTTTTTCCGTTATAAACTTACTTATTAGTAATTTCTCTACTTCGAATAACAATTACCTTTTTAGAAATACTTATATGTTTGTTCGATTGTATCTATAACAAGGAAGTTAACAAATTATTCTCAAACACTCCTCGAGTTTAAGTATTACTTTATTGTGAGATTTTCACTAGCCAGTTTACAAAACTGCAAACAACCGCAACACGTGCTATACGATAGCTTTCTCAACTCTTTTCATACTGACTTTATTCTACTCGATTTGTGCTCTATATAATAACACTTTGGTTCATAACTACGTTCTTGTGATGCACTGTTTGAAACCTTTGGTGTAGTAACGAATATTACAGTAGTTGTTTCCCAACACCAAACCGATATTTCAATACCCCGTGACGTGTTTCGATCATCAAGTGGTCATCTTCAAGAGAATTATTGAACTGAAGACACTTACAATGTTATTCTTATTTATACCATAGACACCTCTTCTAGGCACCTGCGTCTTGAGTGTTTTAAATTAGTTTCACAATATTGCCTTATCTACCAGTCTCAAATTAATTTTACTATGTGTTCTCATGTGATGGTCAGGTGAATCTAATGATCAAAATATTATTTTAACAAGCTATACAGTATACCAATAAGTATTGGTCCACCATCGTTATTCATAATATTATTATGGTTACTTGTGATGCACTGTTTGGAACCTTCGGTGTAGTAATGAATATTACTGGAGATTTTTCCAACACCGAACCGTTATTTTATCAGTTCGACACGTGTTTCGATCACCAATTCAAGAGGAAGATCAAAACTCTTGAAGATAGATGACTTGATGATCGAAATGCGTGTCGAGGTGTTGAACACGATGCACTAGAAAATTCAGCCCAGCACATTCGTGTTGTCCACCGTGATGTGAACTGTCAGAAATATACCTGAACGTGCTTGTTTCCTTTTTAAATACATCGTATTCTATCCCTCTATATTGGCTTCTCATTACCAAAACGTCAAGAAATGGAAGTTGTCCTTTATTTTCTAAGTCATACGTGAATTTTATTGATTTTTTGTTATCGAATATCACCAAAACGTCATCCACATATCTTAGCCGTATCCTAGGAAAGTACTTTGACTTTTCTTCCGTTTCCATTTCGAATCTGCTCATTAACAGGTTTGCCAGGTAAAGGGATAAGGGGTTACCCACAACCGTTCCCTCCTGTTGTTCATAAAAGCAACTTTCTACCTGAGAACAGTTTTGTTCCATACACAAATTAGTGAGAAAAACCAATTCATCGATTCAGTTATTATTGAAATAATTTTTTTCTAGAAATTGCCTGAGGTATTGTATGTTCTATGGAATTGCGATGCTACGAAATAAGGAACTAACATTAAAGGAAACCAAAATCTCAACTTCTTGCAGAACGATGTTGTTTGTATGTTGTATGAACTCTAATGAGTTTTTGATACTAAAACCTGATTTCGCAATAGGCAAGCCTTCAAATTCCTTAGTGAGCCATTTTGCTATTTGGTAGGTAGGAGATCCAATAGCTGACACGATGAGGCGCATTGATTTTCCCGGTTTGTGGATTTTTGGGATGCAATATAGTTTTGACACCGTTGGGTTGGTAAGTTCCGTTTCAGTTGAGGGATATGTTGTCGCATTTCTTGAGGACGTCTTTTAATTCGGCAATCATTTTTCGTAACGGGTTCCTGGATAATTTCGCATACGGTCCGTTAGTGATGAGAATATTGACCCGTTCGTAGTAGTCCTATTTATTCAGAATCACTACTTTGTTACCACTGTCGGATTTCTAATAAAAAAGTCTCTATCTTTCAATCACTTGATAAGTTTCTATTTGTTTTTATTGTCGTTTCCTAAATGTTTCCGTGTTAGGAATCACACGTTAAAAGGTAAGACCTCGTTAGTCCTTAGCTCGCACAAATTCAACTTCTCAACTTCACACAAATTCAACTTCTGAGAGTTATCGTTCGTATGGGGGCGACAGCTGATTAACAGAAAAACAGATTTTAAACAGATTTTTTTTAAACAGATCTGTCATTTTGTTCCTGGAAATTTGATTCCTGACTTCCTCCCAAACTAGTCCGTTCAAGGAATCAGGCATATATTTAATCGAACTTTCAACACTAGCAAAGATGTCATCAAGGACTTTCTTGAAAGACTGGATGTCAAATTTTAAACCGTTGGTGTTGTTCAAAAAGTTGATCTCTTACCTATCAAACGATTGTAATGAACGATTTTCGACAATATTTATGACTTTCGGGGTGGCTTCTTTTGATTTATTCTTAGATATAAGGGTTTTGAGTTTCTTATTCTACATACTAATTCTCTTGATATATTTTGACTCAATCATCCGAAACGTTTCTCTCTGAGAGTCATTCCGTTGTGTGTAATCATTTTCGTCTAATCTATTTGTTCATTTTTTATATAGACTATAACTATCTAATTCTATGAGACTACGGTTAGTGTACAAATGCTCGATTTCTAAATCAAGCCATTTCTCTTAGGAGAATTTCTGGACTTTATCAGCAACTGAAGATTTAATAGGAATATTTACTTCAACAAATTTTGGTGAATATCTTTTACAACTCTTTAGAAACCAAATATCTGCAGATATTGATATCCTCAAATATCATGGAAGAAACTTTTACTTACTCAATAAAAGGACATGTAACGGTTTATATAGTAACGATTTGAATCATATGAATCAAACTTCGTGACTTTTTACCATTCAGTACAAATATTACAGTAACTAAATATAGCTCTGATTTAATGGTTAGATTACTAAATGACGAATTTTGATAGAAATCTATTTTGAAATCATTTGAGGAATTATTTTTTGTGGGCCGGTTTTTATAGCGCTAGAAAGCTTGCCAATAGCAAAACATTATTTAGTTTTCGAAAGACATTGATCTCATCAATCGAATCTGTATCCAACATTTCTGTACTTGTAACCATGTAACTATGAGGTTGATCCGATTATGAAATGAGCTAACTGAAGCGGTATGAATAATAATAATCTACTGAAAGAATCATGGATAAAACACGATTCATTCAGTCCATCAATTTTGTGATAGAGAAAAAATAAAATTTCTTTCACACTCTTCCACATGCAATGGTAACTTACCTATCTCTTTCTTCTTTGGGATTGAGTAAGTAGGCTGCTGGACTCCTGTTTATGTTAGCATCCAATATTTCTCCGTTATTCAGAAATATTCGAGCTTTCTGCATGTTTTTGTGGGCAGCCTTAATTGACTGTAAAAAAATAAAAAGTAAGATCATCTGAAGCAAGGTTCATAATTATTGTTTTTATGAAAGTCGGGAAGAAAGAGAAAAGGATGAAAAGGAGAATCAGTTCATGTTACCAGCTCATTAACTGTCGAAATATTCGTAATCTATCATCTTCGAATTTTACACTGGGTTAGTAATATTCGGACTGCCACAACTGAAGCGTATTATTCTCACCATGAAATAATAATTAGGAGCAATGCGAAATATGCATACAGAAAGGTGTTTCCTGTACATTACAAATTGAAAATTATCCATTGAATCATGAATAAACTGAGACGTTACTCAGTAAAAATCATTATAATTGAAACTTGGAACCTCTGGCATGAAACGAATTTATTGAACACGCTTTTCTCTCACAAGAACTACATTTCTGTCTCTCAACGTGAGTTTCGCTAGACAAGTTAGCATTATCAGAAAATAATTTTCTTACAAATGACAGTCTTAGTCATCTCCTGATGATGCCAACTTGGTTAAGAAAACGCGCGTTAAGATACAACAATTTTGTTCTGATGAAGGGCAAGTCTTTTCGATAGAAACACTATTCACTATATCAATCAAACAATACTCAATAGTGTTTTGGTTGGTTTTCGGGTTTTGTCGTGGTTTTCTTTGGTTACAATCTCCAAACGTTTCAACTGCAACTACGGAAGTCATCTTCAGTGGCATGGTCGAAGTACTCTTCTTCACGTATCATCTGAAAAATTCAGTTGTTACGTTAACACGTCAAGAAAAGTACTTCGACCACGCCACTGAAGATGACTGCTGCAGTTGCAACGTTTGGATATTGTAACCAAAAAAGACCACGGCAAAACCCGGAGACCAACCAGAACATTGACGCAGCTGTGAAAGTCTACATTCCTATAATACACGGTAGCTTCATCATTTGGAATGGTACATCCAACCATTCAACAATATAACAGTACGAAAACACAAAACTTAACGAGATAAATAAATAGTTTTGATTTTGAAAGAGCAATCACAATTACAGCATTTTATATTAGTTCAAGGAAGACACAATTAATGAATATTTCATTTATTGACATTTTATGAACACAAGTTCAACTATGGTGAGTAACTAACTTCTTGTGATGCACTTTTTGGAACCTTCGGTGTTGTTTGTTTGAAGGTAATTGACAATGTTTCGTGATGAATTTCACTAGTTCGGACTTCCATTGTCTACTATATCAAATTATTTGAAATCCCTGAAACAAGTAAAAAAGAATAATTAAAAAAGAATAGTTGAAAATAACAATTATATTAAGCAACAATAAACCTGAAATAAAATGATAGTGAAATAACCTACAAGTAAAAATGTAATAATTGAATAAATAAAAATTGAAGGAATGAAAAAAGAAGAAAATAATAAAAAAAATAAAAAGTGTAGAGATTCCAAGTCACGTTAGTTCAAGACGTTTCGATTGTTGGTATCTACAATCGTCTTCGGGTGATGACTGGACTGATTCCTCCGAGAGATGACTATTTTATAGGTCGTTGAAATACTTTCACTTTCTCTACTTTCCATTTTCCGCTTCACTGATTCTGTGAGAGATGACCGTTTTGGCGGGAGTTGGTCATTTTTCGTTTGATGATGGGTTTCCATATGTTTCGTATATCTACGCTGGCCTGGCTGAATACGTTGTTGGACAACATGTATGCGGCTTCCTTGAATTTTCTCCTGAACCAATGTTCCTCTCTGTGCAAGATCTCAGCTTGGGACCACTCGATGTTGTGTTAATGGGTCCAAACATGGTCTGCTATTCCTGATTTGCTGGTTTCTCCTCGCTGTGTGTGCTTCTTGTGCTCGGCAAGGCGAACATTCAATGGCCTCTTAGTTTCACCAATATAGGATTTTCCGCACTCACAGGGTATTCGGTAAATGCAATTCTTGGAATCGCAGTCCGCGTTTGGGGGCCTGGTTTTCGTGAGGCTGCTACGGATAGTGTTACCGGATCTGAAACAGGTTCTAATGTTGTACTTGGAACCAATTTTTCTTATCCTCTCCGATAATCCTCTGATGTAGGGAAGTGCAAGCACTGGTTGTGACGACTTCTCTTCCTTGCGAGGTTCCTGCTGTCTTTTAACCAAAGTCTTTTCTACCATCGCTTTGGAGTATCCATTCCGCTGAAAATTATTTTTGATGATGTCTAGTTCCTTCTCGAGGCCTTCCTTTGTATTACAGAGCCCAAAAGCACGGTCTAATAGAGTCTTGATGATTCCTCTTTTTGTCGATTGATGGTGGTTGGATTCGTGGTTCAGATACTGTCCCGTATGAGTGGGTTTTCGGTATACAGATGTTTCCCACTTAGTGTCGGTCCTCTTCACCAAAACGTCTAAGAATGGCAATTCATTGTGGATTTCCTTCTCCATTGTGAAAGTGATGGAAGGTCTCAACAGCGTGAGACCTTCCATCACTTTCACAATGGAGAAGGAAATCCACAATGAATTGCCATTCTCAGACGTTTTGGTGAAGAGGACCGACACTAAGTGGGAAACATCTGTATACCGAAAACCCACTCATACGGGACAGTATCTGAACCACGAATCCAACCACCATCAATCGACAAAAAGAGGAATCATCAAGACTCTATTAGACCGTGCTTTTGGGCTCTGTAATACAAAGGAAGGTCTCGAGAAGGAACTAGACATCATCAAAAATGATCTTCAGCGGAATGGATACTCCAAAGCGATGGTAGAAAAGACTTTGGTTAAAAGACAGCAGGAGCCTCGCAAAGAAGAGAAGTCGTCACAACCAGTGCTTGCACTTCCCTACATCAGAGGATTATCGGAGAGGATAAGAAAAATTGGTTCCAAGTACAACATTAGAACCTGTTTCAGATCCGGTAACACTATCCGTAGCAGCCTCACGAAAACCAGGCCCCCAAACGCGGACTGCGATTCCAAGAATTGCATTTACCGAATACCCTGTGAGTGCGGAAAATCCTATATTGGTGAAACTAAGAGGCCATTGAATGTTCGCATTGCCGAGCACAAGAAGCACACACAGCGAGGAGAAACCAGCAAATCAGGAATAGCAGACCATGTTTGGACCCATCAACACAACATCGAGTGGTCCCAAGCTGAGATCTTGCACAGAGAGGAACATTGGTTCAGGAGAAAATTCAAGGAAGCCGCATACATGTTGTCCAACAACGTATTCAGCCAGGCCAGCGTGGATATACGAAACATATGGAAACCCATCATCAAACGAAAAATGACCAACTCCCGCTAAAACGGTCATCTCTCACAGAATCAGTGAAGCGGAAAATGGAAAGTAGAGAAAGTGAAAGTATTTCAACGACCTATAAAATAGTCATCTCTCGGAGGAATCAGTCCAGTCATCACCCGAAGACGATTGTAGATACCAACAATCGAAACGTCGTGAACTAACGTGACTTGGAATCTCTACACTTTTTATTTTTTTTATTATTTTCTTCTTTTTTCATTCCTTCAATTTTTATTTATTCAATTATTATATTTTTACTTGTAGGTTATTTCACTATCATTTTATTTCAGGTTTATTGTTGCTTAATATAATTGTTATTTTCAACTATTCTTTTTTAATTATTCTTTTTTACTTGTTTCAGGGATTTCAAATAATTTGATATAGTAGACAATGGAAGTCCGAACTAGTGAAATTCTTCGGTGTTGTAATGGATATAATTGGAGTTTTATTCCAACACCAAACCGTTATTTCAAATACCTCGACACGTGTTCCAATCACCAAGTTATCAACCTCAAGAGAAATATTAATCATGAGGAAGTTTTATCTTTCTCTTGAGGATGATCACTTGGTGATTTAAACACGTGTCGAGGTGTTGAAAATAACGGTTTGTCGTTGGAATAAAACCCCAGTAATATTTCTTGACTAACTTCTTATTGGTGGTTTGAACAAAAATGAGTATTTGGTGTTTATTGATTTCCATAAATTTTAATTTTTGTCCTTTATTTTCTATGTAATATGTAATATTCCGTAGTCCATGTTGAAATCGTGGTTGTTTTCTAGAAGGTGACAAACATATGTAGAATTGGTTGATTTCTGATTGTTGAATTATGAATAGACATTACAGGCTTCAATTTAGGTTTTTTCCTCATCCCAACGAGTCAAGAACCTACCTCAATATCAAATTTGAGACTGATTTAACTTAGTTATGATGATATATTTTTTGGAGTGAATCGTCGTGAAAGAGTTATAGGTGGTACATGGGTGAATGCAGGATATTTTTCATACAACGTTTCGTTGTATGAAAAATATGTCTTTCGGATGATGGAGAAGGCGAAAATGTGGAGAAAGGTCCAGGAATAAATAGTAAGTGTTTGTTTACTTTATTTGGGATAAAATACAAAAGTGATTTATTTAGGAGATGATGAACCAGAAGGTATATCAGACGAAGAAGATACTAATGAAATTTCTGAGCAAATTGGTGAAATAAAAAAAGGTAACTTTTTGATTTATTTTCGTAAATGAAAAAATAATTTGGTACATATTTAGGAAATGATGAGCAAGATTTTAATATTTTGGAGAAATCTATACCAGATGAAAATTATAGCAAAGAAGCAAACTGGGAATATCTAACAAGAAAACATGATATAAAATGGCGAAAAGGTCTAACATACCTTACACCTGAGTTCAAGTGGTTTCAAGAAAAGCCTCTGAATATTGTTGAACTTGAGAGTCCCTACACGATATTTACAAAATACTTTCCAGAAGAACTTTTTTTACGAATGATGGAATGCACAAACTTGTATGCAGTTTTCAAAGGTAGCAAATTTCAGTCAACTAGAGTAGAAGAACTTCGAACATTTATTAGAATTCATATACTTATGGGCAATTCAAATTACCTAAGAATTTCTTATCACTGGGAACCTAAGAGGAACCTAAGGGAACCTAAGTAATGTTTTAGAACTGTTTTTGCCTACAATAAAAAATTCATCTTACTACTGTTTTAGATTATTACATTCTCTTCCATAGTAATTTACTCACAGTGTCCTCATTTGAGGACAGACTGCCGCCCCCAGTGGGCGTTAGGAACGTAGTTCATATATACAAAAAAAATCGTTAAAAAATGCGTAAAATTGACAAATAAAAGTTTATTTTTTTTTTGAGCAAATTTAAAAAAGTGTGAGCTAAAGGGTTAAAACAATCTACATAAAATAAGGAATTATGTGTATTATTTTTTTATATTTTTCAACTTTTATGTTGTTTCTGTTTCTAGTATTATGCCCATGTATTTCAGCCACATAAGCTAATTTATTCTGTAGATATACAGGTGAATATCCAATTTAAATTTTGAAAATCAAAATTAATGTTTGGTACTCGAAGAGTTTCTTCACTGGTGGCCATTGTAGGGTTTGCAACATATTTGTTTTTGTAGTCTGTTTATTTCATTTTGATTGAGAAAGAACAGGACAACCTAGTCAATACGACGTATTTTCCATTAGGAAAACGTCACCCATAACTGCAACATTAGTGCCTCCGTTATTGACTTAATAGTAATGTTGTCTGTCAATAACATTACCAGTCCCCAATAATGTATGTAATGATTCCGATACATAACACGCCTCAGGCGAAATATATTTGAAGTGAAAACACCATTGATGTTTTATCATGCATTTTATCATGACCTACGGAATCATATCCTGGAGTGGTGCATATTAAAATTCAATAAAATCTGTCAAGTCTATTCATAAATATGCAATAAAAATAATTTTTAAAAAACCGTTCAGACTTACATCGAAAGTTTCATTCAGAAAATATTCCATTTTAAATCTCCAACAAACATTTTACAAAATCAATACCATCTATATAATAAACATTTTGCAAATTCTGTCATGATGAAATATCAATATGATACAAGATCAAAGACCAATGAATGCTTTCAAATTGCTAAGTGTAATCTACATTTAATGCAGCAACACTGCATATGTATTGGTTGTAAAATTTACAATATATTTCAGGAGAAATTCAAATGTTGAGAACAGCATTTAAGAAAGCGTTACACAATTGGATATTAGATAATAGTGAAAAAATTGAAAATGTGCTCACATTGAAAAAGTTCAGTTCAACAGATAATTTATTTCACCCTCATTAATAATAAAATACTATTATTGATACATTTCTTCATTCCAATTTATTGTTTCATGAACAATATCTAATTAACAGTTAACATAATCTTTATTTTTCAACAAACCCAGTCAAACACAAGTGTTTACAGACTGTGTTAAAATATTATACATATACTGACAAGTTTTTATTATTTATAGACATTCATTCAATATTGTACATTCGTTAATAAAGTTGAATTTGAAAATTTTTAATTTACTGTACGAGTCAACCAGGATTCCTCACCGAGATCCTGAACCATTATTTTCTGAGTACAATCGTCATTCAACGAATCAAAAAAATTTACTCACCTTAACAATGCCCGACACAAGGGCGTCAAAAGTTTCTTGAACAAAGCCCATATTAGGTACATCAAGCATAACGTCTTGCATAAATCCACCCGGTGCAGAATGGGTGTGAGTACCACTAAGAATCAAGTTGTCAATGGTATATGTGTCATTATACAAATCTTTCAGTTCGGAAAGTACCTGAAATGGAAATATAACTATATAGCACAAAGTTATATTGATAATGATAATTCAGTAATAATAATAATAATTATAATTATAATAATAAAAATAATAATTTCGTTCCCCCCGCTGAGGGGAAGTGCCGAATTTATTGGAACTATTCGTTCCCCACCCTCAGGCTCATACAAGCCATTAAGGCTGATGTAGTCCTTCTCGACCACCAGAGCAAGACGATATTAGTCGTGGAGTTTTCAGCTGATGGCGAGACGAATATCGTCCGAAAAGAGGAGGAAAAACGGATACAACATTCAGATTTTCTCGTAGAACTCCGCAGACCCTATCCAGACCACTCTGTCAAGATGGTTGTTCTGATTATTGGAGTCCTTGGTGGAATGATGTCCTCTCTACTCTCGTATCTTAAAATCATACCGGCTTGCCGCACTAAGGCAGAAATCTTAGCCGGACAGATACAGAAGGCTGTCATTCTTGGCTCACTGCGCTTGCTAAGGGCACATGATTCTTGGACCCACTCACCTCACGGTGTGGGGAGTGGTCATTGGTTGATAATGCTGGCGCGCCCTCACGAATGTATCGGGGCTTCGGAAGAATAGGGCCTGACCAGCGCAAACTACGGTGAGAAAAAAATAACATTATCCACTTAAGAGATAGCAGTACAGAATACAAAATATAAATAATGAATATAAAGTACTAAGTACTTGTTTCATTATAGCAATAAAACATACATGAAATTAATTTTAAATAGATCTATAAAAAATCATAATGCATTTTCAATAAAGTAATATAATAAAATAACAGGTAGCTATATAAACATTATAATAAATCTTAAATACAGTCATGTGATACAAAAAAACAATGAGTAAGGATAATTTCATTTAACTCCGGCGTTAAAGTTGTGTCAAGTCCAGGTGAGTATTTGAAGTCCTAGTTCAGCATTTGCACAAGATATCTCACGTTCGAGTATATACACCCCCAGCTTTTTTTTTGAACAAATGCTCATCATTGATTTTTTTATTGTTTCAGGTACCGAATTATATAATTTCAACGAAACGTATGAAATGGTTCGTTGAGAAATTGATTTCTTTGGAATGTACGGGTAGGTGAGTACATTTCAATTTCGCGGTTCATTGAGAATTAGCCAGATGAATCTTTTTCGGATTATTCCCAAAGGATTCAAATATATCCTAGATGCGTTTTCCCAAACCGTAATAGCGTATCTCAAATGACTCTCAACAAGGGAATAATACAGTTTTTCTCAAGTGTTTTGAATTGAAAACTAATTTTATGCAGCTTTTTTATCATAAAGTTGATATGAGAGTTCCACCTCAAGTTATTATTGATATACACACCTAGATATTCAAAGCTTCTTACAGATTCAATATATAATGTTTTTTCAGGAAAGTTAACTACAATTTGATAGAATGGTGCAGCTTCAGATTTATTGCAACTGAAGGAGATTCAATTTTTTCCGGATTGACAGTTAAGAGAGTTTTTGGCAAATCCAATAATTTATGAGAATAAAATCTTTTTCTACCATGTTTTTAATTTGTCCCAAGTATCCGCCTCATAGAATATTGTAGTATCATCGGTGTATCCAATTACTCTTCCTGCACTGTTCAGTTCAAACATATCGTTGACAGAAAGGTTGAAAGGAACAGGACAAAGAACAGTACCTTGAGGTACACCACATCTAATATATTGCAGTTCACTCAGGTCATCAACCATAATCACTACTTGTTTCCTTTTTCTTAAATAACTACTCAGAATATTTAGACATTTTCCTCGAATTCCTTTCCTCTGTAATGTTTGTACAAATATAGTGTGGTCCACAGTATCGAAGGCCTTGCTTAGGTCAATATAGAGACATAAACTAGGCTTTTCGTTTTCTAGAACTCTATGAATTTCATTTGTTAACTCCAAAACAGCATCTTCTGTGGAAGTTCTTTCTTTGAAACCAAATTGTTTTTTAGAAATTAAATGATCACTGTTAATGAAGTTCAATAATCTTGTTTTAATGAATTTTTCCAGAATTTTATATAAATGGTTGATCAGAGATATTGGTCTGTAATCAGTCACAGAGGTTTCGTCTCCGTTTTCATATATTGGACACACTATTGACTCCTTGAACATATCAGGTCAAACTTCTTCCTTAAGGCAGGTGGTAATTATATATTTCAAAGGTTCAAGTATATAATTTGCAATTGACTTGTTCACTTTGGGCCTGATTCCATCGGCCTCTGGTGACTTGTTATTATTGAGATGATGGATGATAGTAAGAATTTGCTCACAATCAGCTTCTCTCAATATAATTGAATTTGGTATCGTCACTGATTTTATTTAAAAATTGGGATTTTTTTTCTGCTGAAACCTTACCCTTTACCTTAGTTGAAAATTCGCCGCGATCATTCTTTATTGGCCCTATGACTATGACTATGACAAAAGCTTACTCGTAAAAAAATAAAAACTAGCCCTATGACTAGTTTTTATTTTTTTACGAGTAAGCTTTTGGACAATGTTCCATAACTGTTTTGGATTTTGTCCATTCATTTGAATTTCGTTTTTGTAATATTTTTATTTGGTTATACAGAGTGTTTCAAATTCAATCCTCGCCATTAGGATCTTGGAAACTATGAGAGATACCAAGATGGTTGAATAGTTTTAGAACATCGGAAATGTATTTAAACTTGTATCCCGAAAGACGACAACCACATCGAACTATGTTCAAGTTATTGGATCAAAAATTCCACCGAGTTTGCTTCATTTGAAAAGCAGTGGAATCATTTCAGCAGTATGTACAAATCTTAATAATTCAAAAAATGAATGAATGGTCGTTTCTATCATTTTGAAATGGAAAAATTGGGATTATCTGAAAAATATTATAGATATAGCCAAAAAAATTAATAATAAAACTCAAAAGTGTCCTGTCATAAATGCAAATGCAATGTTTGCAAAAAAGTACCATGTATCAACAGTCTATTATATTTCAACTGTATTGAAAAATAAACAGACTGTTAGAAGACGAATCTGACTCTTCAAATGAATCAAATCATTGAAATATCCTCTGAATCGTCAACAAATTAGTAGGTATATACCCACAATACTGATTGAACTCCAGCAAACCATGAAAGTTCAAAAATGATACCGAATGTCCAGTTACAATTATATCACTAGTGGTCAAAATTGGAAAAGATATATTTTTCAGAAAAGATTACTTTTTGAAAAAAAAATCTTAGACGAAATAATAAGTACGTTTGTTTGAAGGTAGATGACAATGTCTCATGGTAAATTTCGTGTCTTGAAGACATATTGCTGAAGGATCATCTTTTGGAGTAAAATGAAAAATGATGATTAAATCCTTCAGATTTTTCAAAACCTAGAGGATACCACTGTTTGTTTCGGCGATATTTCAGTTCAAGGACCGACTATCAAACACTGAAAAATTCGACTTATTCAAGGTGTACCAGAATATAAATCGCATATGAAGGGGAACAAATTTAAGTGAAACTCAATGCATTGGAATTTTATTGTCTACTATGATTATTCAATCGTCTTCGGGTGTTGACCCAATAACGATTGTGTGCTTAGTTAACATAATGTAGGTGGATTCTGAATGCTCCGTCATCTTCTTAGTGGTGAGAAAGGTGAAAGCGAATGGTAAAGATAATTAAAGACCTTTTGCAGCGGGATTTAGGAAAATCCTCAGTTAATTATGAAGAACTCATTACTGTGTTATGTGATTGCGAGGCAACTGTAAACTATCAACCACTGACATACGTATCTAATGAAGAAGATTTCGTGCCCGTAACATCTTCCATGTTTCTTAATACGAACCGTGATACGGAGATTCCCGAATTGGACATTGTGAATATGCGCCATTGATCAAGAGATTGAATTATAAACAGAAGCTGAGAAATGGTTTACGTAGTCGGTTCATGAAAGAGTATCTAGCAGAATTGGTCCATACTAATCGAAAACATACAGGTAATCTGAAAGTAGGTGATATTTTTCTCATTGAAACAGATAACAAGAAGTGAAGTGACTGGCCTTTGGAAAAAAATCGAAACTATTTCCTGGAAGAGACGAGATCCATGGAGAAACAAGACTCGAATGAAACCGTGGAGAACTAATTCGACCAATTCAGAAATTATATTCTCTGGAAATTGAATCTGGATAGGAAGTTGAAGCAAAAGGAAATTTGGATGGTTGCAAAATTATAAAGAAGAATGAAAAAAGAAGAAGCACAAAAAAGAAAATGATGAACAGGCCTCCAAAGAGAAGAAAAAACAAGTTGTTCAAGACCTAGCTGTCACCAGCTAAATGAAGAAGAAGTGAAGAAACCAGTTTGCTAGGTATTTGTTTTCGAATCCGATTGCAAATATGGGGAGAATGATAGATCTCCATTATTAATTGTTTTGAGCCCCCGTATATGGTGTTGCTATGAAGAATAAAATTTTTGTTGAAGGTCAGAATGAAATGTTAAGTTGAAAAGTCAGGAGTATATTTTTTGATTTCTCATTTATAAAGTAATATACATTCCAAATATTACATTTTGATAAACTTATCCATAAGAGTATCAGGTTATTTATAAGAACGTAGACTAGTAGTTAGTGAAACTTTATTAAGTTAAGATCTATCTGGCATTATAGAGATTTAGAAAGTATCTAGTTCCGTCATGAGAATTTTCAAAAATAAATGAATATCACCACATATGTGTTACGTCGCAGAACTATTTTAAATTTATGAAACAAAATTTTCTCGCCACGTCTGTCCGTTTGAACGCGATAAACTCAAAAACTACCGAAAGGAACTCCATTTGGTTTCCACAAAGAACAAAGTAAATCATGAGAAATGTTTTGATGTAAAATTCATTGTTTTCGTAAATTGGTTGAAATATGATGAGAGTAGAGAGGGCATTATTTCACTAAAGACTCAAATAAAATCAGAACAACCATCTTGACAGAATGGTCTGGATAAAGTCTGCGGAGTTCGGAGAGAAAATCTAGATATTTTATCCGTTTTTTTTCTCTTTTCGAACAATATTTGTCTCGCTACGACTGCAACTTTGTGACAAATATCGTGCTGCTCTGGTGATCGAGAAGGACTACATCACGCTTATTAACTTGTATGAGTCTGATGGTGGGGAACGAACAGTTTCCATAAATTCGACACTTCCTGTTTTCCACAAAGAATTCAACATCCCCCAAAGCGTAGGACAACACCAATGTCTCAACAATACCGTAAGAGTGCCGTAGGTGGTAATAAAGGACTCTTAGAGCCGCGGCATGTCGATGGATATAGGCGGAGCCCGCATATGCTGGACATGTTGACAGCAAGTGCTCATACTCATACATGCTCATAAATGAGCTGCTCATAATCTCCGTAATCTCCGCTTCGTCCTCTTTTGAGATGGACCAATGCACATCTGTTTATTCCGATTTTCATACGGATAGCATGCGTGTACTCTTCCACTACCCACTAATGACAACATGAAATTCGTTGATTGAAAATATATTTTTGATTGGCAAAAAAAAATCCTTTCTCTGTTCAGAGCAAATATTCACGAACCAATTCATTTCGGTATTTTTAAATCTTGAGTACCGTTGAGGTGGATATATTTTTCGTTGAATTCAAGGTAGCAAATAAAATTTGTGAAAATTCTCACAAACAAATTATTATAGGAATATTTTGAATCAATAAAAAATTCATGTATGTTGATTGTATTCAATATATTATACTCCAGTCTCTTTCGTATATTTTCATTTCGATAAAATGGAGTTTATATAAGTATGTTAGAATATTTACCCCCATTCAAAATATTCCTCGCGACTATCCATTTTTCATCCACTCCTCAAGAAGTGAATGAATGAATAATTCAGCCACATTTATAATCCAGAAACATGAAATGCATCTGAGCATAACAGGTTCGGAATCAAAATAAACATTTTATCATGTCTGTTGTTTTTACGTTTTGCACCCAGCAGCAGCAATACGCAAAGGAGGTTTGTATGAACATTCTTGAATATTCTGAAGGATCATGACTATACAGGCTGGTTCAAATTAAGTAACCATCATTGGCAAGTTCTGGCTTCACAAATTATAATTAAAATTTTGATCATGAATTGAAATAGACGTAATAAATGACATGCTTTCTTAGTTGTTTATAAAGAATTAAGTCGAAAATATATGCCTTGTAACCGTTTTTGACAGCAATTTGATGAAATTCAATTCTCTCTGAAAATTACTCTCTGCAAGAAAATTATTCCGTAATCTGTGAAGTGTACAATTGAATGCTGCTACTTCATGTTGATATGTAGGTATAGATGAATTGTGTAGATATAATGATGTTCGTGTGAGATGGTTTATAATAGGGGATCCCAAGCGGTGATTTCGAGATTTACTGAAGCGCGGCAGATTAATATATAAGAGGATATCTTGCACCCGGTTAAGTACCTCCACCAAATATGAGCCCCATATATAAGGCCGCCTGTGAGGAATAAAGGATCAGATTGGTAAAAAAAAATTGATCATCAGAAATTCTCGAGCGCGTCAGATCAAGGTAGGGTGAGTTAATTATATGCTGAAAAGTGTATATTCCAGTAATCTGACAATTTGAGAGTGACGTAAAGAAAGGGGAGGGCAGCAAATTTGTAAAAAAAAGTCATCTCGACATTTTCGAGCGTAGCTAATTTTTTTATTGCTGAAGAATATAATTCAGGGATAACGAAAAATATATAATCTGACGATTTCCGCAAGCCGAAATAACGAAAATTCGTCGATAAAGTTTAATGCGTGCAGCTGTGTGATACCTATATTTCCCTCTCCGAGTTTCTATTCCTCTATTTTCTTTTCACTTTCTCTCTATCTATTACTCTCTCACTCCGTCCCCACTCTGAATTCTGTTCCAATGACGCAATCACAGCTGATCACAGAGACTCGTTCGTGATGAAGATGATGATAAATTAATCAATTAATTGATGGATGTAGACGTTACTACGTGGTAGCAAATCGAAAAGAAAAATTAAACTTTCTATGTTTTTTACCACTTTTATTTGTAAGTAACGTTACTGCAGTTTCGTCCTATAAGGATATTTTCAAACTTATACAATTTATAAGTTTGAAAATGTCCTTATAGGACGAAACTGCAGTAACGTTAGTTAAAAATAAAAGTGGTTATGAGACAACACGCCTAAAACATAAATATGAACCATATATATCCTAATCTGACGCGCTTGAGTATTTCAAAATGACGAATTTGTTTTGCACATTATAATAATGGCCGCGAGTTTGCGTCAGATTGAAATCGTCAGATTATTGAATGAGATTTTTTTTTGTTGCCCTCAACACCCCCTTAGAAAATCTGACGCGCTCGATTATTTTTTTTTTCACTTTTAACCGTTACGTACAACCACCCACATCTAGGTGATCAGATTAAAATACCACCATTATTAAAAATACGTAGGACATTGATGCTATCAATATCTGACGCGCTCGAGTATGTCCATGCAACAGTATTCTTTTACATATTTAGAAAACTATAGCCGCTTCCCCCACCGCTATAGATCCCATCAGTGTTGCTAGGCTGAATCACAAATACGTTGCTGGACCCAACTGTCTTCAAAGGAATGCCTGGGTAAGTGAGGTCGAGAAAATACTTCCTTATGAAAACGCCATCTATCTATCAAAGATAAACGAGCTTCAGCCTAGCACCACTGATGAGACCAATGGCGAGTCGAAAAAGCGCTGGCTGATATTGCCTTGCGTTGTGTTTGGGCTCTAGTTTCCAACTAGTTGCCTTGCAGTGAAAGACAGAGGATGAATTGACGAATTAAGAATTTTCCCTCTGAATGGGAATACTGTCTTTCAAAGATTGTTGGCTGTTGACGATGAAGTGAATTTTTTCCCCCAGTTTGAGTACTTCTCCATAACAATAACAGCCCATCACCATTTTTTTTCGTTCATTTATCATCAACCAGTGCCAGCATTACGTACCTAAATAATCACTTAAATCGTTCGTTACTTCATTTTTATGTTTTTCTTTGCTTATGATAGGAAAAATACGACGTTATTTACTGCTTTTACTTTTTTTTCATTTTTCAACTGGTGACCTGATCTTGCAGAACATATGACTATATACCTTCACTTTTTCCCTATCATCGTTCCACTAATTGAAAGCTATTCTTGATTTCGATAGGAGAAAGTGAGTACAATGAAGTAGGAAAAAAATCAATCCAAATGCTCAAATTATGTCAGTACATACTCTATTTTTAACGTTTGGTTATTCGGTAAAGGAGAATTTACATTATTAACACAAAATGAATGCATAATATACTCAAGCAGAAAACCCAACGAAAAATTCCTGCGGACTTCCCAAGATTATTGGTATACTGGGAAATTCACATCAAATCATTTTGTCGTAATGAAAAGCTTTGTGGGGTGAATAACAAAGAAGTCGAACATTATGGATGTGGAGCTCATAAAGACGAATAGTTCCATAAAAAATCGTTTTCAAGTATTATTGAGGTCCAACTCAACGAAATACCGTTTTTTTATAATCCGTGCAAGTGATACTCCAAATCCAGCCATATACATATAAAAAAGGTTTTTATTTCAAACGATGATACTTGTATATATTCTATGATATAGTGAAATTGTATTTATGGGTGAATAATATTCTTTATAAAAACAGAGTCCATTTAGGAGAATGAAACCTTCAGAATAATTCATGTTACGCTTCAGTTAATATATTTAGCTGTTCAATTGAATGTTTTTCATTCATTACACTGCTTTTTCAGTAAAGCGAAGGGATGTATCTATCAATATGCTATTCCTCCGTATTAATAGTTTTTTCTAGATCTCTTTTGATAACATTGATGAGATTAATAAAATTAGGTCCACAAGAATCAATGTTAATTTTCAAATAAGTAAGTATCTATCCATCTAAAGACAACAAAAAATAAAAATCGTCCTTCACTTTCAAAGTGATGCATTATGATGCATATTTTGGTTTTGTATTGTATTCATTTTCTCGAGCGATAGTTTCAATTTTTCGGTAACTCATTGAGACCTCTCGTCCACTGGGAGCGTAAAGCTGCGATAAGTTGCGAAATCAATCCATTTGGCCCGTATCATTCGTCACAATAGGTGCGAATTGCGAACCGATTTCGTTCTGCTGGAATATGATTGCGATCTAGTGCGAAAATAGTTACAATAATGTATTTAAATGTGTCCTTTCTTCTTCGAAAATGAGAAAAATGGTGGTCATCGTTGATATGAAGATCATGCCACAAATGAGAAAATTCACCGAACTCCTTTCTTCTTGCGTAAATGGGATTCACCCACATTTCCCGCCTTCGTCGATATCGCCTGTTCTTGATACAACGGTGAATCAAAGGTGATGATTTCAAAGCGAAAAATTCTTGGGAAAGAAAGTTTTTGGCTTTCTACTACTCATCTTGATACAAAAAAAGGGATGAGGGAATCTTCCAAAGAAAGGAAGGAAGTAATCAATTTGAAAATAAGTGACTCTATACATGGATGTGTAGATCACGCAAAGAAGTAATTCTCAGACACAAACTCAGACAAAAGTAGCTGTTTCCTCCTGAAACAGCTACTTTCATATAAACATATAACTGATTTAGGAGGACTTTCTTTCAGTTTGTGTCTTTGCATGATCTAAACATCCATGTAGAGAGTTACTTATTTTAAAATTGATTACTTCCTTCCTTTCTTTGGAAGATTCCCTAATCCCTTTTTTTGTATCAAGATGGAGTAGTAGAAAGCCAAAAACTTTCTTTCCAAAAATTAATCACTCCTAAAAATATAACCCTTTCAATTCAAAGTAAAATTCTTCATCAGAATAATTAAAAAACCCGTTTCAAAGGAATATCTCGCCTACATCCGGACGAATACTGAGGCAATGGACGATGTGCATCGCACGTTTTCGTACGAACCGCGTTCGTACGAATTTGTTGCTTCGCAGTTCGCAGCTTTCCTTTCCTAGTGGACAAGAGGCCTAAGATATTGATTTGTGTCGAAGGGCAATCTCAATGTGCTTAAAATGGTGAAGGTAGCTGACGTATTCATTTGATAAGGATTAAATCAAATCAAATCAAAATGTACTTTATTGTCGAAGATGATATCTCATTGACAAAGTGTTACTATTTTAAGAAATATAAGATACACAACTTAAAAGATATTGTCGAAGATAAAATATTATTGTCAAAAGTGTTATTATTTTAAAGAATATAAGTTATACAAATTGAAAGTAATATTTGAACATTTGGTGATTTCAGCATATTGGGGTGAAAAATTAGTCATAAAGTAATAATATATATGCTACATATTGAAATAAATAATAATAATTATGAATATTCTCATGCAACACATAAATGTAAGTATGAGAATATAAAAAACTATAAAGCATAAAAATATAAAAGTGAATGCATAGAAAATAACAGTGGTTCTGGCTTTGAATGTGGTCATTATTACGCCTTGGTCAAAGAAGAAACGAACTGGTTTAAGTTTGACGATAGTCGTGTCACGAAGTGTTCTGGCGATGCATTGAATTTATTGAAGCCTCTGGAGACACCCTACATTTTGTTTTATGAGAGAGAGGACATTGTTAGATCAACATCTTCAGATGATGTGGTGCTGCAGGTTTTTCCGGGTTTTCCTGCAGCTGAAAAAGCAAATGCGCCACTGGAATCAATGAAGTCGCCCCGGAGCGCCAATTAATTTTTATTGTTGTATTTATTTTATTTTTATCGTTGTTTTAACACATTGTAATAATTTTATATATAATTACAATATCAAAAACAGTAAGTATCAACTCCGTAACATTTTCAACTATACAGTTCAGAGCTAAATGTAAACGTAAACAAAAAGTTAAAAAAGTCACATACCAGTAGGTACTGAAACACAATAATTAAAATCAATCTTTTATATAATTTAAATTTCTGTTTGAATAGAATCCGTCTAAAGAATAAAAAGCCTTTGAAATCAGAAGCTTATTATCGTATCCATCTGAATAGATTATGAATTGCCATATTATGTGACCATAGTTCAATATTTTTTGAATTCATCGCATTCAGACATACTCGGCGAGACTTCATTTTATAATTTTCGGGATTCGTTATTCTTTATATCTGAATGGTTACGAACTGAATGATTTATTGAAGTTTTTCATCTACTTATCTATTTCGAACCATCGCTCCACAATCAAAGAGCGGTTGGAAAGTAAAAATTGATATTGTTTTTTGACAAAATTTCATTACGATTATATTTTGGTTCTTTAGATTCACGATTCATGTACTGAGCATTACTCGAACGGTACCGAATAAAAGTTATACTGTGATACCGAATTCGTGGAGAGATATAGTGATGAAATGAACTTCATCGATAAAACACATCCATGAAAAAATGTTCTGCGAAGAAAATGAGAAAATATTTTGTTCAATCATTTCACCACATGGGAGGTTGTATTTTGGGTGGTGCATGAGATAACAAGAAGGCATCACTGGATTCAACTGTTGTCAAAAAATAAGCCTGAGTAAGTGAAGGCGATAAATACCCCTCGCGAAGACGTCATCTATTGGATTGACAAAATATCCAATTCACGAATATCGAAGATAAACAAAGCTCTACAAGGCGGTTGGTTGCGAAGCAAATCTTCGACATTGCAAAGCAACTAGTTGTGACTGGAATTCAACATCAAAATCCAACATCAGACAGAGTTATTTCGATCTACCTCAGGTCTGTTCAGTGGTGCTAGGCTTCACGAAGATGCCATCAATGGCGTCTTTTCATCATAAAGGGAGGTGTCATCGCTTTCATTTACTCAAGCTTTTCCTTTAGAGATAATTTAGTCCAGCAATGCATACGTGATCCAGCCTATCATCATTGAAAAATACTTTGTTTTTGGGCTCTGGTTTCAACTTTCCAATTTCACTTAGCACCTGACTGCCTTGCAGAGCAACGTTTATCTTTGATATTCATGGACTGTCTTCTATCGACCCCAAAGATAACGTCTTTGTGAGAGCGTGTGTCATCCTCTTCACTTACCCGTACACACCAAGAAAATTTGAAGAGATACGTATTTTTGTAATGACTTATGGAACAGGATTACCGAATATCCGAAAAACAACAATAGTATATCATGAGTGGTACTCCATAGAGTACACAATGAGTCAAGGGAAGGTAATACCTCTGATCAACGGCAGCGTAAAGGAATACCCCAAGTACTACTTTTGCAAGTTACAGAACATCATCCTTCATGCAGTGTACGTTGGATCTCAGGAATTTTACTAATTCTATCCTCACCATATTCAGCGTGTATAAGATCTTCTATGACAAGATCTTCAACAGAGAAATGAGAGAAATTGTAAGAACAGGTACAAATGATTTACTCAAACTTCTGGACGGATGAATTCAATTCAAGGCGCACAGAAATATTTAGCAACCACATTTCACACTATTGGGAAAACTTGATACTGGTAAGGAACGTTCTCTCTCAGCACCAGTTTGGTGCAAAGGATGGTATGTTAATAGTAAATACTCATTACCGTTCATGAAACCCTTTACCCATTTGAGCTACCGCTGAGATTGAATGGGCATCAGTCTCTACAATTTTTGTGAAACGGTCTACAGTTCTGCTAGAAGAATTACCTTAAAGCTAGCGCAATGATTTGCGGTTCAAGTTAAATGACGCTCCACTATATTTTGCCGCCTAGTATGGTAATTTCGAACAGATATTTATCAAGGAGGGTGGATAGAAATAGGTGGAAGAATCTGTTGGCCACCATGGTTCCTGGACCCGAACCATTTTGATTTTTCTTTGAGAACACAAGAGAGGGAAAGGCATTTCGAGTATATATTATTAATATTTTTTCTGAATTGAATTAAAATTTTTTATTCAAACATCGTATTTTCAGTAAACCATCATTTTCTATTGTAGTAATCTAATTAAATATTTTTGGTTGGAATTGAAATTATAATTGACTGAAAATGAATACATAAATGTAAAACAGCAGAAAAAAAAGTGTTTCTTTAAAAAAAAGTGAGAATTTTCTTTCTGTGTTGTCCTTGAATCAATGCCAATTTTTAAAATAATAATTTTAGAAAAATTGATACGTGAAATATTTACAAACATACTGTTAATAAAAGACCATCAATCATCCTACTCACTTCTAGAAAATAAAACAATTCTTGGATTTTTCAATTTTTTTTATCAGAAACAAGTTTTTTGGTAGAAATTTCTGAAACAAAATGGTGAGGAATCGGATATCATGTTACATGAATTTTTATTCGAAATAGTCCCCTCTATCACTTCCTACAATTTGGAAAGTGATTATTGAGGCACCCTGTATATTAACAGTATGACAACTGTTGAATAATTGAGTATGTGGATGGGATGGTCTGTTCTGAAACTTTTATGGATTTGTCAATTAATTGTTTTTTCAAATTTCCAAGTTATGTGGATCGAAAGATCCACAAAAAATTTCCTCCATTATATTGGAAAATGAAACCACAGTCTGGAAGTTCCAAGAAAAAATTAAATTCAATTTCGCGATGCGAGATGTGAGATTCCTACTCGTGATATGTATTCGTGTTTTGTTGATGGTGGAAACGAAACCTCTTCAATCTTCCTGTCTATCCGCAAGTCAAACTAACAAGACCAATTTTTCATCCTCGCTGTGCACTCTGCGATCCATGATATTGACAAATTAAATTTTCATAAGTGACTCGCAACTCGCAGATTATCCACCCTGTCGAATCACTTTGATTCAAGAGGAATTCATAATCACGAATATGTTGGTTTACGTGTCGAGATTGTTATTACAGCAAAAAAATTAATTTATAACTGAAATCATACAATTATATTGAAACGGTAGCGTCAAAAGATGGCAAGATTTTCATTTTGCTTTGAATTAGGAAATGTTGGATAATCAGAATTAAATATGCATACATTAGTTGAAATTATTCTATCAGTTGTGAGTGGGAGAAATGAAATTCAAGGAGTAGAAACAAAAAATCATGGCCTAAAAATTTTGAATAGTTGAAAGTTCATTATACAAAACTTCATTTTGAACCATTTCAGCTGGTGTGGACGACTTTGATCTATCAATTTGTTGGGATGGGCTGATTAATAGAATTGTGAAAGAAGATACAGATACGTCCTTCCATAATTTCATATCGTCTAGTTCCATGTTCATATTGTTCGTATGAATATGCTAATTGTTGTGATTTCATTTTATATACTTTTCGATTTTATGTAAGATGAGGCGCTCAAGAAATGACAAGCATTTAGGGACTTTTTTCTTCATTCATACAATATTGTTCACTTAGTAATTTGATCATTCTTGAGATTTGGAAAGTAGAAACGTCGAGAGAAAATAACAAAATTGGGGAGCGGTTTCGTAATACGATTTATATGACAAACTATCAAATATAAGAATTTTAGGAACATGTGATGAACGAAAATGTCACGTGTCAACTGTTTACCAATTAGCATATTAGTGAAAAAAAATATTGAAACAAAAATGTTTAAGTCTAATTGGTAATTCAGTTAATTTTCAGATAGAAAAGGAAAAGTCGAAAACATTATTCAAAAATTTGAAGGTGAAAACTAGATCAGTATTTATCCGGTATTGTATCAATAACTAAATATTATGAATATTACTGGAGTTTCATTCCAACAACAAACCGTTATTTTAACACATTGACACGTGTTTTGATCACCAAGTGATCATCTTCAAGAGGAAGATTATACTGAATATAAATTTAATGTTATCCTTATTTATACCATAGATACCTCTGCTAGGTATCTCCGTCTTAATGTCTTAATTGTCTTGGAATTATAGGAAAAAAAACTAATCAATACAGTTCATTTGATTTTCACTATACAATAACTTCCTCAAACATAAACTATGCTCAAGCATAGTTTATGCTTGAGGAAGCTATAACTAAACACGTGTCACGGTTTTGTAAAACTTTTATAGTAAAAATCATGCAATAAACTGTATTGATTAGTTTTTCTAATATGGATTTTCATCAAGTATCAGCCAGTTCTATTCAATTAGAATTATAGAGCTACTTGTTTTGAAATTGATTGATTCCGTCCTTTCCTTGGAATATTTCCACATTTTTTTGCGTCAAGTTGGAGTAGGACAAAACAAAAACTTTCTTTTCCAAAAATTAATCACTCCTAAATATATAACCCTTTCAATTTTGATCAGATTCCTTTGGCTGGGATTCATAAAATGAGAGAATGAATGTCATTGCGATGTCATCGATGACATGAGTAAATCAAACTCATTTCGTGACATGAATTCGTAATTTTATGAATGAATTTTGTGTTTTGAGACCTGAAGCAAGTGTCTTACGGCAAAACATCGGATGTCTATCAGTGAGGATGACAGTGTTCCTTGAAAATGAAACTTTCACTCTTCAATTTAGTATATTGTGCAGGAATTCTTCGAATGATTTCTGATTAAATTACTTAACGAATGTTTGGGATACAAACTGAGTAGAGGAACGTATTTTTTGTATAACTTCACAAACTGTCACTTCATTTTATCGATTGTTCTTTGGAATGAAGGGTGTAAAAAATCATAAAATAGGCTTACAACTTACATCTGTGACCGTCTGTAGAAATGCATATCATGCGTTTCTGTTGAAAAAACATGTTTTCTATGTGTAGGTAACAGTTTCAAGTAGTCTGTTCAACAATTCGTTGGGTACTATAAGCTCCTAAAATCCCGTATGGAAGGAACTCAGTAACTATCATTCTGAAGAGTTCGAATGTTTAAAAATCTATTTGAAATTTTATTTTCCGTTAATCAGCTGTCGCACCCCTACGAACGACAACCCTCAGAAGTTGAAACTTGTGCGAGCTAAGGATTAACGAGGTCTTACTTTTTAATGCTCCTAATATCCCATATGGAAATTAGTAACTATCATTCTGAAGAGTTCGAATGTTTAAAAATCCATTTGAAATCTGTTTTTCCGTTAATCAGCTGTCGCACCCCTACGAACGACAACCATCAGGAGTCGAAACTTGTGCGAGCTAAGGATAACCGAAGTCTTAATTTTTAACGCTCCTAAAATCCCATATGGAAATTAGTAACTATCATTCTAAAGAGTTCGAATGTTTAAAAATCTATTTGAAATACGTTTTTCCGTTAATAAGCTGTCGCACCCCTACGAACGACCACCCTCAGACGTCGAAACTTGTGCGAGCTAAGGATTAACGAGGTCTTACTTTTTAACGTGTGATTCCTAACACGGGTTGGACGATAGCAAGTGAAAATCGATCGTTCAGACTGGGGCTTGAACCATCGACCAACACGGCAGTCAATTTGAGTGAGTGAACAAAGCACCCACGTCGAATCGCACGGCTACCGACCGACTAAATGTATATATGGAATGTTAGGACAAATATTCGAATTGCAGGATGTCATTTCAATATGCAGTAATTGGGATATTTCATTATTATAAAAAATAATTTTCTTTACGCCTAAACTAATATGAACATTTGTAATATTGTTATTTCATTGTACTAATATAGCGTCATTGATTAATTACTCCCAATCGAATTATTCAAATTATTTTTCTTTCCGATTTGATGAAAATGTTATCACTCAGAATCAATCGACAAATTACTCATAACCTCATGTGAACTAAAAACATGAACTTTTCACAACTGACCCTCTCAATATATCCCTATCAAAGTGTATTGAAACTTTCGAAAACTGTGGTATATTCCGAAGCAAATGATTGATCATAATCTAAGCTGAATTTCTGGATCTACCGGAATCTAAGAGATTCTGGAAATCTGTGTAATCACAAATCTGGAATATTGAAACCCTTATTGTCACATATTGAACAGGACTGCTGACAAAATATTCAGATAACATTGATTATTATCATAGGAAAGTGGATTCACGATCATTTTGATATTTGTTGTTAATCATCTATTGTAATAGCTCTTTCCAGAAGCGTAGCAGTCAGCTAATCATAATGACTAAGTAATAAATCTAGTGAGGCAGTATGCTAATTAGGTAACAGAAAATGTGCTCCAAGATCAAAAACTAACAAGGAAACGGGAAATTATTTCATGAATTGATAAAAGGATCAGTTTTTTTCATTTCTGATGAAATTTTTTAAAATATTATTTCTTCAAGAATACATGAAATAATGTGTTCATATTCATCAGGTATTATTCAACCCACACATTTTAGAACCCTGAAAACTGATTAAATGAGATATTCATCTCAAAAATAACGATGAGCTGTAGAAATCAAATTGAATTTCTTCAAAACTGCAGTCAATTCATTCTCTGTGTGAAGGGACAACTTCAACGAATTGCTACATAATCATGATGATTATGCTACATAATCATCATGAATAATATTCATTATGATTAGGTCAGAGCAAAAGACTTTAAAACTTTGCGAAGGAACTTCAATCCAGATACCCACCTTAGGAAAAGTTCATCGTTGATTTATGTGACAGAAAATTACAGAGTAACGATGCCAGGATATCTGTCATTGAATCCAAATTGTCTTGCACGACATAATGTATTACAATGTGATGAGATTTTGGCCTAAGTTTTGCCCATATTATTATATTTTATGCTCATTCCAACTGAAATTTCAACATTGGACCTGCTCCTCTCATTATTTCAGATCATGGTAAAAAACGGCACAAATAAACTTCCATATTAAATAACGTTGTTAGTATCATTTCGATATGGTTTGAGAGAAATAAAGGTTATGACTGGAACTGACTCCTCTTTGTAACTATTTGTGATCACCCATGCAATCACCAAAGTAAAAAAATGATAAGCACCTTGTTCCTCATAAGATCAGCATCATTCTCCAGAATTTTATGAATCTTAAGTTGACAATAACTACTTGTTTCCTCCAAATACCATCAGGTATTTGGAAGACATTTATACTTTACCACCTTCGCCCCATGAAGTCTCATTCCAGAATTTGAATCAGCACCTCATGTGGGTGGTAGTATTGGAATGACCACCCAATTTTTTCAATTATTAGGTATTGAATTTTTCAATAAAGTTTACGCAAATTAATTTTTGCTGGGAAAGGAAAAATATTCAAAATACCACAGTGATCCAGTAATTCGCAATCTTTGGAGAGTTGGTGATTCATTGAAAGTTATTCAAATACTTTTAACATTGGCATAGTAGGCATTCGTATTATATCAAAATATTTTGATTTTTTTTTCGTTTACCACCTATTCTTTGAACTATTTATGAAGATCTCAAAACGAATTGTTATCCTATCGAAAGCATTCGACTCAGTTGACTACAACCTTTTAGTAAAAACACTAGAAGGTATTGTTATAAGAGGTAATGCTCTGAACTTGTTCAAGAGCTATTTCGCGAGTGGACTTCAGTGTGTAAAAATTGCTGACATTTTGAGTAATACACCAAAAACTGTTATAGCAGTCCCAAGGCACAGTTCTGGGGCCAATTTTATTCAACATATGTTGATGAACTATATTCCATCACGAGCAGAGGTAAAATATTGGGCTTCGCAGATGATACAGCCATTTTTACAAGGCAAATAGCTGGGAGCAACTGGAACATGTAGTTAAATCGGATCTGGTTTTGATTAAAAATTGGCTCGAACATCGATTATTGATAGTGAATATAGAGAAAACTCACTATATACCTTTCAATTACATTAATTCCAGCGAACCTTGTTTTTCACAACTGAAAATTGATTAATATGTAATACCTTCCGATGCTAAAATGAAATATATAGGAGTAATAATAGATTCACATCTCAAATTGGATGCTCATATTCAGTATATTTGTAGTAAGTTGCGTTGCATACTTCTTAAATTTAAATTTTTGTTAAAAATATTACCACACTCTAACCTCAAAATTGTGTATCAATCACTCGTAGCGAGTCACCTGAGCTACGGAATTGTTTGTTGGGGAGGAACCTACCATACGCACCTTCGCCGTCTTGAAGTGCTCCAGAGCAGGTTCCTGAAATTAATATTGTCCAAACCGCCTTATTATTCAACTGAAACTATGTTTAACGAAGCAAAAGTTTTTGATATTCGCCAGCCCTTTTATTATAATTTTATCATCCATTACCATAAGAACAGAAATTTCGCTCTGCCTACTTACGTGCACAACACCCTCAGAAAAAATGATCATATCATTTCGCAGACACAAAAATCAATTTTCCAACACTCTCATACTTACCTGGCTCCGAAACTATACAGGGTGTCCCTGGACTTCCTCTTTTCCTCTCGGGAATGTATAGATGGAGTCAAAATATCACCAGTACTTCATATAACTTTTTTTCCTAAAATCCTTCGTTACCAAGTAACGGGCCCTCGAAGTTACAAAATGAAAAATGTTTTTGTTTGATAACTTTTCAAGTGAATATTCAAAATCATCCAAATTTAGGTAATTGACTAAGCAAATGAATTCCTTCGATGAGCTTTCATGCAGGAGTCAGTTGTTTTGCTACAAAGTCAGGAACGGACTACCCCCGATGGTCCACACCCCAAAACTTTGAAATGACAGATATTTTTCAATATTTTTCAACAAAATAAGGTTACTTGGACAATTTTACGAATAAAAGTACTCGTGTGAAAAGTCGATCGGAGCAACGAGTCTTGATAAAAATGTAGTTTCACTCGACGACATCAAACCCGCTCGTCCACCATTATTTGAAATGAATAATTATCAAAGCAGAAATAATAATGATAACGTTAATTCAACAACATTTATCCTGAGATGTCTACCATTATTCGAAAATATTAGTTTTTGAGGAAAATGGAAATGATAGGTAAAATGTTCATAACGAATTTTTATAATGCAAACACGTTTAACTAACGAAACTCAAGAGCCTCAAGAGCAAACAGAAATGAAAAATCCGCTACAGAAACTGCTCGATATGACCACCTTCTTTCTCTATACATTTTCTTAGTCTGCGAAGACACCCTCTCTGTACTTGAAATAGCATTCCAGGGTTGTTTCGTATGGCTTCACAATGTAATGTTATTCTATTTAACAATGCATCTCTTGTGTGAATAGGTGTAGCGTAAACAAGGCTTTTTAGATGCCCCCACAGAAAGAAATCCAATGGATTTAAATCCGGAGACCGCAATGGCCATGAATATGGCCCACCTCTACCAATCCATCTATTGTGGAAAATATGGTTCAGATGGTCACGCACAATCAAACTAAAATGAGGAGGAGCGCCATCATGCATAAACCACATATCTCTTCGGGTTTGCAATGGAACATGTTCCAAAAGTCCATTCAAATCGTTCTGAATGAACTCCAAATAACGTTCTCCATTCAATCGGTCCTGTAGAACGAATGGTCCTATAAGATGGTTTCCTATGATACCAGCCCAAACATTCACGTTGAATTTCCGTTGGTGTTTGGTTTGCAATATCCCATGGGGATTTTCTTCGGCTCATATATGGAGATTATGAGAGTTGATAACTCCATCTCTACTGAAACCTGCTTCATCAATGAATAAAACTCGATTAACAAAAGTCATATCCTCTCTTTGCCTATCCATGAACCAATTGGCATATTCCAGTCGTGCTGGAAAATCTTGAGGTGTCATGGCATGTACCTTCTGGATGTGAAATGGGTGGAGCAGTTGTTCCCTAATTATTCTATGAATAGTGGACTTGGATGTATAGAACTGTTCTGATAGATTTCTGATGCTCATCGAAGGATCATCAGCGACGGCTTCCAAAATATTTTCCTTCAATACAACGGTACGTACAGTCCTAGGAGCGCCCTCACCACCTCGTTTTGGCAAAACTGTACCCACAATAATATCGAAATAAAACAACGTGCTCAAATTAATTATCAATTATTACATACCTGTCTCCCTCAAGCTGCGATCGACACGCTCGAATGTTTCTCTTGACGGTACCGTTCGATTGGGAAAATGCTCGGAATACAGACGACGAGCTTCTGCAGCATTACAAAATGCTCGTCCATAAAATACATGCATATCTGCATATTCATTGAATGTAAACTGTTCGGCCATATCAAAAAAATTCAAAATATCCTATAGAATATTGACAATACAATGATAGTCATATGACAACGCACCACTCAACAAAACAAAATCGCATTCCAGTTTCTCATTTTTTATCAAAACTTTCTAAAAGGTTTTTTTGTCAACATATGTGAAAGAAATATTATTCCCTGGATATTTTTCACCTGATCATGTGCAGCCGTTTTTGTAGTTCATTCGTTTGCTTTTTATTAGTATAGTAAATATTTTTTCCGATGTGCGTTTTTTCAGCTAAATTTAGATTCGTGTTAAAGAATTTCTCCCATAAAATTATAATTATCACTGAAACTCCTCAACAGTTTAGCTGTGAAGAAGAATTTGAAACATTCGAATGTTGAGTTTCATGAGATTCAGATAACTGATCAACACGAAACGTGATTATTCCACACGTATTATGTACATACAAAATATGGAATGAATTCGATATTTCATAGTAGAGTAGCTTGTTAGTTTAAAAACACCACGAATCTACAGAACTTGATATTTCTTTTGAAAAAATATCTGCTATCACAATTGTGACTTAAACTTCCATATAGGTACTGTACTTTTTGTTTACGACTTCATTTTAGCATACTTTGTATTATTCCTGTTATAAATGTTGTTGAATTAACGTTATCATTATTATTTCTGCTTTGATAATTATTCATTTCAAATAATGGTGGACGAGCGGGTTTGATGTCGTTGAGTAGAACTACATTTTTATCAAGACTCGTTGCTCCGATCGACTTTCCACACGAGTACTTTTATTCATAAAATTGTCCAAGTAACCTTATTTTGTTGAAAAATATTGAAAAATATCTGTCATTTCAAAGTTTTGGGGTGTGGACCATCGGGGGTAGTCCGTTCCTGACTTTGTAGCAAAACAACTGACTCCTGCATGAAAGCTCATCGACGGAATTCATTTGTTTAGTCAATTACCAAAATTTGGATGATTTTGAATATTCACTTGAAAAGTTATCAAAGAAAAACATTTTTCAATTTGTAACTTCGAGGGCCCGTAACTTGGTTACGAAGACTTTTAAGAAAAAAAGTTATATGAAGTACTGGTAATATTTTGACCCCATCTATACATTCCCGAGAGGAAAAGAGGAAGTCCAGGGACACCCTGTATAATCTATTCCTGAGGAGATTCGTACTTTCCGAATAATTCACTTGTTTGAAAAAAATTAAAACGATTCTCAACCTAAGATAGTAGTTTCCGATTTTGTTAAAAGAAAAAATACTTGAATTCAATGTACATGATTAGGTACTATCATTTCAATTAGGAAACTACACACTACATCATTTTATTTATATTATATATTTTATTGTCTTCCAATTACTGTGCCATTTTCTTTTACTAGTATATAGGTATGCATTATTCTTTTCATTTATTTAAAAGTTTGACTTATATTTACAATATACACACATCGGAAAAGTCTAGGGATATTTTTAAAAATGGAAATAATTTTTTTAAATCGCTTTAGAGAAAAAAAAGTTGACGGATCATTATTGAACGAATGTTACTTAGAACAAAATTTATCAAATGGTCAAAAATACTGAGTGCGCATATAAGCAAAACTAAAAAAAAATATGGCTCTTCTTTGTCACCCCGAAAAAAAATCATAATACAAAAAAAATTGGAATCAGTACAAAGTATGGCCTCCACGCTGGTTTATTACGGCCCTACATCTATCGTGCATCGACAAAGTGAGATTGTCAATGTCTTGTTGAGGTACCTTTGCCCATTCAGCGATTAAAAGCTCTCTCAATTGAAACGTTGTGTGAATGTTCCCCATTTGCGGAGTAATTCTTCATTGAAGCATGTCCCACACATGCTCGATGGGATTCAGGTTCGGTGATTGTGCTGGCCATGACAATACATCAACTCCTTCGTTGGTGAGCCAGTCAGTCACTAGACGCGCGACATGTGGACGAGCATTATCGTGCATTTGGTGGAAGTTTTCACCAACAGCACCAGCAAACGGACGAACGATAGGTAGAAGAATGGTGTCGAGGTACTGTCGAGCTGTGACGGAGCGATTTGGACAAACGAGATCGGTTCTACCGCCGATCATGATTCCGCCCCATAGCATTACTGTACCACCTCTGTATGTGTGGACTTCCTGGACGTGTCTCAAACGTTCATTATTTTCAGGTCGTCTCCACAGTCTTACTCGACGAGAATCTGGATGAAATCCAAATCTGGATTCGTCTGTAAACAAAACTGTGGCCCAATCATTTGCATTCCAGTTTTGATGTTTTTGACACCACTCTAATCTTCTACCGCGATTGCATCTAAGTGGCCTTCTGTTGTGGAGATCTGCTTCATGCAGTCGATTTCTGACAGTATCACGACCAATGGTTACCTGGTGCGTCTGCCGCAACACGTTAACCAACTCAGGTGCTGTGATTGTCGGTTGTCTTCTTGCGGTTAAGACCAAAAATCGGTCTTGAACTGCAGTTGTAGCGTCTCCTCGCCCTGCATGTTGTTCGGCTGGACTGCCAGTTTCACGGAAACGCCGTCACAATCGACTGATAACACTTTGGGAGACCCCCAAACGAAGAGCTACATCATTTTGTCGCATGCCACCTTGAAGAAGCCCTACAGCTCTATTCATTTCAGTCAATGGTAAGTGATGGCGTTCCATGTTAAAGCACAATATTTTCAGTTTAATTGCTGAGCAAGAACTGCATAGAATGTACAAACTCGACACTTTCAGATTATTCATTTTAGCCGAAAACCTACAGTTTGTAAAAAACTTGATAAAAGATTAGTTACCGTTTTTGCAGGCTTTGTTCAACCCATAGAAATCTACAGGGTGGTCGAGTGTACCAATTTAATCGAAATTAAACGACCTCATGAATTTATTTTTATGATATTTAGTATGTTATAAAAATATCCCTAGACTTTTCCGATGTGTGTATTTTACGTTGTGTAACTAAAATTGCCACTAACGATAGTTATATCTTAAAATCTTATATATCCTTTTTACTATCATCAATGTTATAGGTGTAACTTCATATCTATATATTATATCTGCGTCTTAATATACTCTTGAGATTGTATTGTTCCTATTATACGAAGCAAGTGATTTTGCACTTATCGTCATTTTTCTTTATTCAACTGTTATTATTATTATTATTATGTTGTGTGAAACCTTTCAAATGAATGAATAAAGTTATTATAATTATTATACGTTCCAATCATTCTTTTCATATAGGATGTTTTATAAGTAATGATCTAAACTGAAAAGTATGATAGAACAGATAGTTTCTGATAAAGTCACTGAAACATAAAGTTTCTGAAATCTTAAAAATCACATATAACATGTGATTTTTAAGATTTCTACAAAACATCTTGAATAGGTATGTTACGAAAATATATTCCTGAAACACAAAAAACATTTTTATTTTTTCGCAAAGTTATTGGTTTTTTGCAATTTGTTAGTGAAACTTTCACGGTTTGAAAAAAATTCGGAAGCACAATTTCCAAAAATTGGAAATAGTTCAGAGTAGTGTGTATGAGGATAGCATAGTGGAAATATTCACCCCTTTCGGAAAAAAAAACACTTTTTTTGATGACTGAAAGCAAAACATCTTGTTAACAAGGAATATTTCATTAGTTTATAACAATAAGAAATGTTTATTTGATGAAATTGACATTCTTAAATAACTCGAATAATCAGGTTCTCAGTATACAAATATACATGAAGAATATCTACAGTTGATACTACCCGTAATGTCTGTCTCCAGCTCTAATGCATAGCCTGCAGCGTTGAATGGAATTTCTTTAGAGATTTCTGTGAGCTGGCATATAATTTTATATTTCATGCACCGCATAATGAATTCGTTTCCGCAATATTTGTTCATCATTACATTATTGTTGATAGCCCCGATGAACAAAATCAAGAGGGTTCAAATCCGAGGACCACGATAGCTAAGATATCCTTCTACCCCTTCCTACCTAACTTTTTTGATAGGTAATTGTTGAAAATGGCCGCATTGAGGATGTTACTGAAATCACAAATTCATTTTGCTCTTTTGATCTTCGAGGTAGTTGAATACCTACTGTTTGAGTGGTAATAGTTTTGTGAATATAGTAAGGATGGAAAAATTTTCAGCGCAAAATTCGTGCAACTGTGGCCCTGAATAAGCCCGTTTTCAGTAACATCCGACGTATATAATACCCCGTGTGAGATCTTCAATTTGCAAAAGGTATTTGGTTATCATCATGTGTGATCGTTCAGGAATGACCTTCTTGTCTTGGTCATGCTAATTGTTTTTTTACGGGTACCAATAATTACATCCTCGCAACTTCGCTCACATTCGCCTAGCATGTGCTTTGTACGGAATATTTTTCTAAAAATAAATGATCTTCCATAATGTACTCGTATGAAACTAAGATGACTACCTGCTATTTTTCAGTATCTTAACAGTCATTATCGATAGGAAATCACAAGTCGTTGCTGCTCTCACAGGCAGGCAAGCAACTTGCGATATGTGTAGTTTCAATAATAGAAAGAGAGTAAACCTACACAAGTTCAAACATATTGAGGTTTCAACAAGCTGCCAAAATAATTATAATTAATCATTGATAACAATTTTCCTTCCATGATAGAGATGAGAGAACTCAATCTTAAAAAAAAAGGATTCACTTGGGATTTGAGAGCTTGCTTTGAGCAAAAATGTATTTTTCAGCTAAAAAGACATCTTTGTTGACTGTGCTGCCATGAGTTACGTGCATTCTAACTATTTCAACTCTTTGAAGAACATGAAAGTGGATAAATGAGCTTTATAAAAAAAATATGCTCTTTTATGGCTGGAGTTATGATTGAGGAGAACAACAGCGAGGATGAAGGTTATATCTCAAAGTATCAGCAACCACTGATTTAGAATCTGACTAATTTGTACTCTTCAGTGCTTTATATTACGCAGTACCTTTTCGTGGTGAACAAATTTATTTTGCAGATTGTGAATGTGACTCCTTTATAAACAATATATTTCTAAGAATATATGGTGGACTGGTGATGTGAATATTACAGAAAAGGGTTAAAAGAAAAATGAATTCAAAAAGATCTGAAAACAAGATGGCTGTCCTGCCAATTTCAAAGAGTTATATTTAACTCGGCAAAGGTTAGGTTAGGTTAAGTTTTTAAAAAAATGTTGTAAGAACCAACCGTGCAACAATAAAATAAACAGACTGAGGAACGTGCCCAGCGATAACTTTCGAAAAAAATGAAATGATATATGATGGAATTGGCCGATACTTGTGAAAATCCATAACTAATATATTCAAAAAATACTTCATTGTGAGATTTTCACTAAACGATTTTACAAAAAACGCAACACGTGTTTCGCCATACAATGGCTTCTTCGGGCGTGTGTAGAATTAATTAGTTAAGACACGGCCGAAGAAGCCATTGCACAGCAAAACACGTGTTGCGTTTTTGTAAAATTATTTAGTGAAAATCTCACAATAAAGTGATTTTTGAATACGTTTAAATGAAGTGAAATGAAAAACGAGATTTTATCAACAGACACTCAAAAAAATTCAATAACATTTTATGATATAATCTGATGGGTATTACAAAATTGAAAGTTGCATTTTTACTATTGATTTATATTGAAACATGAAAATACCTCCATGTGTGCTATTGGAGAGAGTTTCTAACACCTCACTAATACTATTGGCGTGGATCATGGACAATTTTTTTTCTTCCGTCATATCCATCATCTGAATACTTGCCTATTGGGTGAAAAACCTTTCATCTTTCACTTCTCCATCTTCATATAATTTTTTGTATAGAGATGGAGAAGTGAAAGCCAAAAGCTTCCTCGCAAAAACTAACCTCACCTGAAAATACCCCTTTTGATAAAAAAAGCATTTGGTTGGGATTTAATAGGAGAATGCTTGTTTTTAGGTACTGTCATCGTGACACATGTCATTTCTTGGGGATGACATGTGACTTCGAACTGGGATGAAAGTAACCAGGTTCAATTCAATGCCACGAAAACCCAGGCAACAATTTTCTCAACCGGATATAATGACAGGACAGACAATCCTGCATACTGCTTCGATGAATTTGTTGGGGGTAAGTAAAATGGCACAATCATGTCTTGGCACAACCATGTGCTGGAATTGCAAAGATTGTTTCACAAAAGCTTGAAACACAGTTTCGAATCAGAAAACTGTACACACCCCAGCAACTTCAGATGCTTTATAAAGCTCAGATCAGGCCTTCTTTGGAGTATTGTTCTCATGTGGAGATCTGCCACTAAGCATACCCTGAAGCTGCCGGATTCAATCCAGAATAGATCCATCCACCTGATCGCAACCTTGGTTGTCTGGAGCATCGAAGAAAGGTTGGAGATTTGTCTCTCTTCTATAGATACTTCCACGAAATTTGTTCAAGTGACTTGGCACATTTGATTCCACCATGAGCGGTATACAGGCTGATTCACGGTGGATGGCACATTAGACGTTTCTGGTGAACCAGACAACGAATCACTTTTAAAATTTAATGGAGGGCATATTCGGACATTCTCTAGCCAACTAAAATATTTTCGACAATGCGGTGTTGCCGCTTCTATTAGAAAGCAGTAGCAACTTTGATTTTTCAAATGGAACACTCTGTATATAATATTATTTTTGGAATCTCCAACAATTGCCCGACAACTTCTCTTGATATTTCTCTATACCTATCTGTTACCGTTTTCGATATAAAAATTAATTTCAATTTTTTTCTTCGAAAATCATGACTTCTAAAAATGCCGATATCTTTTAGTTAAGAAGTACTTTGATATCGAAATTTGGTTTGGAGTTAGGTGATACTTGGACACTTCCCACACGTCAGCCTAATCTCCGTTACTTCAATACAGGGTGGTAAAAAAATACAGTTTTTTCGTTTGCTTGAAAAAGTTGCTGAAATTTGATTATTTTAAATGGAACACCCTGTATATTATTGAAAATTCGGAAAGCTGCTGGAATTTGATTTCTTTCTATGTATACCATACCTATACCTAACTAGTCAAGTTTCAGACTTATGAACATTTATTTGTGAAAATGTCCCTTCAGAATGGTATTTCCATTCGGTATTTGGTAAGCAGGCCATGATTACTATTTGACAGTAGCGTTGTGACATTCTCCTAATAATATCGACATTTTCGTCACTTCAGAAGTTGCAAATACTTTCAAAACGATGAAACAAAACTATTCAAACGAAGTTCTTATGAATTTGTTTATTATTTTTGGACAGTGTGACAAAATTATCAGCAGAACATGTAGAAAGTTCTATGAAATGTATCCGAATCTACCGCCAATGAACCTCAAGAAATTTATACGAATTCAGAACAATTTCAATGCATTTGGATCAACTTTAAAAGCACCAAGAAACTTGCCTCGACCCGTAACTTTTGAAGACAACCAGATTAATGTCTTAGCATATTTTCACGCATTTCCCGAGTCATCGATAAGAAGTGCTGAAGAAGATTTGGGTATAAAATATTCATCGGTTCAAAGAATCTTGCGAAGACATAAAATGCATGATTATAAATTCACCAAAATTCAAGCAATGAAGCCTCAAGATCCTCAACAGAGAGTAGAATTTTGTGAAATGTTGTTGACACGCATTCAAGAAGATCCACTTTTTTTAAATAAAATTATTTGGACTGATGAATCGAAATTATCGAGAGAAGGGATTTTCAATAGAAAAAATCGTCATTATTGGTCCAGTGAAAATCCTCACGTCACAAAAGAAGCCGGATTTCAAGAAAAATTTAGTTTTAATGTCTTCTGCATGTTGATGGACAACAAATTGAGGTACGTGATATACGAGGAGTCATTAACATCCAGAAGCTACCTGAATATTTTGGAGAATACTGTAGACACTTTCGTGGATAATCTGCCACTCGAAGATTATCGAAACTGTTGGTACCAACTAGACGGAGCTCCTGCACATTGCACAAGAGAAATGAGCGCAGAACTGGATAGACTATTTGACGATCGGTGGATGAGGCGCTTGGGACCATGAAATTGGCCAGCGAGATCACCCGATCTTAATCCATTAGATTTTTATTTGTGGGGAATGTTTAAAGAAAAAGTTTACAAAATACCCGTGCGTTCGAGAGGTGAATTGTTAGAAAGGATTACCCACATTTGAAGATTTGGATCCCAATGAAATCAGATCTGCCACCACGAAAGCAGTCAACACCCGCATTTTAAAGTGCTTGGAAGTGAACGGCCAGCGATTCGAACATATTTTGAAATATTCCACATGATTGTTTTACTTTTTTATAATTATTCATATCAATATTTCCAATTTCAAGTTTCTTGGTGCTTTTTTAAAGTTTATCCAAACATATTGAAATTGTTCTGAATTCGAATAAATTTCTTGAGGTTCATTGGCGGTAGATTCGGATACATTTCATTGAACTTTCTACATGTTCTGCTGATAATTTTGTCACACTTTCCAAAAATAATAAACAAATTCATAAGAACTTCGTTTGAATAGTTTTGTTCCATCGTTTTGAAGGTATTTGCAACTTCTGAAGTGACGAAAATGTCGATATTATTAGGAGAATGTCACAACGCTACTGTCAAATAGTAATCATGGCCTGCTTACCAAATACCGAATGGAAATACTATTCAGAAGGGACATTTTCACAAATAAATGTTCATAAGTCCGAAACTTGACTAGTTAGGTATAGGTATGATATACATAGAAAGAAAGCAAATTTCAGCAGCTTTCCGGATTTTCAATAATATACAGGGTGTTCCATTTGAAATAATCAAATTTCAGCAACTTTTTCAAGCAAACGAAAAAACTGTATTTTTTTACCACCCTGTATTGAAGTAACGGAGATTAGGCTGACGTGTGGGAAGTGTCCAAGTATCACCTAACTCCAAACCAAATTTCGATATCATAGTACTCCTTAACTAAAAGATATCGGCATTTTTAGAAGTCATGATTTTCGAAGAAAAAAATTGAAATTAATTTTCTACCCCTATTAATTAAAATTTGCCCAGTGTTTTGGAAATATGAATTCTTTTGAAATCTGTCGTATTGGTTGAACAGTCTTGAGCTTTTTGAACTTCTGAAGTTATATAGGATTGTTTTCGTAACATATGCAAGACTATTACCTACTTTAGAAAATATGTTCGTCAAATATCATTTGATCCGGGTTCATGACAATTAATCACAATATATTCAGTGATGATCGCTTTCAGAGGGGAATTTTCTCGAGTGGTGGTATACTCGTCAAACAATCTGAAGATCATGGATTTGAATACAGATTCGATCAAATATTTTTCTAGTTGGTGTTGGTTCAATTGGCACTATAGCTGGTGAGCAGTTTTTAGTGCCCAGCGTCTATAGTTTCTTCAAAGATATAATATTTTTGGTGAGTTCACTTTTTTGATCGATGAATCAGATTTAAAATTCGTACAATTCGGCAAAATAAAAAAGTCTAGAGTCTAGAACCCATACTACATCCGTTCATATCTCAACACATACGTTATCCTTTCAGTAACCCTTGGAATCATGGTTCATTTAAAATAACGTCGTAATGCCTATAAAATATTTTGCAAGCAAGCTACCTTTTTATGTTACACGTAAAAAGTCCATAAATTATGGCGAATTGAAGTGTTTACGATAAAACGAATGCATTTACATTCGGGATTTCTGAAAAGCAATAAATTTTTACGTTCATCCGATATTGGATTTTATATCCCTAACCAACCCCAACTAAATTGAGTGAAAATAGCAATTGATGATAATGAAATGAGGTCGGGGAAAGTTTTATTAATCCATATTGAAGTGTATATTCCCACGAAAATACATAAACTTCGAGTGAAACATAATTTTTCGGCGAAATATACCGTCATCTGGATTGAAATTTTATAGATAAGAGAAAATGTTATTCTGAAGTAGGAATGAAATAGCTAAAAATTCAGCAATTTTCGAACTTATTTTGTAATAAATATAAATTATAAATGATGTCATGCAAACTGAGAAGCTGGAAAACATTAGTTGTCTTGAAAAACATGGTAATGAAGACATCTGGAAACATCCTACATCATGGATTCAAAAACTACAGGAATTCTTAGAATATAGAAATAAATGAAAAGAATGTTGTTGGTTGGGGAAGACCACAATAAAAATTACCCAACTCAGTAGTTTCTAATGAAATTTTCATCTCAAAAATGATGGATAGAGCTGAAAAATCATCACTTTAGCAGGATATGATTCACATGAGATATACTCTACGCTCAATGGTTTTTTGCTTGCAAACAGAGCTCAAAAGTAGGAGCCTGAAATGAAAATTCATATATTATTGATTGAGAGTGTTTCTCATTTCGGCGGGTTGGCTGTCCTTGTTCATCTTTCACTGCCTGAACCACTGTGTATGCCGTTTTCAGCGAGTGCATTGGCTTGGGATGTGGGGGTTGAGCAAACCGGCAATCGGATGCCTGCTTCCACGCAGCCCCGCTGGATACGGGAATGACAGAATCACTTGTGGTTCTGTTATTCCTTAAATGAATGGCATCTCAACGATGGCTTTATCCTAAGGTGTGTGTATCCGTGTCAAGAGAATAAATGAAACTGTGCCTATCAGCTGTCTCTACAGAACCTTCGAGATACCGGGCGCCCTCTCGTCGTAGCATCGTCTTGACACGTTAATGCGGGGCTCTGCCGTAATTGACTTTTTTCCCTAGCTACTCGTGGGACTTTTATGGACAGAGTAAACTTTAAAAAATTTTCTGACGCTGAGTCTGTAGAGGAGGTGGATGTCGAACTTACGACTCCAACTGACCTACCTGTGAACTTAGATCAGGAGCGAGTATACAGAGGAGATGGATATCGAGTTTACGACTCCAACTGATCTTTCTGTGAAATTTAATCCAGGAGCGAGTCTACAGAGGAGATGGATGTCGAGTTTACAACTCCAACCGACCTCCCTGTAAATTTAGTTCAGGAGCGAGTCTACAGAGGAGATGGTTGTCGAGTTCACGACTCCAACTGACCTCTCTGTAAATTTAATTCAGGAGCGAGTCTCCAGAGGAGATTGATGTCGAGTTTACGACTCCAACGGACCTCCTTGTAAATTTACTTCAGGAGCAAGTCTACAGAGGAGATGGATGTCGAGTTTACGACTTCAACTGACCTCCTTGTGAATTAAATTCAGGAGCGAGTCTACACAGGAGATGGATGTCGAGTTTACAACTCCAACGGACCTCCTTGTAAATTTAATCCAGGAGCGAGTCTACAGTGAAGATGGATGTCGAGTTTACGACTCCAACTGACCTCCCTGTAAACTTGGATCAGGAGCGAGTATACAGAGGAGATGGATATCGAGTTTACGACTCCAACTGATCTTCCTGTGAAATATAATCCTTGAGCAAGTCTACAGAGGAGATGGATGTCGAGTTTACGACTCCAACGGATCTCTCTGTAGATTCAATCCAGGAGCAAGTCTCCAGAGGAGATGGATGTCGAGTTGACGACTCCAACGGACCTTCCTTTAATTTAGTTCAGGAGCGAGTCACCAAAGGAAATGGATGTCGAGTTTACGACTCCAACGGATCTCTCTGTAAATTTAGTTCAGGAGCGAGAGCTGCGGCGTACGCAGAATTTGTCTCAGGTGGGGGAACTAACAAACGTTTGCGATGAAGTGAGGTTTCACCAAAACCAGAGGCGAAAAAGCCCTGCACGGCTGAATCTAAGGCATCGTCAGGTGTAGCAGACGTGCAAAAACACTCATATGGGAAGGTTGTCATGGGTATCAAGATAGAAATCTTGCAACTTGACTATCCAACTACCTCATTAATAGAGCATATACTTTGTGCCTGCCCCACTGGGGACCGAATCAAGTCTTTAGAGTTCGACAGAGCCGTACTCTTACCATCTGACCTGAAATACCACTCAGCATACAAACTAGTCGGCTTCGTTAAGAAGCTGGGTTTGTTTGGTCGAGTGAGAATAGGTGTGAGCCACAATAAACCCTTGCAGGTTGTGGTGGACGGTCGAATAGACCCACTCATTTTGGACCTAACCTTACCTAACCTAACCTTCCTCATTTCAAATGGATCGATTCATATTCTCAATCACTCTCAAGATAGTTTTTGATTTCATCAAAGGACTTCCTCAGAGAAGCAATTTTTAGAGGATTTGAGAGGTTGCTGTGGATTGCATCAAGCCAATATACTCGTGATATGAATCTGATAAACTCTACATTGGTATACCAATGGTGACCTTTCAATATATAGATTGATGGCCATGAAAGGACCACATAACAAGGATGAAGTGGCGAGTACCAAAGCACATCTGGACTCTTCCACTTCTCAGATGATTGTCATCCGCAGGAAGGCTGTGCACAAGAAATTATAAACTATTCACTTAAGGTTTGAATTTCAATCCCGATTCAACTCCGTGTTCATGCACTACTTTCAAATAGTGAAAAATAATTTACTTCTAGATTGAATCGATCCATCAGTTTTGATAAACATAATTCTATTCAACTACTGTAGTCTTGAGAGTAAATATTCAGCAAAACTCATTCGGTACCCTGTGAACTTCTATATTCTTATCTTGAACTTTTCTGAACATGAATATTCAGTTTTAAGGTGAAATCTTCGGAAATGAATTTCGCAACCCAACATCGAAAAATTCGTTCATTAACAATAACATTGCCAATTTCCTGATCATTTCTTTGTGCTGTTTAGGCAGCGCTTTGGTTCAATTCGAATTCATGGAGAAAAACTGGTCGAAATTTGCTCAACGACATAATACAGTAATGAGCTGAAAAGAGTCAAAAATTAAAATTTGGGAAAAATTAACAATACAGAGTACAAATAACCACTGAGATATGGAACTACAAAAACACATCACATTAAAACAGATAAAACTTTTGAAACACTCTTATACAATATAGGTATTGCGATTTAAAGAAACTGTCCTACGGATTATCGTAACTCCTGTTCTATTTTCACAAAGTATTTTGCCACCATCATCGAAAATGATTCTAAACACCACCCCAATGAAAGGAACAAGGGATCAGCGTACTTAAAAATATATAAAAATGTATTTAAGGACTGAAAGTAGATCGTTATCTTTTGTCAGAAAATTGTATCAGAGTGAAGTATTTCGAACAATGTTCATCGGCGTGGTTATGATAGGGTTTTCAGAATAGACTTTAAAACAAAGACAATGAAATAAGTCTGACAGATCAATGAATGATTAACAGAAGTGGAATCATTAATTTTTTCTCGTAGAATTTCACACTTAAAAGAGTTTGGTTTAAATTTGTTTCATTTCACGTTTTTTGGAATTGTGCGATTGGCCGCGGTGGTACTGCGCTCGACTCACGATCTGAAGGCCGTGGGTTCGATTCCCGCCTCGAACAGGTATTTTTCTCCAGAGAATTAATCTGGTTGAAGCTGGGATTATTCTGCAACCGTGTTAGGAATCACACGTTAAAAGGTAAGACCACGTTAGTCCTCAGCTGTTTCCATCATCAGGGATGCTACAATTTGAGGGTGTAAGTAATATTAATATATAATTATGAATGGTTAGACTTTTTGAGGATGTTTCATACGATGGTTATGTAAAATATTGGACACAACATGATGGATGAACATTGATAAAATACATTTATAAAACTGGTTGAAGGATGTCTAATATTGGATAAAATATTTGTGAAAAACGTTGCAGTTTAAAATTATTTCGAAGGAAGAATAATGTCACATGTCGAAATTTCACAAAACATTAATTTGGAAGGATTGACAGATAGTTGACATGACATATGTCCGTGGTTCTAGTGATAAAAGCTGTTACCAACTTTGACTTGTAAAGAATTATTTTTGAAAATTTCTACCTGTGCAGCTTTTTGTAAAGTGAATGTAGGATAATAACATTTGGATTAAAGTATAAAGTACATTATTCTATTAATGCTAGATTGGGTGAATTTATTGAAACATTGTTATATGGATTTTTATCTAACGTCAAAAGATAGGAATATATCTCACTAAGATGATTAATATCTGTTTTTTTGTTGATGCAATTTTTATTTTCAGCAATGAAGGCCATTTCAAGAAAGGACCTTTTTGTTAAATGTGTTTCACTAGCTGGGACTGTTACGATACAATTTTGCTTTGTTATAAATTAAACAATTTATTTATACTTTTAATAATCGGTTAGTTTATTCATTTCCACATGCGAATTTATGTATATTTAAAACCTTTCTAACCCGCCTATGACACCGACTAGGTCGGTAAATAGGTTGTGTTCCTTTTTTTCTCACACCCAAGGACATAAGGATAAGGACGGAAATTTTGGCGAAAAGATATTTTTCGATCGTGAATTGCTCTCGTTAACTACCTAGAAGGGATTTTCGAATTTTCAGCCAACTGTGGTTCCTTTTTGATATTGTGAAGTTTGGAGTATTTTGGGACAATATTGGAAACCACCGCTGCAAAAGCAGGATTTTTATAAAAAGGGCAAATAGTCAGTATTTTCTCTCAATTCTCAGAGGACGATCTTTGTTTGTTTTGTGTTGGAAACACCCTCGATTATCAGGAGGTTAGTACAGTATTTTCAAACAACCTTGTTCAACTCAGCTATGGAACTCATAATAAATTTTGGCCTTATTTTTCTTACCTTTTGATTACGATGTTGTCATGAGAATATTTTTCTTCAGGGTGTTAGAATATTCCTAAGAAAGGCGTATTTGCATCAGCTTGAATTTGGGAAATTGAAATCGATTGCCAGATTAGTCTCTTGAAGAAGTTTCCTGATCGTTACCTTTACTAATAATTACCACTGGGAATATTAACAGATTCCTACTACATCCGTATCCACCGATACTGCCGGATCAGTATTCATTCCCTGGCAGCTTACGAAAAAGGAGCACCCGAAAAGCAGCTAAGTTTAGACTAAGTTATTTGAATAAAGAACCCAGTGTTTATTTATTTCCTATAATAAAATGTACAAGTTACCTCATTGAGAGGAGTGGTGTAAGCTTTTACGTGACGTCACATATTAGCACATATCAGCGAATGTATTATGATAGTGGTAATCTAGCAATTGAAGTGAGTAATCGGCATACAGAGGGGTCACTGTATTTTTTTTTATTGTAATAAACTTCCTTAGTCATTGCAAATAGAATTATTACTTTTATGAGAAGTTAAATATTTCAATAGTGGGCTTCCCCAATAAATGGGCAGTTTTCCGATTTTTAACTGGCCAACAAAAATTGGTGGCGCTTCCCCATTCAGTTAAAAATCATTGTTTTTCTTTTAATTAGTTGCACCCACGACTTTGTGCAAACCACTGACCTAGTCGGGCATGTTAGTGGTGTTTTTGATTTTCGGCAACCCTATTGTAAATGTAATTATCTTGTTCAAAAACATCGCGTAGCAAGACCTCAGTGGCATCAAAATTCATATGGTGGTCAAACTTATTGACATGTTCAGCTAGAGTACATCTTTCAGGATGGTGTCTACAATCGCTTTTGTGAGAAGTTATTCTGGAACTTAAAGTTCTTGACGTTTGACCAATATAGATTTTGTTGCACGATTGACATGGAATACTATATATTACATTTATTCGAGAAGTAATGAGGGGTTTATCTTTAACTCTGGTGTGTAAAGTTTTGATCGTGATTCATTGAAAATTCTAGAGAGTTTGGGGGTGATCTCCTTAATGAAGGGTAAAGTACTATAAAAAACTGGAGTTGGAGCAATATTAATTCCATTGTTTTCAATTATATTTGGGTTTGGTGGTAAGGTTATATTAATGTCTGATATGGATGAGGAATTAAACAAAATATTTTTCAACATCCTCAAAGGATATGAATTATCCAGAAAAAGTTTAAGCAAAATATCAAGATTTTTTTTGTGGAATTGGATGTCAGAGATTTTCAACACTCTATTTTTCATTTGTTTCACTAGATTCACTTTCATCGAGTATTTGTGATATGACCAGTAGTTGATATATCTTCCTGAACTACAAGGTTTTCTGATATATCAGATATATCAACTACTGGTCATATCACAAACATAAAAACTTAAATATATAAAAAACGGTTAGACTCACTTATAGGTCATTATCCACAAAAAGTATTCAGATTCTGAAGTAGAATCCAAAAATATAATAATATAAAGGGTGTTCTTTTCAAAATAACGAAGTTGACACCTACTTCAGGTGTAACCGGAAGTGCCACCACTTTGAAAATATTTCTGCCGAGTTGCCCCTATGTACTCTAGTATATTGTCAATTTTTTTCAGATTAGTATATCAATTTTTCCATTCGAATTATTGACGATACGATAATCATAACTTCTTCAAATTCTTATTTTGATCGAAGGACAGATATGTTCACAATATACCATCAATGTGCATTGTCAACCATGTCTGGAATATGAGGATTGAAAGGAACTTTTATACGTCTCGAATTCAATTATATTTTTACAAATTATCACGTAGCCAGTATTACTTCTGATATAACATGTGAAAAACATGTTTGTGGAAAACATAGTTTTGGATTGCGTCTCAAATCATTTCACCTTGAACACACTGATCTATCTTTCGGTAATTTGATTCCTTCTCCGATCGGATTTCATTCGATATAAAAGCGAAAATTGATATTTCTATGGCTGGATGGTGATGATGTTATGTCACAATCACAAAATGCATGTCCAAGCAGAACATACTTGGAATCCTAACCATGATGAGGTTGGACAATAATAATCATCTTTACCAGCCTTTTCTCTCTATTGAATAAATTATTCTAATCGTTTAAATTATTACTGAAAAGTATCGGGCCTAACACATAGATGGAGCTAGTCATTCATCGCTTTTTCAGTTAGTAGGTACTAACCTTCAAAATGAAACTGTCGGCGGTGCATATGAGATACAATTCATATCAATATACATTGAGTTGAATCAAATACATGGATTCGTTTGACATATTTTATTACATTATTCCATTTGTTATTTAAAATGGTGGTTATGTCTCCGGTAGGCTTCAAATCGTTTATCTCTTGTTGGTGTTGTTGATATCTCAATGGGTGTTCCACTGTTAGGTCCATGTTCCAATTTTCACATTCATTTCGAGCTTCTTTTTTTCAATAAATGTTGGTGAATAAGACGGGTGTGTACAATTCTTAGGCGACTTACGGTTACTTGATTTTTTCGACTAGGCCAGCATAATTTTTTATTTCCATGTTGGGATTTATTTTGTGCAGTTCATTGGTAGTTGAAGATTGCCTATCTCAATGTGTTGTAGGAGGGGATGTTCTGGGTATAATTTGCAGATTCCCTCTATTGCACTCAATGAATCTGTGAATATTACAGTTTTCGGTTACTTGTCTCGCATGTATAATTGCCTGTGCGATGGCATAAATCTCTCCAGTGTAGATACTGCTGATGATAGGTAGTTTGTAACTTTTACTCTCATGTTTGCTGCTCCCACACCTTTTTCTGTTTTAGAAGCATCGGTATACAGTGTCATCCCCAAAGTATGCACCATATGGGAAACTTATTTATTAAGGGTTTTTCGAAAAAAATGATAAAAGTTTGTGCATCACCTAAAACTAAACATGCATCAACAAAATACAGTAAAACACACGTAATATACGAGGAGCCTTCAAATATTTGATTTTGAGACAAAAGTGAAGTACTCTTATTTTGAAAAATTTCGGGAAATGTTATCCGAAAAAGTTGATCAGCATCAAAAATTACATCTAGATTTGGAATTTTATTTTTTTACCAAATTTTTTTAAGGGGACTACGAAAAAAAAATTGATGAAACGATAAACGGACAGCATTCTGTATACGACGGTTCATTTCAAAAGCATGTATTATTACGAATTACATAACTATGGTGTTAACAACGGTAATTTTTTTTGAAGAGTAGAATAATTTTCGAAGTTTTTCATGCAATGTTATTTTTTGTCAACACCAAAAATTACTCAAAATTATACTGTATTGTAACAAAAACTCAATATTTAACAAAATCAAATCATAAAACATCAATTTGAAATACGTATTTTGGAACAAACTCATTGAATTTCTGGAGATTATTTTGGACAAGAAAATCTCCAGAAAATCAATGAGTTTGTTCCGAAATACCTATTTTATTTTGATGTTTTGTGATTTGGTATTATTGAATATTAAGTTCTTGTTACAATACAGTATAATTTTGAGTACTTTTTAGTGTTAACAATGAATAAAAACAACTTTGCACCAAAAACTTCTAAAATTATTCTACTCTTCAAAAACAATTACCGTGGTTAACACCATAGTTGCGTAATTTGTAATATTGCAGGCTTTCAGAATGGACCATCATATACAGTCTATACTGTCTATTTATCGTTTTAGCAATTTTTTTTTCGTAGTCCCCAACTAAAAAAAATAGTTAAAAAAATAAAACTTTCCTTAGATGGCCATAACTTCAAATCTAGATGTATATTTTGATGCTGAACAACTTTTCTAAATAACATTTCTCAAAATTTCTCAAAATAAGAGTACATTACTCCTGTCTCAAAATCAAATATTTGAAGGCTCCTCGTATATTACGTGTGTTTAACTGTATTTTGTTGGTGCATGTTTAGTTTTAGGAGATGCACAAACTTTTATCAGGAATAACTTTTTGTCGAAAAACCCTCAATGAATAAGTTTCCCATATGGTGCATACTTTGGGAATGACATTGTAGATGTGATTCAAGTTAGAGAACTTGGAAGAAATGGCCTGGAAAGATTTTCAGATTAGTGCCGCAGGAGTTTCATTTTTTTGGAATATGAGCAGTTCCGTGTTATAGGGTGGAATATCGATTATCCAAGGTGGAGGAGTATTTAAGGAAATGGGATAGGTAGATGAGAGATTGATACTGACAGGTATTCTGCGGATGCGGGTGTATATGGGCGGTATGATGTGAGTCTTCTGTTGGTATATTTCATTCATATGCTTGGGAAGAATGCGACTATGAGAAGGATTTTTAGGATTTGATGAAATTCTTGTAGCATAGGTCAAACTGAGTTAGTTTCAATTATAATTGAAGTTATCTTGACTCAACATACAAACTCTCCCCTGGACTAGTCCGAAATGCTCCATAGGCTATTCTCATACCAGTATGATGAACGCTATCTGATAGTTTCAAAATTGGTTGATTATGAGAAAGCTCTGTTCAAAGTGGATGCCGCGCGCGATCACTGTTGACCAAAAACGAGAACGTCTTGATGATTCTAAGCAGTGTTTGACCATGTTCAAACATAACAAACCAGAATTTTTTGCATCGATATCTGACAATGGATGAAACATGGATAAATCATTTCACTTCGGAATCGAAACGATCGTCATCTGAGTGGAGAGCTCGAATGAAGAGAGTATTGCTGAAACTGAGGCCTATTTTGAGGCAAAAATAAATCGTTCTACAAAGGTGGTATTGAAATGTTAGAGCGGCGCTGAAATGATTGTGTGACTCTTGATGGATACTTCGTTGATGAATGAAGCCAATTTTGAACAAAGAAAAACCCGTTTTCTTTCTTGAGCCCGGGACTTTTCAGCCCAGGTATTATATTTAGATGGAACGACTGAGTGGAACTGGACGGTACTTGATTTAAATCTATATTGAACCTCACTGATACAGTGTGCCTACTGTGAGATTTCCATTATGAAAGATTCAAAAAACTTCTACTCTATTTCTTGTTATGAAATAGCTTCCTGAAGTTGGATTGATGATTTGATCTTGAGTTTCAACTATTTCATCCTCCAGCAATAATAATCGTCACTCATGTCCCAGTCGAATAAATATCAGTTGAATTCAGTCTAGTATCATGTATCCGCTATATATTATGAAATGGTTGTAACCTAACCATTTGCAGTGGAAATCTTACAGTGAACTGTGTAACATTTGAGAAACTTCCATTATGGAATGACAATTGGTCATTCCAAAGCGGCGAACTCTTCATTTTGAAGCAACAAACTCGTTTTGAGCTCTCAGTTTTGTTTTTAGTGTTTCAATTCCTTATTTTTGCCATCGAAAATATATGAGATCACAATAACAATTAATAATAATAATAATAAGACGTTTATTAATCCGAATTCAAAATTACATGACCAGTATAATAATACATATGATTTGTGATATACAGATTAATTGGCCGCTTGTCAGCTTTCTGATACGAGATCAGCAAATAGATCGGTTTGTTGCTCATAGAAGGTATAACCTTGTGCATGAGAAAATGAACTAATCTATCGATGAACATTGTAAAATTGGAGATATTTGTTTCACTCTTCCTGCAGGTACTGTTTGGAGCCACTTTTTGATATTATTGACTCTGATAATTTGGGTATTCTTCAATAATAACTCCAAAGCATGCTCCCATTCACAAATACTGACGTTTCAAAGATAGCATTTGAATATATGCAGGCTTCAGTATAAAGTGATGGCACTGACAGTAGACGAAGACTGAAGCTACTTCCTAACCCTGAACGAAAGAAGAGTAACAGAATAATATTTCATTCTCCCAAATCATCACTATTTTATGTTCATCTACTGCACAAAATTCAAAGGTTGAGAGTCTATTGCAAATCCAAACGTCACCAATCTGATTATTCACCTTCTGTCTGTTGTCAGTTTCCAGTTAAAAAATTAGCAACTATATGAAACCAGTATTACAGATCAAATCTGTAGTAATCCGAATAACTGACAGAGCTATTTCAATCCGACAGGGTTCTTCCCTGTTCGATAACGATTATTTTAGATTTACTCTCCTTGTGGTCAAATTGAACTTCGATATTGGTGAAAAAAAAATAAGTACTCGGGCAAAAAAAAACGAAAACTTAGCCAAAAAACGAAACGAAGCATTCGTGATTCAACAAAAGCGATCGCTCATTTGATTCGCCATGATTCGAACCATCAGAGCTACTCGTCCTAATTTCAAATGAATTGTCTACTGCCACGTGGGCAATATATACACCAATCGAATCAACATACTGAACATGTTTCTAGGTGAATTATTACCAACTCCCTCATTTGTATAACTCAGTTCCACTTGAAAAAAGATCTGCCCCACAAAGCTGTAAATGTAGTCATGACCAGGTTTTGTTCAAAATTAATTTCAAATTTCAACATGTCGGGTTTCGATTTTGAAAATACAAATGATGGATCAACTGATGAAATCATTAGGCAAAAGATTTGAAAAAATACAGTAGGTAGTGAAAAATATACTGAGAATTCATTCAGAGTGTTCTATTGTACTAGAAAATATATCAGACGGAAATCAGGCCACCGAAAAATGAATACCTACGGCACTGACAGATTTGACCGTGAATATTCGATTGAAAAGGAATTCATTGAAAATACTGAGTCATATGAAGTATAACCAGTAACTCAATTCGAAAAATGTTCAACCAGTATGAAACTTCAATAAATCTGTTCAAAAGTGTTATATTCAAACACGCAAGAAATGCTTGTAGTGCAAAATATATTACAATCCCATTCTTCGGAAATAAATAAAACTTCATATCATTGTACTCAACGAAATACTTCATAGAAACATCATTGATGAAGCTGTGGCTTGTTGATTTTCTGTGTTGAAGAAAATAGTCATAGTTCTCCTACTGACCATATAGAATATGTTTCACTTTCAAGCAAAACATGCCAAAAAAGTTCAAAAAATTATTTGATTTGAAACAGTGACAACAATAATTTCTCGAATCAGTTCGAAAATGGATCAAAAATATAAAAAACTGAAAGATTCGCCTTTAGAAGACTGATTATGATCACCAATATGACAATAAACATGTTATAAATACTTGTGATATACTGTTTGGAACCTTTGGTATAGTAATGAATATTACTGGAGTTTTTTCCCAACACCAAATCGTTATTTTTACACCTCAACACGTGTTTCGATCACCAAGTGATCATCTTCAAGAGGAAGATAAAACTAATAACTACTCAAAACTAAAGCTACTTATACTAATCAGGTACATCATACAGGTAGGTAATCAGTATTACCACCCATACAAGTGTACTACCCCAAATTAATTTTACAATTGGCCTTTCTATCATTTACAATATGTCCTTATGTATGTTCAAATGTTACAGCTATATATAGAACAATTTTCAGCTATATAAAATTAGTTTCACAATATTGCCTATCTAAATATATTTACAATGTGTCTTTTTGTAGTAATCAGTAAACCCAACAATATTATTTCAACAAGCTATATAGTATGCTATTTGGTATTGGTCCGTTGTCGTTATTCATAATATTATTATGTTTACTTATTTCCACACTCTCATAGGCATCTAGTTGCCTGTTGTTATTAACTTGTCTAACTAATCTTAAAGAACTGAAGTCTATGGAATGGTTTTGTTACAAAATATGATGGGCGACTGCTGATTTTTCAAATCTTCCATATTTTAAGTGTGCTATGTGTTCCTTATATCTCACTTTAATAGATCTTTTTGTCTGTCCATAATATTTTGCATCGCAGTCCTTACATTCAATTTCGTAAATTCCAGACTTTTCCGAATTCTCGACTTTGTCTTTTGGACTTTCCAAAAGGTTCTGCAGTGTATGACTTGTTTTAAAAACCACCTGGGAAATCCCCTGTCCCCCTACCTAGCAGACCTGTTCATGAGCAGATTCAAAATGGAAACTAAAGAAAAGTCAAAGTATTTTCCTAGGATTTGGCTAAGGTATGTGGATGATATTTTCGCGGTATTCGATACCAAAAAATCGAATATCGAGGACTTTGTTTCCTTTTTAAATAATAGATGTCCATCAATAAAATTCACGTATGAAGTAGAAAATAAGGGACAACTACCATTTCTTGACGTTTTGGTAATGAGGAGCAAAGATGGAGGGTTAGAATACGATATATTTAGAAAAGAAACAAGCACGTACAGGTATATTCCTGACAGTTCACATCACTGTGGACAGCACAAACGTGCTGGGTTGAATTTTTTGGTGCATCATCTTTTGACTTTCCCTCTAACACATGATAGGTTCACAAAAGAAAAACGTACAATACAGGAAATAGCAGCCACTAACGGTTTCCCGAGGGGTATTGTAGATGACATAATTAGGAAAAAGAAGTTTAGGTTAAGAATGAACGAAATCTCGACTTTCAGAAAGGACAAAAACCAAGATAAATACATCTCAGTTCCATACCACCAATATACGAAGAACTTTGGAAAGATTTTCAAGGAACTAGGTATGAAGGTGGTTTTTAAAACAAGTCATACACTGCAGAACCTTTTGGGAAGTCCAAAAGACAAAGTCAAGAATTCGGAAAAGTCTGGAATTTACTAAATTGAATGTAAGGACTGCGATGCAAAATATTATGGACAGACAAAAAGATCTATTAAAGTGAGATATAAAGAACACATAGCACAACTAAAATATGGAAGATTTAAAAAATCAGCAGTCGCCCATCATATTTTGCAACAAAACCATTCCATAGACTTCAGTTCTTTAAGATTAGTTAGACAAGTTAATAACAACAGGCAACTAGATGCCTATGAGAGTGTGGAAATAAGTAAACATAATAATATTATGAATAACGACAACGGACCAATACCAAATAGCATACTATATAGCTTGTTGAAATAATATTGTTGGGTTTACTGATTACTACAAAAAGACACATTGTAAATATATTTAGATAGGCAATATTGTGAAACTAATTTTATATAGCTGAAAATTGTTCTATATATAGCTGTAACATTTAAACATACATAAGGACATATTGTAAATGATAGAAAGGCCAATTGTAAAATTAATTTGGGGTGGTACACTTGTATGGGTGGTAATACTGATTACCTACCTGTATGATGTACCTGATTAGTATAAGTAGCTTCAGTTTTGAGTAGTTATTAGTTTTATCTTCCTCTTGAAGATGATCACTTGGTGATCGAAACACGTGTCGAGGTGTAAAAATAACGATTTGGTGTTGGGAAAAAAACTCCAGTAATATTCATGTTAACAATCATTGACAAAATAATCTGCAGAAGCAGCTAGTTTGAATGTAAGATCACAAATGACAAGTATCAAAGAACAGAATAATGCAATTTTTTCATATTGATCACGAGGTTTATAATGAAATAACTACGATATGTGGAGAGACTTTCTTCATCCTCTGAGACGACTAACTTGAATATTCTACATCTTGCAAAATAACATTGAAAACTTGAATACCGAGCATTATAGTTTTTCAAAATTTCCCTAATTGTCATTGATTTTACTGAATGCAACTATCTGAGAAAGGAATGTTTATAGCTTCCACTCACTGCTTTCCTAATCCCGTGGTTCATCATGCATGCATCTACGGTGACGAATGCCACTCTTTTCTTCCCATCATCGAAAATATAAGCTCGGGAATATTGCCTCAAATGAATTCCACAGCCCCTTTGCCCAGCTTTGGCATAGCCCATCTGAAATAATATCAAGATTGACGTGCGACTTGCAAATGAAATGACGAGTTTCGGGGCTTATTTAAAAAAATGCATCATACAAGCTCAGATATAAATTTACATCCACTCACGAAAGTAATTTCTGCTGATGGTCCCGTACAATCCGCTCGACCTACTCCAATTTTATAAGCTGCATGGGTCATGTGAACTGCTGAGCATAGAATTAGGGCTAAGCTCATTAACAGAGAGCTTTCCTTCATGTTGATTATGTCTGGGGTATATGTGCCTGCAATAAAAGGAAAATAGTTAACGACAAACAGATTAAGGATTATTCAGATAGAATACAATATATATGTATGTTTATTCAGAAAGCAAATATCAACAAGATGAAAATCATATGTGAAATGAACACGTTCGTCACAGGTGTCATATTAGTTTATAGGTCAACTTGACTTCATATCGTCGCGGGATAGTTTAGTTTTTAGGAAAACTTCTGAGATATACATTCAGATAGATACTTAAAGAACAATTGTAATGTGTATGAAAGGCTTGAGCCAATTAATGTATTAAATTGATGAAAATTATCAGCGCATCGTTTCCTACCTAGTAATCGTTAGAAAGTGCTGAAGAACATTTGGGTATAAAATACTTATCAGTTCAAAGAACCGCGCAGACATAAAATGCGATTGAAATTTTTGGAAGAAGGAATTGTCAATAGAGAAAATTGTCATTATTGGTTCGATGAGAGAGAGAGAAATATACTCTATTTTCCAAGAAATCAAGTTCTTATTGACAAAGCATGTTAGGAAAAAAATTATTAAAGAGTGCTTTTTAAAATATACAAAATATTTACAAAAGTAGAAAAACCTTATACTAATGAGTTGAAAAATGAACATATGTTAAATATAGATAAAATGAGTAGGTGGATAGAAAAAAATCACATATAAATAAACTAAAAAAGCAAATATAATACTGAGAATAAAATCATATCTGAAATAAAATCATAGCAGAGTTTCACTGTAAAATTCTTCGAGATTATAGAATGCTTTTTTGAGTAGAACCTCTTTCATTATTTTTCTGAATTTGTAATAATTTTTCTCTTTCCTGATTTCGAAGGGCACGTAATTACATTTTTTTTTCTTTCATAAATCAGAGAGTCCTGCGTCAAAGTAGATTTCGGAATAGGGAGAAGTATTTCATTTTCCGATATTTGCCTTGTAACATATTTCATTTGACTGCTTGGTTTTTGGGTATCAACTGTATATTAGACATACAGACTCTAGAATAAAAATGCAGGTGAGGGTTAAAATGTTTCTGCTCAAATCTTCACAGAAGGTGCTAAAGGTAAGTAAGTTCAATTTATCTGTATTTAAACATAGGTTATTAGAATCACATCAATTTTTTGTTATTTCGAAGTCACTAGTGATAGTATATTTCAATTGCTGGACATTTTTTGCATACCAGAGGATAGTCTACAAAAATTGTAAAATTTCCACTAATTGGAATGAAATCCAGATAATTAAAATACAGAAGAAAAGGAATTGGACCTAGAAATGATCCTTGTGGGACACCAGATAAGATCTCTCCACTGGATGATAGTTGTCCATTCGATTGTACTATTTGTTTTCTATCGCTCAAGTACGACGCAAACCAGTCATAACAAGCACATCTGAAACCATAGAAGCAGAGCTTCTCAAAAAGGAGATTATGATTTACGCAATCGAAGGCTTTTGAAAAGTCACAAAACACAGCTACTATAGTTTCCCCGTTATTAAGGTTCGTATAAGCATGCTCAAGAAAATGAAAGATTGCATCATTGATGCTTTTTGAACTTTGAAAACCAAACTGGGTATTTAATAAATTTTTTTGACTGTCTAGAAGGGCTAGTACCCTTTTTTGACAAGTTTTTCAATCACTCTCGAAAGTGTTGAAAGTAAAGAGATTGGTCTGTAATTGCTTAGATCTTCTGAAACACTACCTTTGAGTAATGAAAAGACAAGAGCTGGTTTGAAAAATGAGGGAAATTTTCCAAGTGCAAACAATATATTGATAGCTCTAGCCATTGAATCTAGAGCAGCATTTGGAAGGTTCAGTAGAATTCTTACAGAAATTTCATCATTGCCAGTAAAATTTTTGTTCTTTATGTCTCATAGTACTTCTGAAGTGGAAATTATTAGATACATCAATGTGGTTGAGATATTCCATGGGATCTGATTGAGGTTTTGGGGTTGATGTTAACTTTTGTGCAATTGTGCAATAGAAGTCATTAAGTGTTTCGTGATTTATGTTGACGTTCTGATTTCGTAGTGAGTTTGATTCACCACTCATACTGTTAACTATGACCCAGTTTTCTTCAACTTTGTTACCTGCCATTTCAATTCTGTCATTGAAGTACATTTCTTTAGCACATTCAATTACATGTCTGTAAATTCGACGATAGTTTTAAAATATGTAATCAAAAATTCATCAGAAAAATGCTTTCGTCAAGTATGTAATGATCTCAAGTATTTTGCAGATGATCCAATGCCTTGTGTTACCCAAGATTTCTTATTTTTCATTTTGATTTTTTGTTAGGGAAAACATTCTTCAAAGACCTCAGTTAGTAGATCCTGAAGCGCACATATTGAATCACTTAATAACAAAACACCTTCCCATGGAATTTTTTCGCATTCATGTTTAAATTTATTGAAGTTGTATTCATTATATATTCTTCCAAGCTTGAACTTTTCAATAGATTTGTTGCATGCAACTGAAAATTTTAGGACAACAGCTTCACGGTCAGATAGCCTGCCGAAATTACGTAACAATTCAGTTTATTTCCATACATATTTGTGCAGATGTAGTCTATGATAGTCGACGAGTGTCGTGAAATTCGTGTTGGCTCCTGAACTAGCATTTTCAGGTTGAAAGACAAGAATAAATCATCTAGTGCTTGAGTGGATGAAGATGACATTCCCTTATAATTTATGTTGAAATCACCACCTATGATAAGCTGAGAGTTGACAGGAAGGCGTGACAGAAAAATCTCTAATTTATGAAGAAATGTTGTGACATCACCCATTGGCAATCAATACAAACAAATTCTCTTTCTACTATCAGGAATTGAAATTTATCGATATTTTTCGTGTCATTTCTTTATATAAGCTTTCCTTGATCAGATGAAAATCCTCACGTCATAAATGATGCCGGATTTCAGGAAAAAATTAGTGTGAATGTCTTCTGCATGTTAATGGACAACAAATTGAGATACGCGGTATACGAGGTATCATTAACAATCAGAAGCTACCTGAATATTTTGGAGAATACTGTAGAGAGCTTCGCCGATATTTGCCACTCGAAAAATATCGAAAATGTTGGTACCAACTAGAAAGAGCTCCTACACATTGTTTGTACAAGAGAAGTGAACGCAGAACTGGACAGTCTTTTTGACGATCGGTGGATAAGGTCTTGAGACCATGGAATTGGCCAGCAAGATCATTCGATCTCAATCCATTAGATTTTTATTTGTGGGAAATTTCTGTAGAAAAAGTTCACAAAATACCCGTGCGTTCAAAAAATGAGTTGTTAAAAAGGATTACACACACATTCGAAGATGTAGATCCTAATAAAATCAAATCTGCCACGACGAAAGCAGTCAACACCTGCATTTTAAGTGCTTGGAATTGAACGATCAGCGATTCGAACATATTTCAAAATATTCCACATGACTGTTTTACTTCTTCATAACTATTCATATCAGTATTTCCACTTTCGAATTTTTTCGTTTTTTTTTATTTGCCCAAACATATTGGAATTGTTCTAAACTCGCATACATTTCTTGAGCTCCATTAGCGGTAGATTCGGATACCTTTCTTTGATCTGTCACAAATAAGTTATCATTAGTCCGAAACTTGACTGGTCAGGTGTACGCATGATATACATGGAAAGAAAGCGAATTTCAACAACTTTCTGAATTTGTACACTTTCAGTCACTTTTTTAAGCAAAGGAAAAAACTGTATTTTTTCACCACCCTGTATTGGGGTAACGGAGATTACGCTAAAGTGTGGAAAGCCCTGGAGTATCATCTAACTGCAAACCAAATGTTGGTACCATAGTGATCCTTAACTCAAGATATCAGCATTTTTGGAGGGTCATGATTTCCGAAGAAAGAAATTAAATTCATACGAAAACGGTAACAGATAGGTAAGAGAAGGTATTGAGAAAAGTTATCGGGCAATCAAAAATGATATCATATACAAGGTATTCTATTTGGAAAATCAAAGTTGCTACTACGTTCTAATGGAAGTGGCGACACCGCAGCGTCGTAAATATTTTAGTTGGGTAGGGAATGTCGAAATATGCTCGTCATTGAATTTAAAAAGTGATCCGTGGTCTGGAAGTTTGCATTTCCCTATTCCTCACGGATTCTATAATCATATTCAAACCACTTTTAACAAAACTTCATTTCGACTCACGATCGGACTCACGTGGGTTCGATTCCGGCCTCGAGCAGATATTTTTCTCGGGAGAATGTATCTGTTTGAAGCTGGAATGATTCTGCAACCGTGTTAGGAATAACACATTAAAAGGTAAGACCTCGTTAGTCCTTAGCTCGCACAAGTTTTTTCAACTTCTGAGAGTTGTCGTTCATATGGGGGCGACAGCTGATTAACGGAAAAACAGATTTTAAGAAGACAGACAGATTATTCAGATAAAACTACCTCTTGAATCACTTCGTTTATTGGAGATGGTACTCTTGCTTCATCACATATTTCTCACAGCAAAACATTGGGTGATAGATTCTTATATGGTAAATTGAAAAAAAAATCTTTATTTTGTATTTTTTTTCATTATAGTTCAATTTTTCTGCAATGTTTTTGAAAGTTGTATTGGAAATGTTATAGAATGAATATTAGTTCATTCATTGGTTGATCTTCCATTCCATCACATTTTCAATTGTCATGCTATTTTTTGTCAATATCATCTTCGATCGGAACTGGACTTTCACCACGGAGAAGAGTATATCGAAAATGCGTTGGTTATTTATTTCTCGCATCTCTGAGTTACAAAAGTGCTGAAGTTCACCGGTTTTCAAAATTGAAACTGGAAAAATTATGCCCAATAATCCCAATCATTTCTCATATTTTTAAATATGTTATTATCTTTATCACTAAGCCATTCAGCCGTCAATAATTTATGCCACTTTATGGTTCCAAGATCAAGATAAAAATTTCCGCGATTGAATGTCCTATAGTCTCTGAAAGTTGCAAATTTTGCTTTCTCTCCTTTGGTCTCTATATTGACATCACAAAACACCAAGTTATGGTCGAAAATTAAGTCAGTATTAATCGTACCTGCCTCAATAACTGAATCCAATTCACTTTTGAAAATTTCAGAATAGTACATAGACTAACATCTATTCTCGTTGGTTCATTTATCAGTTGTGAACAGTTGGAAGAATTGAAGAAATCACTTAATATATCACTAACATCGGTCATATTATGATTAAAATCTCCAACATAAATTAAATTATTCGCTATTGGAACAAATTCGAATGAAATGTTATCCAAATCTGTAACAAAGACATTGATTAAATTATTTATTGGAGGTCTATAAACAACTCCTGAAAGGATTGTTTTTAATATATTTGAAATTAACTCATGAATGCTCATATATTATATTCGATTACTCGACATTGATGTCTAGTAGTTCACATTTAATATTGTCTCTGAAATAAATAGCAACACCTCCTCTCGTATGATTTATATCCTTTCTAAGAAAACTATAACTAAGGCATCCATATTGTCCCCAACCTTCTTTTCATTGTATAAAAAAGACTCATTGGAAAAAACCAAGAATCCAATATATTGCTTTGCGTTTTGAAAAAAATGTGTTTTTTTTTTCTAATGGAACACCCTGTATTTTGTTATACTTTTGAATAGGTCAGGATAGAGTAATATGATTTGATATAAAGTACTTCGTTCCTAACTATAACTGTTTCCAAATAATTGATTTTTTATGAAAATGCTAGGTACAATTGAAAACTAAATGACATCGATATTCTGACACAGCATAAAAGATGATTTCGATAAAATTGGTTTCTCGATATCATACAGAATGTACAAAAATCATTGTCACTTTTTATAATTTCGGACAAAGATAACTTTTTTATTTCAAATGTTTTGATTTGAACAATATGAAATTCAATTATATTTTATTTCATTTTGGGGTTCCCTATATACGTAACCTAAGTAGTTTTTCAGATATTGTCTTTTTCGAATAGTAGTTCTTATTTCAATGCATTCTTTGAGTCGAGTTAGCTTTGAAATGACATTTACTGAACTTTTTGGAAGAATTCTTATTGACAGTTATTGTGTTTCATGTCATTCATTGAATTATTTTCGTTTAAAATGAAAAATTATCTCATTCAAGATCGGATAGCGATTGGTGAGTGATGAGAGAATTGCCTTTTGGCGTCGAGGGTGTATGCCCAAAAATATGCAGACCGGAATCATCCAAAAAAGTTGGTTTTCAAACGATTGCTACATGTATTTCGTAGGACTGGAAGTGTAGCTTATGAAAAGGAAAATAGACCAAAACCTGTCATTGGAAATGAGAATAATGAATTGTTTATTATTAGATCAATCAAAGAAAACCCTGATAGGAGTTAAACACAAATTTCACCCGTACCGCATTCAGATGCACCAGACGAATCGACGAATCGAGTTTCGTCTATGGGTTCTGGACGAGTCTAATGAGGATGATATTTTTTGGATTCTATTTTATTTTCCGATGAATCTACTTTTCATAACAATGGCTCGGTATATAGACACAACTTCCATTATTATAGTGATGTTTTCGTCATGTTTTCCGCAAAAAAGGATGTGGTTACAATTGGATGGAACTTGGATATATTTCAAATTCAGTGTCAGACAGTTTTCGAATTTGTGTTTTCCGATTTGACTTGCCTCGATTTTTTTGGAACTTGAAGAATGATGAGGTTTACGACACTCCTCCAACACATCATTTCGAGCTCCTACTTTGAATTGAATAGATTTGTGTTTCATATTTTGTTGTATGATGGGCTGTTTAATGAACCACTGTCAGAATGTAAATGTACCTGAATGATAATTTTATTTTAGTGAACAGTAAATATTTTCGATGAAGTGAAGTATAACAACTGTCAGTGAGAATTCTTTGAACAATTTGAATAAATATTGATTAAAGGAATGCATTGAAATAAGAACTACTATTTGAAAAATCCAATATCTAAAAAATTATTCAGGTAAGGTATAGGAAGCCCAAAAATGAAAAGAGAGATTATTGACTTTTATATTTTTCAGACCTTACAAATACATTTGAAAAAACAAAGTTATCTTTGTCCGAAATCATAAAGATATGACAATGATTTTTGAACATCTTGTATGATATTTAGAAACGAGTTCTATCGGAATTGATAACCCAAAATCCCTTTTATCCTTGGTTCGAATTTGAAGCAATGATTTCTATATACATTTCGATGTTATTTAGTTTCCAATTGTATCTAGCATTTTCATTAATAAATCAATAACTTGAGAACGGTTATAGTTAGGTGCATAGTACCTCATATGAAATCATTTTTCCTTGGCCTACTCAAAACTGTATCGAAATACAGGGTGTTCCATCAAAAACAAACACAACTTCAGTATGTCACTTTTTTGAGCCAACCTGAAGACTCCAAAATAATTTTTTTCTGCAGTGAAATGGAGAAATTTCCGAAAATATTAATGATTTGGTTTGTAGGGACCTTGTCGAATGGAGTGCCCCACCCTGTATAATAAACATTAATCTATCGAAATCAAATGTAGAACCAAGAAACTGAGAAGAAATCAAATTCCACATGTATTTTAGATTTTATAATTCTCATTATAAATCATTTCTTGCAATTCCACAACTATGGGTTTGACAACCTTTCTCTCAGTTTCCCATCGAATTTTGCCATCGATAGTCCATACGTTGTTTTGGTCATATTTTTTTCCTGCAGCGAGTATCGCATTCCCCTCAAAAAAGTCTACTCTAACAAAAAAACCTGCGCCCTTCAATTCGGTTTTGGTGGCATAAATGAGTTGTTTATGCTTACATTTGAATTTCACTATGGCAATTCTACTAGAAATGCTGAAACACTGCTAGGTGTGTGTCTCATCAAATTGGAGTATTGACTCATTCTCTATTAAATTCAAAACAACGCTGGGAAGACTATCAGTACTTTAAATTTCTACAAAGAATTATTTCTTCTGGAAAACTGTTCCAAAGTATGTTGTTTTTCAAAATTGAAAACCTAGCCTCTTGTTCCTTGTACTTCTCATCAATTCGACTGATGATTTCCGCTAATACAGCTTCAGATTAAGGTATTTATTACTCTCTTATCCTTATTCTTGTTGATTCTCAACTCAGGTGTTATTAACTTAGCAAGAATTGTACAATGTGCGAATTTACGACAATGTAATTTAATTCCAGTAAAAATGGTAAATACCTTCGCTCAACGTCACTGAACTGCACTGAAAAAAATAATAGATAAAAGGTATTTAGATGCGCGCGCTTACATATAATTTCGTCAAATTAACTACAACAAAACTAGATCTACTGACCAAGGTCGCTACCAAGCACAATATCAGCCCAAATTCGACGATACTTGAATATTATGATGCAACCAACCTCAACAAGCGCACTTGAAATAATTTTCAGTTTCCATTGCACAACATTGAACGATATTTAACGGAGACACATTGACGAACACTACTCATTTGTCGCCATATACTGAATGGTATAGATATAACAATACACTAATAATAGAAGAATACACTAAATATGAAATTCTGAAAAAAACAATATTTTATATAATGTGAAATACCTACTTCCAAAGTCTCTCAGTCACTTTCTTAGGAATCATATCACCCTCATTCTCATGTCATATCAATTTAATTGATATTTTCCAAACGCGTATTATAATTATTGGAACAAGAAAAAATCGAGAAAAAAGCACTCAACAACACTTTCCTTAAATCAACGCTGTGGAAAAAATATGTAGATGACATCTTCATCATATCACCTCACAAACAATAACTAGATCGGTTTGTGACTCAGCGAAACAATATCCACTCTTGTATCGAATTCACTACTGACATAGAGAAGAACAGTCAACCACTCTTTCTAGACTTGCTGATAACAAGAAAATGAACCGATAATCAATTTACCGAAAATCGCTACACATCAACAAATACATACACGCCGAGTCACACCATCACACAACCCAGTAACAATCCGTAGCTAAGACATCAATGACCCACTGATTCCTCAAAATGAAGCCAACAAACAGGGCAGTAGAACTGGAGGAGAAAACGAAGGGTCTACGACAAAATTACTATGGATCAAAAATCATCGGAAAATCCTTTGATGGATAGAGAAATTCCAGAAGAACAGCCACTAGACAGATAGAACGCTCAACACAAGAATTCAATTCCGTAACACTACCTTATATTCGCCCAACAAAATCGAGAAAATATTAAAACGACAAAACATCCGGACAATCTACAAACCACAAACAATGATATCGAGGTTACTATCTAGGCCGAAAGATAAAACCAATAAACGAATATCGGCCTGAGCCCTGGAGCATGAAAAAATTCATTACAACAAAGGAAACTTTTTTTAATCTCTTTCAACATCATCTAGAGATGAGCCACAAGATCAATTTCGAATCTAGAAAACAAGTAGCTCGAGTACAATACCCAAAAATTCAACAAATGAAACAACTCCACACACAACTAACCCCAGCTAAAGTAAAACCATCAGGCACCTGTGCAACGTGTTCCATTCGGGAGATTCGTCGCCAGTTTCTTCCTACACAGGGTCTTTCACGACGAGGGTTTGTTAGGAATATATGGACAATGATTCAAAATTAAAACTTGAAATTTTGTGGTAGTGAGTGTTACAAAATGGCCTTCTCAACTAAAATATTTTCAACTTCTGCTCTCTTTCCGTTATAACGGAAGTTGAGGGCTACTTCCTTATGTTTTTTTATTATAATCTATGGTTTTTCGGGGATTCGGTCTGTATTGAAGTAAATACTACTCTTTTTAGCTCATATTGGAATTAAAAGAAAAAGCTCAAACTAGACCTTTCGACTCTGGCATCTCCAATAATTTCATCTAGTAGACAAGGTGGTTACATATTGTAGAATTGTATGAAAAAATAGTATTTACCAATGAGTTTATCTATATCCATCCATCTATATAAATGGGTTGCATACCTTCACAACGCCAAGACAAATGTCAACCTATTTATATTGATGAAGTTATTAAATATCACTGAAGTTTTATTCCAAGACCAAACAGTCATTTTTAACACCTCGACACGTGTTTCGATCACCAAGTGATAATCTTCAAGAGGAAGATTAAACTGTTTAATCTTCCTCCAGTAATAGTCATTACTACATCAAAGGTTCCAAACAGTGCATCACATGAAGGTATTGATAAATATTGTTCTTCTTCCCATACGATTCTACATAATGTAACCACGTTGTCCACTAAATGAAATAACTGAAGATGCCTCTGGCCACAGGCGAAACGTCTAATTGAAGCTTCCCATTTTTGTTCCAACATGAGCTCAACATGGGATCTGTTGATCCCATAGATGGGATTGACAGAAGACTCAATCTTCGAACAAAAAACGAGGGACCCCAAGGCGATCAGTTGCAAAGCCAAGCTTCGACATCATGCGCCGAACAAGATTCGTTTTCTATTTTTTCACTGCAGCTTGCACTGCAAGGCCGCTAGATGAATTTGTAATCCACTAGACAACGTTGCTGAGACCTGGTAGGTCGAAACATCGCTCTCTGATGTTGGATTACAAGTTCAAAAAATAGGTCTTGCTCCATATTTGGACTTGCCTATGCTCCTAATTGTCAATTATCATTATTATGTCAATCCTTTTTTCAGTTATCTATATATTTTTTTCTCTCTCCAGATCCCATTTGATAAGTATTCTCTATGTACATGTATTCTCTACTGACATTTGAAATTCAATAACAAACATATCTGGAACGTTGTCAAAAATCCAAATGGTTTTCCTACATGATTGTATGCTCAGTCGAGAACGTTAATATTGTTAAAAGGCGCAAAATGCCAGCAATATTATTGCATCATGCATATATCCTTTGAGTTTTACTGAAACGGTTGGTTGATGATGATTGAAATTTAGATGCAAAATACCACAACAATGAGAGTTCACTCACAAAATGTAATTTGTCTGAGTCGAAACGTATAAGCTACAGTTTTTTTATAATCCAGTTCGGATCCAGCCACCGTTCTCCACTAAAACATGCAAATCAGACAAAACCCTTTGAATATATAAGTTTAATCAAACTCACTTTTTGCTCGTTTTCAAAATTTACTTTCATTAAATGTTCTAGACGATGTTGTAATCAAATTAGAGACTGAACTGAAAAGATGGTTATCCTCTTCAGATATCCGTTCAGCAGTAACGCGTTATTTAGGTCATTTCATAATCAGTCTTATAACACGAGATAAGATATATCAAACTTGGTCCACGGGATTCGTTCTGAATAGGAAGACCGACTGTCTGGGACCAACGAGTTTTTTATAAGCATATTGATTTTTTATTCTTCACTAGCGACTAATCGTGGCTTCGCACGAGTGCAATTTAGACTCTACGTCTTCAATATTCAACACATTCATATTTTCAGTTTTTTATCATTAATGCAGTTATTACAGAAACATCCCAAAGCCAAACCTTCCATTCAGTTGGAATTGAGTTAAGAAAAGATGTTTTACCCATGCTCAACTATTCGTTGGCCTATAACAGGTCAGAGCTTTGTTTTAGATTTTCAGTGAGTACTGGTGACATGACTCGGCATCGCAAGGGTAGCTGAACATATATGCCTCCTTTTTCTTGTAACCCCCCATGCTCCCTCTCGGGTTGAGTGCCCTGGAGTAAAAACTTCGCCCAACAAAATACATTTTGAGAGGAAAACTTACTACACCATTCCATTCACCTCCGCTCCTCTGGAGCGGTCCTCAGTCCTACTGATGGGCACTTCAGCAAAATTGACATCTGACAGTCTTTGCTCAAAAGTCAGCCTTTAGGTGCTATTACTTTCTGATCTGTTGAATTATTTTATCATGACTTTCCTAATTCAATTTTTGCATGGGGTCCCCAAAAACTAACCGGAGACACTTTTTCTTGTCACAGTGATACATCAACTTATCCATGCATGAAGTTCCCCCGTTTTACCTGAAACATGCTGGCCTGAGAGTCTGGAAGTATCGTCCTCTAGTAAGTTCAAGAGAATTTTACAGCATTTCAGGTTATCTCGAAATATTTTAGAATGTTGTAGAACAACCTGAAAGGGCTATAATTTTTGCTTCATAGAGTCCAGAACATTCGTCAGTATTCGGAAGCATTCCATAACATTCTAAAACATCCAGAAATATTCCGAAGTGGTCGGAAATAGTCGAGAACATTCTGGATCATTGTGAAATGATCGAAGGAGTTATGAAGTGTGGTAGTACTTTATTTCTTATCCAAGAAAAGGTTTTCTATTTTTACTCGAAGAACGTACTTTTGTAGATTTGACAGGCTGGAACTTTCACCCTCTACAAATTTTTATAACAGTCCAGAACATTCAAGAAAACATTCCGAAACTCATTGCAACAATTTTGGATGTTCTAGGAATATATCGTCCAGGCGAATAAACCTTTCTCTTAAATCACCTTGCCATTGGTGTAAACTATATAGATATCAGTCCGATAGTTATTGATTTCATCGCATTCAGACAGACATACACGGCGAGGGACTTCATTTTTTCAATAAGAAATGATTTTTTTTGGTACTTTGGGAGCTGTCTGACTTGTCCATTTAGTCCAAGTCTCCAGAAAATTCTGCAGTCTCTTGTGCTTATTGCGTTTATTCTCACATCTTCTCATGACACCCATTCCATCAGTCTCGTTTCCTGTACTAGTTTGTACAGGTTCAGTGTTGGATGTTCGTCATATTCTTCTGGGCGTAACTTTGTACGTCCATATATGTCTGGGCCTGCACTTTTCATAGATTATGAATGGGCATTTATAAAAACCCACTACTTGTATAGGGTTTTATAACATACGGGTAAAAGGCCCAGATCCTATACCTTCAAGAAAAAGATTGAAATTTTACAATAATAAGAATGTTCTCCTTGTCGTTCAAATACGCATTAAAACAAGGTAATAAGCAATTACAACAAGAAAAAGATTGAAATTTTACACTAATAAGAATGTTCTCCTTGTCGTTCAAATAAGCATTACAACAAGGTATCAAAAAGAAAAATAAGAAGAGATATTGCCAAATATTCATTTGAACTTAAGGCAGAAAAGATTGAAATTCTCACAACTTCAGTATTATATGAGCTTGCAGCTGTCGCTTTTTTCAATCTGTCTGGACAATTGTATTATTTTATTGGAGTGACGGCCAAACTGCAGGCCTTCAAGCCATGGAGTTTCCAGCCTAAGTTCCATCAAAAGCTTATGAACAATTTGATGTAGTTTTGTTTCGCGGTAGCAAAGTTAATTGAATTTCAGGAGGGACGAACCGCGATAGCCCTTCGTACAGTTGTTCATGAGTAAAGCATTCTCTCTGTAGGTCAGTTGCTTCTTAATCGAAGGTAAGGTCCTTAAAATTGTCATTTTATATGTAGAAATTGGTAGAAAGCATCCTTATCTAAGTAATGAGAGCTGGCAGAGCAGTTGATAATGTTCTCTACAATTAAATTATCCTTCAATTCCTTCATAAGTACCCTCGTCCCATCTCACATGCTAGGAGGGCTAAAATGTCTTAAGAGCATGGTAGGCGTTCCTGTTTTTCAATGTTAATTCATGAGGTGGCAGTCCAGGAACGTATTTCAAAATTTCTGTTGATAATTTTTCCAAGGGCAAAACATAAGCACTACAGGAAAATCCTTGAGGCGCTCTCAGAGCGGTGACTGTGCGAAAGTAGCGATTCACATTGGATTTGAATCGCTACAGATTAAATCCATTTGAAAATTCATTATCAGAAAGTTTATTCCACATAAACGCAGTTCTCCAGATGAAATACTTCTTGAAAAGTGAAGTTCAAGGTATACAGAGTTGAACCTCGAAGCGCTCTCAGTGGAATCAAATGTGCCAAGTCACTTGAACACTTTCTGTGAAAGTATCTATATGAGAGAGACAAATCTTCAACCCTTCGATCTTCCAGGCTATTGAGGTTGCACGTGATGTTCGTGTCTCCAGTCAGGCGGATGGCTTTTCTCTGGATGGAATTCAGCAACTTCAGGGTATGTTTGGGGGCAGAGCTCCATACATGAGAACAATACTCCAAAGAAGGTCTGATCTGAACTTAATAAAGCATAAAAAGTTGCTGAGTTGTGTACAATTTTCTGGTTCGGAACAGTGTTCCAAGTTTTTGAGGAGCAGCCTTTGCAATTACAGCGACACGATTATGCCAAAACATATTGGTGTCCATTTTAACCCCCAACAAACTTATCGAAGCAGAAAGCGGAATTGTCTGACTTGATATTATTATATTATATATGCAACCTCCTGCTGCCGGTGAAGATGTGCCTTCGTAGCCGATGTTCTGGAATCCAAATGGAATGACGAGACAAGTGTACTGTAGTCAGCAAAGCAATGTATTGGATTCCTGGTTTTTTCCAATAAGTCGTTGATATGCAATATAAAGACGGTTGGAGACAATATGGATTCCCAAGGAACACCAGCGTTGATGGTGAAAGTATTCGAGAGATATCCGTCGACAGCCACTTGCAGGGAATGTTCTTTCAGGAAGCTGAAGAGCCATACACAAAAATATCCGACAAGCTATAGCCCTCATGCCACACAATGTCAAAGAAATATCAAGCGCCAACAGTATCATTCATAGGTGGCATTTCAGATGTCAGAATATGATGCTCCTGTTGAAATTCCTGAAGCTTGGACGGTTGGACCTGGACTACCTTCCCACTTCTCAGTGACGCCCGCTTCGCATGATGTCGGCCGGTGGTGCGGAGTGCAAGAGACGCCACAGCACATACGTAACAGTATTTTTCATTTTTTGAAAAACAAAAATATAACATGTTACCTTCTAATAATGTAGCTTTCTGTTGATGTGAACATTTTTAAAATCGTAAGAGTTTTTTTTGAGTTTATTCATCCCATACAAGCAGACATACAAACAAACAAATCTATCCCATTCGTAACATTAGTTCAGAATAATAACAGGCAGTTAATTTACTCATTTCCAATTCTGTACACTTAGTAAACAAGAATCGATTTTTCGTGATCCCCATTCACAAAAGGGGTGACACCTCAGATCCCTCAAACTTTCGACCCATCTCGCTTATTCCGACCCTTGGTAAAATTATAGAAAAATTGGTAAAAATTAGGTTGATGAATTTCATATCTGCCAACAAAATCTTAAATCCTCAACAATTTGGCTTTCAATCCAAAAAGAGTACAGGGGATGCAATTTTCCATCTGCTAAAAAGACTTTACTCTGAGTTGAACCTGAAAAAGAAATGCGCAGCAGTCTTCTGTGACTTGTCGAAAGCTTTCGATTGTGTGAACCACGAAATTCTGCTACGCAAACTCCAACACTATGGTTTCAGAAATCAAAGCCTTAACTCGATGAAATCATATCTGAGTCAACGAACCCAAGTTGTGAGAACTGACACACTGTCAGATATTGTCTCTGTTAGACACGGAGTACCCCAAGGCTCGGTACTGGGGCCAGTATTGTTTTTGTTGTATTTTAATGATCTAGCTTATATTGATTCTGAACGTTCACAATTTTTGCAGATGATACAACCATCCTGTGGCATGACACTAATGAAAATGATCTTCAAAACAAAATAGCACAAGATATTCTTAAAGTGAGAGAGTGGTGCAACTCTAATCTGCTATCCTTCAATATAGAAAAAACCTTATCTGATATCATTCAATTGCAACTTGTCAGGCATTCCGATGGGTAATGATATTATATCAAACAAAAAACTAAATAAATTTCTTGGAATCAATCTGGACAGCAACCTCAATTTCAATAACCATATTAATTTGCTGAGCAAAAAAATAGCTTCGGAATGTTATGCTTTACGAACGGTGTCAAATGAATTTGGTATTGTAACTGCAAAAATTGTGTACCACGCTGTGGTTGAATCTCATCTAAGATATGGCATATCATTCTGGGGCACCTGCAACCAACAACACTTTCTTCATTATTCGTACTCGAAACTGTGTGCCTAGTACATAAAAACAAATCATCTTACGATGTTGTTATTGGTTTCACTCGCCAAAGCGACAAATTAAGACTGCCTATTCCATCATCAAATTTGATCAAAAACTCATTGATCTATAATGCAGCTGAAATATATAACCATCTACCGACCAGTCTTAAAGATATCCAATCACCTTATCAGTTCAGGAAATCTGTAAAGCAAGTTCTCATTGACCAGGTGTTTTATAGTGTTCAAGAGTACTTTGATAAAGATATGGATGGAATTCTGAAATAAAATTATTCCCTGTTCAAGCACTGCTTATGTTGATTTTAATAGCTCCTGCAATTTTGAAAACAGTGTCTGTTTATCTTATTTATTTATATATTTTATCTATTGACTTCCTTATTTACCTGTTAATGTCTGACTATTCGTTTATTTAGGATGTATATAAATATGTATGTGTGTGGTATTTATGTGTGTTTATATATGCATATTCATTTAATTATCTATAATTGTTTTAGCTGTGCACTAAAAATCGTAACCATATTTCAGTATGACACATACATTAAACCAATGTATATGTATAATGTATAGTTATTATAGTGAAACTCATTTATACATGATCAGCTTTGTCAACGAGTTTATACTTTGGACAATAAAGCATATTTGATTTGATTTGATTTGATTCCTCAAATATATTGAATATTTTATCGATACATCTATCGTTATTAATAGAATTGAACTTGTTGGTCATAGGTATATCTATGAAATATTATTTGATAATTTCCGCTATCAACTCACCACGTGTCATGACATTCAAATAAATTATTGTTATGATGTGAGAGTAGTTTTCATTACGAGATAATATTATACCCATTGGGAATATGAAAGAGATATTCGCAAACATTGAATTGAGTTTCATGATAAGGAATGAATATTATTTATTTGTATTGATCACAAATTGTTTCGAACACGAAACTTGCTACTGTTTTTTTTTTTATTTCAATAAACCGCATCAACCCTTTGGGTCATTAGCGGTGAAATTGATAAATAACATTTATAACTTCCTAATTAAAATCTAAAGTGTGTAAAAATGGAATGATTTTGTTACTATTACTATAGTCTAACATTTCTTTCAAGTTAGGGGATATCTTAAATGTGTCTCAGTGTCATTGTCACTTGTTCTCTTCTTTTCGTTAAGTGATTTTGCCACGGTCCTACGTTTGGTTTGACTTCTTGTAGTTTCGATTGTGAGGCCTGCCAATCAGCATTCCAAACGTTCTTCATCTTGTTTTTGATGTAGGATTTTATGTCTATCGAAGGAGTGTATTGCAGCGCAGTCTGGTTCGGGCTATTGATTGCTTCTCGAGAACTTTTATCGGCCGATTCATTTCCAGTTATTCCTATATGTGAAGGAACCCAAAGTAATATTATTTCTTTGTCCAATGATTGGATGATAAAAAGTTCTCTTTTAATCAGTCTTCCTATTGGATGGTTTATGTATATTCGACGAAGTATTTGTAGAGAGCTTAAGGAATCTGTTATAATCAGGAACCTTTTAGATAGGCTCGATTTAGCGAATCGTAGCGCTTGGAGGATTGCGAAGAGTTCCCCTGTGAGAATCGTATTGGTTTCCGGTAGTTTGTAGGTTAGGGTAGTCTCAGGTGTAACAACTGCTGCTCCTACTCCAGAATCTGTTTTGGATGCATCTGTGTAAATTTCCATGAATTCTTCATGATGTTCTAGGATTTCACGGAAGTTGTGGATTATAATTTGTGTGTTTGTGTTGTTTTTATTGAATTGGGATAGGTGGGTGTTAATGATTGGTTGGTGTGTGGTTCTGTAAGCTCCTAGGATAGTGCGTAAAGCTGAATTATGAAGGCTATCCAAAGGTTTCAGTACTGATGGTTTTGCGGAGGCATAGGCAATGCAACCATAATCAATCTTGGAACGTATGAGAGCTCTATATAGAGTGAGAAGGGTCAATCCCTCTGCACCCCATTGTTTATGGGCTAAGTATTTCAAAAGGTTGAGCTTTTTGTGACACAAAAGAGTGAGATGTTTGATGTGTGCTTTCCAGTTGAGCTGTTGGTCGAATATCATCCCTAAAAATTGTATGTTGTCCGTGAGAGTCAAGTTTATGTTGTATAATGTGACTGTTGGTGTCTCTACTATCTTCTTTTTCGAGAATAATATGCATTTTGTTTTATCAGGGCAAAAGGTAAATCCTGTAGTCTTAGACCATGTTTCGAGCGAATGTATCTGATCCTGTAAAGTGGTTCCCAGGGCATCAATGTTTATACCTTTAGCGAATATTATTAGATCGTCTGCATAGAGTCTTGCTTGGACTGGTTTTTTCCTGGACACAATGACGTCGTTGAGTGCTATAAGAAAAAGTGTTGGGCTCAGTATTGAGCCTTGCGGTGTGCCGTTTTCCTGAGTTTTGTGTTATGATAGTGTTCCGGCGAGACGGACTTGAAACGTCCTGTGGTTTGAGAAATGTTTGATAAAGGCTGATATCCCCATTCTTGAAGTCGGACTAGGATTTGATGACGCCATGCTGTTTCAAAGGCTTTATTGATATCAAAATAAATTGCCATATATTTCTGTTTGTTGGCAAACGCTTCATGTATTCGACTTTCCAAATCTATTATGTTGTCATGTGTCGATCTATGGGGTCTGAAACCGGACTGTTCTGGTATAATTTGATTTTTGTTTTCAAGTGTCCAAATGAGTCTTTTATTAATAATTTTTTCTAGCAATTTGCACATTGAGCATGTCAGTAAGATCGGCCTGTAGGATTGTAGATGAATAGCTGACTTATTTGGTTTCAGGGTGGGGATAACGACTGCGTGCCTCCAGATTTGCGGAAATTTTCGTTCTATCCAAATTATGTTGAAATTTTGTAAAAGGAGAGTGTTCGCTACTTGCGGTAAGTTCTGTAAAAATGATGTTGGATTATCATCAGGTCCTGGAGCAGTGTTTTTAAGTGATGTGAGTGCTTCTGAGAATTCTGATTCCGTAATTGGTGTGTTGATCGGATCTTGGTTGTTCTCTATCACAATAGGTGTGGATTCTTGGGCAGTTTTGTGTGTAAGAAAGCTTTCTTCGTAATTTGCGTTAGTAGAGTAATGCTTGTAGTATTCGGCCAGTTCTTCTGCTATATCTTCTATTCGGGTGATGATAGTGTCGTTTATCTGTATTGCATTTATTCCAGAATGTGTTTCGATTCCAGAAATATTTTTAACTTTTTTCTATACTGATGAAAGGGGGGTGTTGCTACTGAGACTCTGAACATATTTTCTCCATGAGTCTCTCTTACTGCGTCTCGTGATTAATCGTACTTGCGCTCGGTGTCTTTTGAAATTTATCTTGTTTTCCTCATTTCTCGTTCTCTTATATGTTTTCAACGCAGCATTACATGCTTTTATGGCTGTGGAACAGTCTTCGTTCCACCATGGCACAGCTTTGTGCTTTTTTATAAATTTGGTATTTCCTATTGATTCATTTGCTGCCTCTATGATGATTTTATTGATGTTGGTGATTATTGTGTCTATGTTGTCTGTTATTTCAACTCTGGAAATATTGTTTTCTACTACTTTTCCATAGCCATACCAGTCAGCATAGTCGAGTCGCCATTTCTGAATTGGTTCATTTTTATCTTTGTGTTCTTTTGAAGTGCTGTTAATGATTATCGGATGGTTATCGCTACCATATAGTTCCTCTAATGCTCTCCATTCTAGTGATTTAAGGAGGTTAGGGTTACATGCAGTTAAGTCTATGGCTGATGAGTTTCCATTGGCGGAGTCGAATCTTGTCTTGGATCCATCATTGAGTAGGGTGAGATCTGCCACATTTAAAATATTTTCAATTTTTCGCCCTCTGCGATCAGTATAGTTCGAACCCCAGTTGGTGTTATGTCCGTTGAGATCTTCCAGGATTAAGCGTGGTGTGGGAATCTGATCTAAGAGTGCCATCAGTTCTTGTTCATTCAAATCTGGGTTTGGGGGTATGTATATATTGCATATATTAATTTTTGTTGCGACCGAAATACTCACTGCTATTGCCTCGAGATTATTTGTTATTGGTATTTGGTTAGCGTTCATATTTGATTTTACGTATATAGCGGTACCGCCGCTGGCTCTTTCGCTGGTGGTGCGGTTTTGAAAGAAGCCTTTATAATGCTTCAAGTTGTGTGTTTTATTTTCACGAAAGTGGGTTTCTTGTAAACACATTATGTCTGGAGAATATTCGGATAGTAATATTTGGAGCATACTTAAATGGATATAATATCCATTTATATTCCATTGCAGGATGTTATTGAATTCGATTCAAAAGAAAGAAAATGGGGTGTTATGGGTATAAATCAATATAGTTGATCAGATGAGTCACTTTGAGATTCGTGTGACATTTTCTCCATTTGTCTTTGTAGTTTTTTTCTCAGTTTTGTGCATCTAACTTTCAGACTTCGATTTTCAGTGTGAGAGTGCACTTTGAGCAATAACTCGAGGAGTGCGGGAGTGTCTTCTGTTTAGTCCTTGGATAGGCTCAGAACGTCTCTTGATCCGTGAGCATTTTCTAGCAAATCTTTGAATTGTTCGGCGCTCATCGCAGATGGTGTTTGTAGTTGGTCCATGAAGTTTGTTATGGATTTCATCTGTTCAGGATCTATTATATTGACTATAATGGGTGTACTTGTTATGGGACAGTTGATTGGTGGATTTTGGGAAGATGAATTGGTTGGGCATTTGAATGTAATGTGACCTGTTAGTCTACATTTAAAACATATTTGACTATCACAGGAGAGAAAAATGCGGTAAGTTAAACCATCATGGGTTATTTCAATAGATTCAGGGATATCTATATCTTCTGCTGGTGTAATGTATACTTGACGCCTGAAGCTGAGGATATGATTGTATTCCGGGTTAGTTGCACCAATTCTCAGAAAAGTTACTGGAGATATTAGATATATAGTTCAGATAAATACCTCTGTACAAGCTGATTTCGTACTCACTGAGGGTGATCTAACTAGTAGAATTATCCTCTTTGATATGATACAATGTTGAAGTTTTGAAGCGTAATAATAACTGTAATAAATCCAAAACGGACTGGAACTGATAGCATGAACTGTTAAGCGTCACTTGCTACTGTTATCGTATAGATAACGTCACATTTCGAATATTTTCACGCATGAAATTTTCAAGATGTTCAAAGTATGGTAAATGTCTATCTTTCAATCATCTCAATATTGAAATTAATTGTCACATTCAGTTTGGTAATTGTGAGGCTATTCAGATGGATACGATAATAATTCTTGTCGAATATATACTTAAGTTGCCTTGAATATTCCATGCATTTGAATAAATATCTTAAGAGTTATTGAAAAATCACACTATCACGCAAGAAAATCAATTCACGCGGTCTGACAAACCGATGCGAAACTAGTGATGAAAAAAATTGAAATTTCGTTTCATCGTAGTGAATCATTTTCAAGGTCATCTTCTGTTTTCTGTTGTCTACAAGTAGATGGGTACTTACCTATCCCAAAATTCAATTTGATATTTGTGAACATAATTTTGCTTATAAGAACGTAGACTTTCACGATTGCAAGACGCGATGTGATACAGAATTACCAAATGTTAATCTAATAAAATCATTAAAAAAACAATTTACGACTGTTACAAAAGCAATGAGATTCCTACAACTGAAATCATCAGGAAGAAATTGAATACTTCCGGCCATAAAGTGAGCTGCTGTGACAAAACTCTTCAGAATTAGATAAAAAAACTAGGATTTAGATTTTAAATAATGAGCAGCTATAGAAAGTAGAAGAATAGTTGAATTGCATAACAAATATTTAGAAGAAATAACTAAATATAGACAAACAACGGCAAATTTTTTATTTGGACGAATCTTGGTATGACACTCACGACACAGTTACGGGTGGATTGATGGTTCGTAAATGTGTACACCTAACATGCCTGCATACAAAGAATCGCGACTAATCATTGTGCATTGCGGCGGGAGTAAAGAAATGGTTCCGAATTCTTTGAAACTATGTGGAAAAAAACTTGAGGACTGCAATGTTGACTTTCATAAGAACATGCAAGCTAATATTTTCGAGGAATGGTTTGAAAACACATTGATCCCAAATTTGCATGCAAATAGTCTAATAGTTCTTGACAAGGCTTCCTATCATTCGCGACAGCTCATCAAAGTACCGAAAAAAAAATAGATGAAAGATGAAATACAAAGTTTTTTAATGGATAACAATTTGTATTTTGAAGTTTTACAAACAAAAACATTTGAAAAAGTGTATGCCCTTGAGAGTATTTCTGAAAAGTATGGACACACCTTACTGAGACTTCCCCCTTATTTCTGTGTTTTCGATACCATCGAGTTGATTTGGGGAACATTGAAACAAAGCTTCAGGCGTGAAAATAATTTTCCAAAATTTGATAAGAAGGTAATAGAGCTAATCAATGAAGAACACTGGCAGAAGGTAGGTTGCAATATAATGTTTGAACTAAACATTTCGTCCGCTATTGCGATGGACATTATTAGTGGTATGTGCGATAACTTCAATACAGTAGCAGACAAAACGTCATCAGTGCTATATGCTTTGACTATGAGGACGAAGGTTATAATTCGAATCAAAAACACTTTATTTGAAATTATATATGTCATTCCGTGTCTTTCGGCTTATCGTATGAATAAAATCATTTTCTTCTTGTATGGGAAAGAAAAGACAGGAGAAAAAGAGTCCCAAAAGGTAGGCGCGCTCTCACGATCCCTCCTGGAAATAGTGGGTAACGTTCTCTCACAGTGGCGGGTACCAATTAGACCGTCGAGTCGCGTCGATAGTCGGACTAAATGTTTTCTTTATTGCCATCCGGTGTCTCCTGATACAGCTTACAGCAAATAATGCGAACTCGAAATTAAGGTCATTGACAGTCCGTGTGCACTCTTGCTATCGGATTTGTGTTGGGCCTCCTGAAAAACGTTCACACAAAAAACAGGATAGAAAATGCGATACCTACTACGTTTGGTTTATGAGGTTTTTGTATGAAATTGAAAACTACTTTTGTATCTCTCCAAATAAAAAGATCACACGAATATTTGTTTGGTTTAAAATTGGAATAGCTCTAATAACGCTATTGTATAGCGAAACACGTGTCAAGGTTTTAATGAAACCCTTCATAGTGAAAATCATACAATAAAATATATCAATGAGTTTTAATATGAATTTTCATTGGGTATAGGCCAGTTCTATTCAATAATTCAAAATTGAATTTAAACAACATTTCAACATTTCATTCACAATTAATAATTTGATACTCAATTAATGATTTGATGTTCGCATCTCCGTGTCTCGAAGATCCAAACTTGAGGCATCGTGCTGATGCGCCTCTCTATTGGGTGGAATCTGAGGTGAGGGATTTGCAGCTGCTTTGCAGCTTTGTTCCTGGTGGTATTGTCCTTCCTCTTGGTTGGAAATCGCTGCGAGTGTATTTCCCTGCGAGTATATATTCTGGTTATTGCCTCCTCAGGCATTTGTTTCAGGCATTGGTGCCGGAATTAATTTTTTAGGGCAGTTATCCTCTCTTCGGAGCAATAATTCATTCAGTTTTTCTTTGTATGCTGGGCAGTCCGAACTATTTGCCGGATGTGCACCTGCGCAGTTTACACAGAGGGCTGGTTCTTTCCTTGGTTTCAGACAATTTGGTGGTGTCGTGCACTTTTAAGGCATGCTCCCACAGTTTGCACCGGTGCCATTGTATCATTTGTCTAGAGTTTTTACGTAATTTCCACGAAACTCTCATGTGAAGAATTGATGTAACGTTGCTTTGAAGATATTTAAGGGTTATATCCTTGTTTGTGATAATGCGGTAGAGTGGTCTTCCCTCCGTTCTCATTTCGAAGCTATTTTCAATTTCGAAATTGTATTTTTCTCTAATGTCAGCTGTGATGTCTTCTAATTTAAGTTCAGCGTCTAAGCCCTTGAGGACGAATGCGCGAGTTTTATCCTCAGGTAATGTGTACCTCATTATCCTTCATTGTTCTGATGACCGTTTCGTGGACACTGCGATTTTGCGAATAGAAGAGTGTGAAACGCCCAGTATATTTCCCCGTGTAACTCCTCCTTTAGTTTCTTCGAGTATTCTTTATTGAAGGGTACAATACCCTTTATGAAAATGGCAGACAGATTATTCGTCGTCCTTTTGTTGTCTTCGTTTGTGTTTATTCTGTCCGGTTGTGTTTGATGTATGGAAGTGGATGTTTCCGTTTCCATTGTTTCCGATTTTTCTGGCAGAGAATCGTACCTGTTTTCCGTTTCAATTTGGAACTGCTGTTTATTTTTGACTCTTCTCACATTCTTTTTTGGGTTAGTGGAAGTGTCTTTTTTTGGGAGTAATGAAAATTCTTCTAGTTCTTTCCTAGGTCTTATTGATTTGTCATGTAGTTGTATAAGGCTTTCAAGCCTCTCAATTTCTTTTCTGGCCTCTCCATGGTATCTATTTTTGATGTACTTCCTTACTGCATCTATTTGCACTTCCCTTTTGGTGATAAGAAGAAAATACCTTCTATCGGCGCCTTACAGTACTTGCTTTCTAATTCCGTTATAAGGTCTCTCCTGAGTTGTTGTTCCTGATGATGCTTTTTTGCTGCGGAATCTTGTTGCATCAGTGGAGTTAGGGTGGGGGAACCATGCTCCGATTTACGAATCCGTTTCCTTTTCGTCTTCTGCTCGGGTGACACTTTTCCTTCGTCGCTGGCTAATGCTGCTTTTTCGCTTCCGATGTTTGATTAATGCCATATAGTTTTCGTTCAATCCTTTGGGCTTTCATAAGCTTCAATGTTTTTCGGCATCCATTTTCTGTTTCGAACTTTCTTGGGCTATTGCTGCTTCATTTGTTGCAGTTTTGTTCATTGGCATAGAGAGTTGAAGGGTTCATGTATCCTTTAGTAGGGATAGTTTTGCCTTTGTCCATATCATGGGTTGTATTCCTGGGTTCACCCTTTCTGTATTCTTTGTGTGGAGTCTCTTGTGTATCATGTTAGGTAGTCGGGCTCACTAATATGTAATCCAAGGTTTGCATTGAAATTTATTTGTTCAGCTAATTCAGATATTCTTCGGCTGCCTTGCTGTTTTTGGCGGTTTGTAACATCGTCGCTGTCATGTGCCTGTGTTAAAGTTCATGCATTTATAATTACTAGTTACTAACTGGGATGTTCGGCTTCATCCATGAAGTTGATGTGACATTATGCGCTAGTTGAAACGAAAGGATCAATTTGAAATTATAAGAAATCAGTGGATGTTGCTTCATCTGATTGATTGGGAATAAAAGGCTACCACACTATATAACTACCTTGATTAGTACACAATGATCTGAGATATTCCAGGAAGTTCTCGAACGTTCTGGACTATTCAAGAATATTTCAGAATGTATCGAAATACAATATTATGAAATGCTGGGTTATATATATATATATATATATATATATATATATATATATATATATATATATATATATATATATATATATATATATATATATATATATATATATATATATGTATATATATATATATATATATATATATATACTACTCTTCTTTTAATATTCTATCTAGAGTACCACAGGATTCCATTTTGAGACCCTTATTGTTCATCATTTCTATAATTGTAAAATACAAGATTATGCTGATTGAACACAGTTATATATGCATTGCTAAGATGGGTAAGACGCTCGCTGACAAAATTACTCGTGATCCAAAGTATAAACTGAATCGTACATCAATTCCCAATTCTATGATCCTATCTTCAACGAATGAAAGAGAATCAATATACCTCATAAAAGAATTGAAAAATAAAAAATCTGTCGGATTAGATAATATCAAATCAGAAACACTCAAAGCAATAATTTTCCAAATAGTCGAACCACTCGCGTACATATTCAATTCTTGTATCGAAATTGGTCTATGGCCAACCGCCTTCATGCAATTCATGAACTGACTGAAAAAATCAACAGTGCCGTTAGTGAGAATAAAGCATGCATATGCCTATTCATAGATCTATCGAAAGCTTTCGATATTGTAAGCCATCTCTTACTCTTGCATTCTCTAGAAGACATTGGCGTCCGAGAAAATTCACTAAAATCATTCGAAAGTTATCTCTCAAAGAGAAAGCAAGTAGTAAGAATTAACAACATACTGAGTAACGAAGAAAATACCGAGTATGGTGTACCACAAGGAACCGTTCTAGGTCCTTCTTCGTCCTTCTAGGCGTCTTCTTCGATTGTCATTTTAAGTGGAATCACCATGCCAATTATATTATTGAAAAACTACAAACAATATTATACAGACTCAAATATTTGAAAAAAAAATACTGAAATATGACCAGCTGAAAACCTTGTACCACGCCTTGGTAAGAAGTCACTTGAGATATGGTATTTTGGGATGGGGCGACGCACTGAAAACGCACCTTAAGCCTCTAGAAACCATTCAAAAAAGATTTCTTAGAATAATGCTATCAGAAAACAACAGATATCCTTCAGACCATTTTTTCAGTGAAAGTTATATCCTTGATCCAAGGCAATTGTACTATCTGAAAACTGGTTTGAAATATCATACTTCGCGGAATCAGGCACAGATAACTACTCACCATTACGAAATTCGCCAGAAAAATCAACATATATAGTACCTCACAGGGCTAAATCTTTTGGTCAAAGCTCATACAGATACATTGCGCCTAAAGTATATAATTCTGTTCCCAAATTAATAACCGAAATCAAAAACATTTTTACTTTCAAGAAAGAATTTAAAAAAATACATTCTGATAATGCCTAGAAAAGTAGTCACTGAAATAATCGAAGAAAAATGAAAATTGAAAACTTTTTAAATACCGATGTATCACTGTTAGCAAACAGGTATATATATTATTGATATATTGTATTGAACTGAACTGTTTAAGAGTTTGATATTCGCTAAGTTGAAAATTGTGTTACTGTATTATACTATTTGTTTTCATATTTTTATTTCAAGGAAAATGAAAATTGAACACCATTTTAAATACCTATGTCTCACTCTTATCAAGCAGGAATACAAACGATTGATATATTATATTAAACAGAACTGGTTGAAAGCTAAATAATCTTGAACTGTGTCTTTGTATTGTATTATATATGTATGTTTGTTTTATCATTTTATTTTAATTTAAGTAAAATAACAAATTATAATAGCTGTAAATGTTTGATTACATTTACGATTGAATATGTTCGTAGTCGAATACTTTTATATGTTATTCATTCTATGTTTTTGTTTAACTATTTCAATTTATGTATGTATATGCCCATTCACACCAAATTTGTATCTCGAAACAAGTATTCACTTACTTATCAAGCATCTCGTTATTTATTTGAACTTTTAATTTGTACTTCTCATTTGTATTTGTATTTGGATCTTAAATAAATAACATATTATTATTATTATTTTAAAATCGATGAGTATGCTGAGGCACAAAATCCCTTTGAAGCTGATCTAGATTTGAATATTACTGGAGTTTTTTCCCAACACCAAATCGTTATTTTTAACACCTCGACACGTGTTTCGATCACCAAGTGATCATCTTCAAGAGGAAGATAAAACTAAAAACTACTCAAAACTAAAGCTACTTATACTAATCAGGTACATCATACAGGTAGGTAATCAGTAATACCACCCATACAAGTGTACCACCCTGAATTAATTTTACAATTGGAACAATTTTCAGCTATATAAAATTAGTTTCACATTATTGCCTATCTGAATATATTTACAATGTGTCTTTTTGTAGTAATCAGTAAACCCAAACCCAGTAAATATATTTAGATAGGCAATATTGTGAAACTAATTTTATATAGCTGAAAATTGTTCTATATATAGCTGTAACATTTAAACATACATAAGGACATATTGTAAATAATAGAAAGGCCAATTGTAAAATTAATTCAGGGTGGTACACTTGTATGGGTGGTATTACTGATTACCTACCTGTATGATGTACCTGATTAGTATAAGTAGCTTTAGTTTTGAGTAGTTATTAGTTTTATCTTCCTCTTGAAGATGATCACTTGGTGATCGAAACACGTGTCGAGGTGTAAAAATAACGATTCGGTGTTGGGAAAAAACTCCAGTAATATTAATTACTGATGTCAGCTGATTTCCATGACATAAACAATACTTCTGAAGAATACTGGTCAGAACTGCTGAAATCTTACAACTTCATGCGACAAAAAAAAATCAGTAGTCCTAAACACTAATTAAACCCTCTGTCTTCATATGCTTTGCTGAGATTATCCCACGTTTCTTCTACCGATTTGGCTGAAATGACATGAATGTGAGAAATAATTTTCTCATTCAGACCGGTTGTAGGTGAAGGTCGTCCTTGGGATCTAGTAGTGGAGTTATTACATGCATTTACTCAACATAATGTTGAAGATCCATTCCAATGAGAGTTATCTCAATCATAATCCTCCGAACACTATAATTATTCATACTATCAAGTTTTATACTTAAAAAGAATCGGTAAACTCTTTAGGAAACAAAATACCTCATCAACTTTAACTTCCGTTGATCGTGATAAATGCTCAGTACTATGCATTTATCAGTAAATGCACATTATTTTTTTCAGGATACTCCTCAATTTTTCAATACTAGGCTCATAAACCCTCACAATTTCATGTGAACATCAACCGAGTATTAGTTTTAAAAAAGTTCAATAATCAGGAAGTTTCAACTTTCAACAATTTTTTGTTCTGAATAGGAAAGGAATGTTTTCAGGAGAGACTAGTTTTTTTGAGAAAAGCTTTTTTGCTTTCTGCTTTTCCATCAATGAACAAAAAATGTGGGAAACTTTCAAATTTAAAAAAACATCAATAAAAACTCTTCATCAAATACCTGATGCATATCCAAAAATTTCTTTCAGATACGAACTAGAAAAAAACTCTCAAAAAAACTACTTTCACATAAATTTCGAATTACACGAATCAAAAAGTCCTTCAGAAACATCTTCTTCCATATGAACATTAGATATTTTTATATTTATTTGAACTTAACAACAAATAAATAATAATTGCACCAAGGAACTTTCCCTCAGTTATCTCAATGGTTCGATTTTGTTCCATCCTTTTTACAGAAGAGAACGTATTCTTCTCCACTCACAAGCGATTTTGGTGAAATTGGTGTGAGTCGTTGTATCTGTGCCACGGGCCAGTATACGGGTGTCTGCAATATGCTGTATAATGTCATCTGTAAGTAGTCCCACTGTGATTCAAAAGTGCATATAAATTGTAACAAATAACCACATTTTCTGCTGCAAAATTGTCTTTATCCATGTCCTTCTAGAGGAAATTCGATGACATCATTCAATTTGCCTCTGAATCTTTTCGTTGGACAGAGTTTTTTAAATGACTTACTAAAATATGGGGATTGATATGCATTTTCTCCTTTCCTTGCATTTCGAACATGTCGGTTTTTCATTTCCATCCAAAGTTTCTTCTCTTGTAAACGAATCCAAGCATTGCCACAAACTCAATTGGTTGGTTTTTCATGGTATGGAGAGAGACAAATCCCAGGAAGGATCATATGTTACTGATGGGTGTCCACAGTGTGTGCATTTCATCGTGGATTTCAATTGACCAACGAAATTATTCACAATTTTAGAGTTATGCATCCTCAAAAATGTGAGCCATGACTCTTGTGCATTTCCGCTGTCGCTCAATTTTTCGTCAATCTCCATTAAGATTGGTTCAGGTTTCTAATTAATTATATTAACGTCTTCATGTAAACCTGAAAGATAACGAAGAAACTCCTGGGCGTCTTGATGAGAATTACCCATGAATCGAGCAGCAAAACTTTGAATCTGATTTTTTAATGAGGCTGTATTTACTACTCTATCAAATGGAAATTCTGACCACAACTGCTTGATGACTTACTCCTTGATGACTTCTACAAACGCTTTGATTAAAGCACCCTTCTTACTAGAAATACTAGTATTGATATCTTCCATGAATTAATCCTGTTTCAAATATTCCAATAACCATCTAGTGTTTGATAAACATCAGATTACACGAAAATTTTCTTTTTTTCATTCAGCTTGTAGTACAAACTCCGTTATGGAATTGAAATAGTTATAATTCAAAGGAACGCAACACAATGTGATATTTGAAATCGTATTGATATAAAACGTTACTTACATGTAACATTATCAGCCTCAATTGTGTACTTCAACGTTTCGGGACTGTTTTGGTTTACATTAAGAGACGAAGCAGTTTTTCCTTTCATAATATCACGACTTCATATCACCAGAAGAGACAAATCGGCCCTTGTTACGATGACAGAACGGATTTGGACGCGGTGGTAGTGCGCCCGACTCACGATCGGAAGGCCGCGGGTTCGATTCACGACTCGAACAGATATTTTTCTGGAGAGAATTCATCTGGTTGAAGCTGGGATGATTCTGCAACCGTGTTAGGAATCACACTTCAAAAAGTAAGACCTCGTTAGTCCTTAGCTCGCATAAGTTTCTCAACTTCTGAGAGTGGTCGTTTGTATGAAGGCTACAGCTGATTAACGAAAAAACAGATTTTTTCAAACAGATACACATCCATACGGTTGATTGATCCCAGCCATAGAAATTTAATTGGAATTGAAACGAGAATATTTTTTGGACAGATCAGTTTTGAGGAAAAAGAGCTTTTTTTCTCTACTTTCTCCCCATCACTATAAAAAAAATGTGAGAAACTCGCAGAGGAAGACAGAAAAAAATATAACTGCAATAAAAAATATTTATATAAATATGAAGTGCATACAAGTTTTTTTCAGATACAAAATGGAGGAAAAAACCCTTTTGATACAACTTATTTCACATGAACCTTGAATTACACAAAAGTAAAAAAATCCTTTCAAAACAATCAATTTCTCTACCTATCAATTACTAATACCTACCACTTCCTTGATTAATCTCACTTTAAATAACCTTGCTGTGCCTGAAATAGAACAAACACTGGCATTTCAATAGAAAATACGCGGCTGAGGACGATGTTCGTGACAAACAAAATATTTCGTCTGAAGCTACTGCAAATGATACTGATTATATGCTGATAAAAGAACCAAAATAAATTGAGTGGACCGGAGAATAGTATAATTTTCACTACTGATTTTTGCTTTTTTTCTAGTAACACATGAGAAAAATTGAAGTTTGTAACAGAATCACATCTGGGTCGACAGCTTGTTAGGTCTGGAAAGTATCCCATTTTCAAAAGCTGAATATTACATGTGAAGTATGGAAAATTATTAGACTCTTCATGATTTTTGATAAGAAGAAATGTCTGAGATAATCATAATACCGTGAAATTTCTCTGTCATTTGATAATCTCAGGTGATGATGAATGGCCATGATTGATGAAATTAGCTATAGCTTTATGATTGGTATCACACAATTCGTAATGTTGATCATATCTGTAATGAATATAATAATAATAATACTTTATTTTCTGAGTGGCATGTAGAAACATGTGTATAGAATTTATTCAAAAAAATCTTCATTGTGAGATTTTCGCTAAACAGTGTTGAAAAAACGCAACACGTGTTTTGCCATACAATGGCTTCTTTAGGCGTGTCTTCACTTTACAACGGAGTAGAATTAACCTTTCAACAGGTACTTCCTAAAACATTGTTTGAATGTTCTCAATGTTACACATGATTTAATTTCGACCGGAAGTTTATTTAACAACCTTTGGCCAGTCACAGTGGGTGACCTGTTTAAAAGATTAGTGCTTAAAAATGGTAGGTACATGTAGTTCATTTCGCTGTCTTGTATTAATAGTCTGAATTTGCCTATTAGATGCATTTAGATGCAATTAATTCATGCAGAACCAGTCATAGGTATCAGGAATAACTTCATTACATCTTTTTTCAAGAGAATAATTAGATTGTTCGGAGACGTATGAACGTATCGTCTGCATAAAATGTGGGAAATATGGATGGGTTCGCTCTAACGATGTCTGTTTAACTGATACTTGAGGAACACCTACATTGATGTCAAAGTAATCCAAATCACCAATTTAAATTAATTCAGTTATTAGGGATTAGGGTGGTTTGGTTGATGAAGTCGAAAGCCCTGCTGAGATCACAAAAGATCCCAAAAGGGCACTCGCCCGCATCAATAAATTAATACCCAGAATTCAGTGTTTTCCTCTATATTCAACATGATGATTTATGCTGTTTGCTGGATTATATTCATGGATATTAATTCGGGGAATTGAATTGGCTACATCATCATATCCGAAAAGTCGTTATTTCAATACATTATAAACGAACCCGAACAATAAATTGGGGTTGTATTGGGATGAATTGTTTGTCGTCATATGACAACGACAAGCCTCAAAAGTCGAAATTTGTGCGAGCTAAGTATCAACAAGGTTTCACCTTGTTAATACCTTGCGATTTTTTTTATAAATTTCAAATTCATCTTATCTCATAAGAAAAAGACATTCCATACCTCGAGTCCGATGAAAATTCTTCATTCCGACATCCACCAGCGTACTCTCTTTCACAACTCATCATATCACAGTGTAAAAAAAAATATTTTTGAATTTATGAATTTCACTTCGATGTTGAAAAACTTACTATGACACTATACTCTAATTTATTTCTAACGTCATATGTGAATAATAGTATGAGAATCAAAATAGGTATGCATGAGTTTCTACGATTGAACTCAACATATCATTCATTATATTTTATCAAAGTTATAATTGAATCATAATGATTGGTTCTCTGGAATTTCAATTCTGAGGAAATGCAACGTACTCGTAAATGAATTATTGGTTCGGCAGTAGATCTCAATTCGATCTTTTGCAGTTCCTATCAGATCACGATATTTTGTACGTTTTGATGAAATATCTGACCTTTTCAATTGCTTAGTTCAAATTATTCTAGAGTTTGTTCGACTGACTTCGGAGAGAAATAGATAAAATGACTATGATTCTTTCAAACAAACTCATAACTCTGGAAAATATCATAATTCAAACTCGAAACTGATCAAATCATATGCCAACTAACAGTTATGATTTGATAATCCAGATGAGAGAGAAGTTTTGGCTTTCTAATTTTCAATCTGTACAAAAATATGTGGGAATCTTCCAAAGAAAAGAAGAAAGCAATCTATCTCAAAATAAACTCTTTACGAAGATATGTAGATCATGCGACGAAATAACTTCCAGACACAAACTGAAAGAAAAAGTTATTTGTTGTTTTTTTTTCGATACTTTTGCTGGCTCACTCAAGTTTGTATGTTGAATTAGTATTTGAAAGTTAGAATCCATATATGGAAGTATCTATACCTATTCTTGAAAATACATCCGTTGATGAATAGTTTATTCAGAAGATATAATCATGCAGCCACTGGGAGCAATATTATATCACCATACAAACTTCATTAGTGTGTGGATAATAGTAATTAGTCGATGAATGGGTAGTACAAACAAAATATAACATTCAAACTGGAATCAGAATGAGCATGTAAACAACAATTTAGATTACGAACCAATCAATATTATTCAACTGTTATAATCAAGTGGTATATTGTTACAGATGGTGTTTGCGTCTTCCCCAGATATTGAACTCCACCTAATATTACCTTCTCTTGTTCTCGTTTCGTTCGTGATAATAGCACGTAATTATTGTTATTGAAGAGGTTTTTGGTAATAACGTATGACGATTCATATTTGGATTTAGTTACTGAAACTTAGTTTGGGTACATTTCTTAAACAGTGCATTCCATTCCAAACGAGCCACGCTGAATAACTTTTGGTGCAATGATTTTCCGAAAAAGTAAACAACACGTCAACAATAGTATACTGGAAGACACATTTTGATATATTCACATTTGATGTTTCATCCACTATCGCACCCCCAGAGCATGTCACCAATTTTTTTTAATGCATCACCCTATATTGTTTCACATCATCAGATGCTCCATGATGAGCAAATTTCAACAAAGCACAAAACATATGGTCTGAAGCTTATAGTTTGGGAGCTACAAATTATTCGAGTTGAAAACGAGCCACGAGGAATAAATGTCTTCTCAGACCCACCTGATTCTGCTATGAAATCTACTATAATCTGCGCCTGCATTTTTCCAGAACACAATATGATAAAACTAATTAACAATGCACGCAATAAGAATCAAAAAGTATTTTTCAAACAATAAATCAATCAATATAAACAAAAACAGCAAGAACCAAACATAAATGAACTTGATACATTTTCTCTATTTCGTTCGATACTATCAATTACAATTTCATATATGACGTATTCAAATTTTGCGGTTTTTCTGATAGTAAACTCGCAATGATAAGGGTGTACCTACTGAATCGAAAACAGAAATAAAATCTGATGAAAACAATCGTAAAGAGATTGATTAGAGCATATCTAATGAATCGAAAACATAATAAAAGTTTCAATTCCACGTTGAAGTTGAAAAGGAAGTACAGCAAGAGAGAATTCTTGATCTCCTCTTTTCATTATTTATACTACTAATAATCTAAAATATCCAATCATTGATACAGGAATATGCCAATGATATCCAGTTCTTCATCAGTTTTTTCTGAAGAAAGCGGTTCCAATCAGAAATGTGGAGCAAATAGAGAAGAGGTTTTGCGTGTTAAAAATCGACCAATACGGAAAGCCTTCTGATGAAAGTGTCTGATAACTACAATAATAATTATTTCAATTTACGCATGTTCTCTTCAAAATGTATATTGATGAAAAATATATATTTTCCCACTTTGTCATAGTTGTTTTCCCCCGATCCTTTTTATACTATATTTTAACATTTTCCAAAAATACTTTGGAAGTAACATCAGGATATAAAGTTGAATTGACAAGCAATTTCCATTCGAATTTACAATCTCCAGCCAGGAGAGTTAATAAAAGACATAATGTAAAATGACAAATCATCTAAAGACCTAAAATATTAAATAAACTCACCAGCTCTATAATAGACACCAACTGAAATCAACTGATTATTGTGGATTGGAGGATCTACAAAAGAGATATATAAATCAGGCTGAGAACATTGTCAAAAATGAAGTGGATTAAAAATATTGGGAGCTTATTGACTTATTGATAAAGTGCTGAAAAAATAAATATTCGAAACAAACAACAAAAATCGCGCACCAATGTAATCATTATCAAATCCAAATATTCAAATTGTTTCATGTTATCTGATAAATAGTTTTTATTGACATTTCTAGAAATCTTATTTCCCAAATTCCGGGGACATTGAATTCGTTGTGGAGTGATTGGGACTAAATTGGGACTATTCATTTCCCACCTTTCATTTGAGGGGTAATTATAGTATCATATCTAGTGAATGCATGAATGAAAAGATTGTAACAATGTAACTATATTTCTCGAACATGTTTTTTGGTTAAATAAACTTGTTGTTTGAAGTGTTTCAACAAAGCATTTCTTAATTATCATAAAATCATCAATTCTACTAACACATCAATATAGCTTGTTACAGCAATATCATAGAATATTTGATGCAATCTTTGGAACCTTTGGTGTAGTAATGAATATTACTGAAGTTTTATCCCAACGCCAAACCGTTATTTCAACACCTCGACACGTGTTTCGATCACCAAGTGATCATCTTCGAAAGGAAGATTAAACAGTTCAATCTTCCTGTTGAAGATCATCACATCTGTTTCGATCACCAAGTGATCATCTTCAAGAGGAAGAATAGACAGTTCAATCTTCCTCTTGAAGATGATCTCTTGGTGATCGGAACACGTGTCGAGGTGTTAAAATAAAGGTTTGATGTTGGGATGAATCCAGTCATATTCATCATAGCTTTGTGGAGCTGATGGTAAACCGAATGATCCGTATCACTTTCTGCTTGATTCTCATCAATATTGTTCTTAGGTAGTTTTTTGCTAAAAAAAACAAGGGAACTTCCTCGATTCTTCAAATGATCGATTGGTGTATAATTTACAAATCTACTATTTTTTTCAGACGCTTCAGTTCCATAAATAGTATATCCACCAAAAACAACGTTGGTATCACACGAAACTTTTATATAAGTATCATGCGTATCGCTTAATAATGATTTCGTTCCTGCTTTGAAAGCATAAATGAAAAATAGAATAGAATAATGTAGAATAGAATAATTTTTTTTTTATCAAAACCGGAACTGTTTATGAGATCTCTCGATGAAAATACCTCGTTGATCTTTTGAACTTCTTTCTTGGTTGATTTGTTAACATGATATTCTCAGTGAAATATCTAACAATTGTTGGTTTGAGTATTATGAGCGTAACTGTGGATATTGGTATATCGGGAGTAGTTTTAACTCTGAGATGTGTAAATAACAAACAAAATAGATCTAAAGATTAATTACTGAGGTATCCTGGTAGAGATTTCAACTCAATCTGAAAATTCATGATTCATTATGATAAATCAGATCTACCTGGTAAAAAGGTAACTTCTTAAAAGATCCGCCAATCTGGTGGAGCATCCAGGATATTCCAATGAGGCTTCTAACAGCAAATGGCATATTTTGTCAAACCCCTTGTAGTTTTTGATCAGAATTCAGATACCTACTTCATCAATATCAAAAGTTTACTATGTAGAGAGAACTCTTCTTTTCACTTACCCACTTTCTTATACATATCTGTATTCTAGGTTGAGTTGTATGCAGTCTCGCAATTTCTATATTATATATTATATTTATATATTCTGGATAAAAACAGAAAAATCCACCAAAGTATCCATATAATTGAATTAATAATAAATCAAAAGTAACCTACAATACAAATGTACATAGTGTCTATAATAATGGATAAATTGGAATTAAATACAATAACAAAAGGAAACTGATTTACAGTTACTGACTAAATATATGAATGATTCATAACTGAACTTGTCATCCTGTCGTCTGCCTCTTTATACGGTCAGAACGTCTCAACTCAGTTATTTCAGGTACTTTAGGTAAATTTGCCTGTATTTGTACTGCATCAGGAACTCTTTTTTGTGTTAGATCTTCTTTAGAAATGTGTATGGTTTTGTTTAATATATTGAATGTGAGGTCTTGTTGTGTTTTGATTTGTACTTGTTCCTCGATAAGTGATTTATGAGTGTTAAATTCATGGATGTTCAAGTTTTCCCAAATGTCCATGCGGTTTCCCTTGTTGACTTGTTTTATGACTTTTATGTTCTCTGGTGGGAGGAAATTATGTTTGTTTTGTATGGCGTGTGTTGCGAGGTTTGATTTATATACTATTGGATTTATGTATGCCTTTTTGTGCTCATTGTACCTTTGGATCGGTTTTTTTCTTGGTTTGGCCGATATAGAATTTGTTGCAGTCCGAGCATTGCTCGGACAAATTCTATTGCCTTTTGGGCATCGTCAGTACCGGGCAGGCGGTCCTCGATTGAAGACAAAATGAGAAAAACCAAGTTATTAAAACAAACATTTCAATTTGAATTTTAAAACTAATCTAATGTGAAGGACGAATTTGATGATTTTCAGTAAGTTTGTTAATATCAGGCTCGAATTTACTCAAAAACAACCGTAAGTCACCGCTTTCGGTAATCTGCAACCGATTTCTTTCTTCAGTTAGCAACGTTGCCAAAGCACTAAATCCACGTTCACACAAATACGATGATGGGAATTCTATCAAAAATCGTTGAACGATGGACCACAATCCAGGGTACAATTGAGGGTTTGGCTCTGTAGCCAAAATTCTTGGTATCCTTTTTTGAATTTTATTTTTATTTCCTCGTTCGTTATTAGTTCTATGAGTTCTTCTTCCAGCTGGGGTGATACTGCTGTGTGGACATTTGAAAAAGAGTCCAACTCCCAGTCCGGTATTTCCAATTTCAAAATGTCCTGGAATCATTCTGCGAAATCACTCCAAATGTTGGCAGTAAACAAGCAAGTCGTCGTTGTTATACTGTTGACAAAATAGGGAAATTGCGAAACTCAGGTCTACCGATTTTATTCTTGTATAAGAGCAATTTGGCTAAAGCAATGACATTTTTAATCAAATTCAAGTCGTCACTTGGAAGTTGGAGATCGACATCATTAAATAATTTATACAGGTCTGCCAATTATTCTTCGAGGTGATGAGGTTGTCGTGCAATTCTTTGTCTTTGTTTTCCAAGAACTTCATTACAGAGTCAAATAAATTGTAAAATCGAGGCAGACAGTTACCCCTGATACCCAACGCACTTCTGTGCTTTCTGTCTGGGGTTGGGTAGCAATTGGTTGAAATCTTCATCATCAGCAACACAAAGCTGATTAAATGATCTGTCATCAAAAGAGATGTTTCGGATTTTATTGACTGCTTTGATAATATATTGCAGTGATTGAGATAGGCGCTCACTCAAATTTTCCCCAACCAAATGTTGCCTATGAATGATGCAATCCGTAGCAGCTGATTTAATATTCTTCAGTGGAATTTCTTTCTAATCAAAAAATTTTTTCAGTGTATTATATATGGGTTCTCCTCTTGTATCTAAATTTCTGGCAAATAGTAGTTCTTGATATATTTTCTCATTTTCAATAAACCTCACGTATGACAACAACAGTGCTTCATTGGTTGGTAAAGTGGACTCATCTAACTGAATTGAGAATTTAGAAGTCTTCAGATGATTGCACATTGACTCTTCAATGTTTTCAGACATCTCATCAATTCGTGTTTGCACGGAACTATTGCCCAAAGGAATTTTTCGGATAATATGTGCCGCTGGTTTATGGAGCACAGTAGTTATTGCTTCTTTTATTGCCGGTAAAATTGAATCCTCTCCAATAGTGTGAGGTTTACCTGTTTGAGCACTCAGCAAGGAGATATTGTAGGAAGCTTGGAGTAGGAAGCTTAGAAGCTACTAAAAGAAGTTTTGACACAGTTGGCTGAGCTGAGTGTTTCTTTTCCAGTTCTTGAAAATAAGTCACACTTTTGTCTTTTTCATCTGAATGCATTTCATTCGAATGATCTTGTAGCTTTGAAGGTTTCATAGCTTCATTCGAAAATGTTTTCTGACAAAGAAGGCACACAGGCGAAGATGGTTTGGTGGGATTTTCAATAAATCCATATTTCATATATTCCGCGCTATACTGCCGTTTTTTCTTTTTTGCTTCCGACATAATTTTGTCTTCAAAAATGCCGAAGTAAAGAATCAAGTATTAAAAACTTGCTAATGACACCACTCACAGTATTCACCACCGCACATACAGTACTTTACCCAGCTAGTCCCTTGTTTTCGTCATATCGTCGAATGACATAACAGGATGAAATGGCGTGCGCGCTTTTATATGAGACAGGGGGCGGGCCTAGTACTTTCGAGAATGGAGACTAGAAACCTCTTGCTTCGTATTTAAGCCTACCGACACCTATTGTACAGTTTGACAACTATCGGACAGAAAATAGTTACTGTCTAGTCCCCTAGATGGCGTTACACGAGTTTCTATTCTCATGATTTCCATTAACAAAATGTTATTCTGGATGGATTGTGGTTGATATGAGAATGCATTCAATTCTCATATTTCCTATACATATCTATATGCTTGTTCTCCACATTAGATATCCTTTCCAAGCAAGGATATTCCGGACGTCAAGTAGATATGAAACAAATATACATAGGATGCGATGAAGACTATGACTATAAGACCAACATTGCAAGAAGTATTGTCGCCACAATCTAATAACCAAGTTTATTGAAAATTTATTCCGTAAACCAATCACAGAGGGAAGAGTTGCTCATATGATTTCACAAGTGAAAACCAGGTTATGAATACACTCAGTTATATAAAAGATTTTGTAGAATTTTCCACTATTTTTTCGGTATATAACCTTCCACAATATGAAGAATCAACAAAGATGAATCAATAGAAAAATTTTACAAGTAAAAACAGAGTTATGAATACCTTCTCTTATATAAAAGACATTGTAGAATTTCTTGCTGTTTTTTTTTGGATGTATAACCTTCTACAATCTGAAGAATCAACAAAGGTAAATCAATAAAACTGTGATAACGGGCAAACTGAAAAGCTGACCCCGAAAACTTACTGCGAAATATAAACCACTGAAGACTCCAATTAGTCAGTAATCTGTTGTATTCATAAATTTGGCATAATTTTTAAAGTCAGCTCATTTTCTGTTTGCCCTTCATTACACTACAGCAGATTCTCTATTGATTGTGGAAGAGTATATACACAAAGAATAATGAGAAATATTGAGTCTTCCACAAAAAAGTGTCTTTCAAAGAATACATGGTAGATCAGTTTGATGTACCAACCTAACAAATGGAAGTACCGTGTAACGAATCGCGTCTTAAATAAATTTCAGTGTAAAAATTGTATAATTAGATGGTGCAGATCAGATAAATATCACTCTTCTGAGATTCATGTATCCTTCAATAACACCCAAAGTAACTCACATAGTCAATTACCGTCTGATAAATGAACTGTGTCTGAAATTATGGCAAAGGGGTCTGTTACAACTAGTTCCAAAAAGCAGCTCAGCAACAAGTTTTACTGAACTTAGACCAAGTACAATTCTGCCAATCCTTTTCAAATTGATGGAACGGGCTGTCGAATTTCAGTTATGAAGTCACCTGATGAATAACAACATTTTTTCTTTAGTATAGTCAGGATTTCTCTCGGGGTATAGCTGTGGTACTACCCTATTCAATATAACAAACCATTTTCTTAGAGAATTGAATAGTTATGGGATCTTGATATTGCTATATTAGAGTAAAGTGTTTGATTTACTGAACTACGAAATATTATCATATCTGTAGTACTTCATAGTACTAGATGAACGCACAATGGTTTCCTAATGGAAATGTCTCTCCGCTATCTTCTAGCGGAAGTATAGCACGTGGAGACCCACAAGGTTCAATACTTAGACTCTTCTATTCACACTATCTATACATGTACCTTTGCAAATATTTTGAATTATCAGCGTGTTTGTATATACGCAGATGATACTCAACTTTCCTTTTTTTTAGTCCAAGAACAATTTTGGAATCTCAATATAAAATCAATGAAGATTTCACGAAACATGATTTTGTAATCAATGTATCTAAGTCTTCAGTTCTCGCACCACGTAACGTTCATTTTTCGAAAGACGTACCCTGAACTGAAATTTGAATGTAATCATACTAAGATATATTTCCAATAGACCTAAACATTCTATTTATGTGATACATTAGTACTTTCACAAGCCAACTATTATGATTATGTCTATGGGTTTGAATACTTGAGACATATTCAGACTCCAATAGTTCCAAAATTCATACCTCAGAATGGTATTTGGAGATGCTCAATGGCTGAATAAGTCTGACCGCTGGTTACATCATGACCTCTCATCACTACATAATGTTATGAGAACCCAAACCTCTTCATATATCTCCGAAACAATCAGAAACAGAACGAACGTTTATAACCCAATCCAATAAATAATGACTATACCAAAACATTATACAAAACAGTTCAAACACTCATGTTCGTACAATTTATTTACACTGTACAATGCTCTTTTGGAGAATCTCAAATCAGCGTCAGCAATGTGGATGTCTTTTTTACTCGCAATTATATGTTCAGTTTGGTATTATTACTCTATTGAAATATTCCTGTTTTTGAATAGTTTTGAAATAAATAACTATTAGCTATCCAGTTCTTTTTAGTGCTATTATTTTAAATAGAAATCTATAAATATGCTTTAGGTTCTCGAGAAAAACCAGTCACCACCACTACAAATTAACTACTAATTTTTTTATTTATTGTTCAACGATATATTGGTTTCTAAAGTGTGCCATTATCAATATACATATAAAAAATTCTGTTTGAATTATGTTTTCCGTTACCAGCTGTCACCCCCACACGAGAGACAATTATCAAAAGTCAAAACTTGTGCAAGCTAAGGACTAATGAGGTCTTACCTTTTAATGTGTGATTCCTATCAATTCCTATATCTCTATTAACTTGAAGGATATCTCCGAGTTTTTCAGAATATCCAAGAATATGAACGGGAACATTATTCATGGAAAGCTGGTGTGACACTATGGCAAAAAAACCTAGACACACATATTCTGATATGTATGCGAAGCCGAGCCGTGTCGCTAATTATAGCCTAATCAGGCTGAAAGCGGCGAGTCACCAGAATTTGAAAAATACTCTTGGTTTATCATCGTTCAAACAAATAGTAACATTTTTTGTCCATTATAAAGTTTTGTTTTTGTAAACACATTCCTACTCAGAGTTGTTTGTCTTTAAACGTGTTCTAGATTTGGTGTTAGTTTGAAACCGAGGCTATGAATTATACATCATTTTCAAAGCTAATTGAGAATCAATTTAAATTTCTACTGTTTCATACCAAACAATAATTTGATGATCAATTTCATTCGCCAAAACTACAAATGTATATATACTTACCACAAGTAATTCACTTATTCCAAAGTTTCCGTCTAAAATTCGACGAACATCACATTTCTAAATACACGTTTTTTGTTTCTGATACAATCTAGCCTACGAATGGCAGACCCCACACAAACACTGAACAGATTCAAATGCGTTTGAACTCTTCGGCAATAATTCGATCCGGTGGGTCAGATTACAATACACTGATTTCATATTATCAAACATATCGTAATAAGCATTGTTACATTATTTTTCATTCTCGTACGCAACACTCTCGTCAATGACATCGGCACATCATTGAATGAGTAAATTGCGCCTATTCGCAGTGCTGGTCAAGACTTCCGCCCCAATCTCAATGTAAGTAATTGATGACGATTGTCGAATGTTAATGCCTAATAATTGCCAATTATTGTTCGTATCCATTTGTTAATATATGTGGGCTAGGAGATAGACGATTTAGTTTTACGGCATACACTTCTGAACAATAAATTTAATTGAAAAAATCCGTATCTTCACAACAAAAATATACTTTTTCGAGCCCTATTTGTGTACATCAAATTTTTCAGCCACTTGAAACTTTGATAATGAAAAAAGTGTTGATATGTAATTTGTCTGAAAGGTTTTCGAATTACCAACATAATCAATAACTTTCATTTATTTCTCCGATTCTCATTCAAAATAAAAGCATTTTCAACACTGACAATGTTGTTCAATTAACGATTGATTTTCAAAAATGTTTTTTTTTCCGCAAACTTTCTGTGCCCTTTCAGTACCATTCTCTATAGATTGGCTTCATGTGGAATTGTAATTATTAATAATACTTCTTTCATTTCCAGAGACATCTCACGTATATGGAATCCGTTAAACATGAGTGTAAAACACACAATCAATTTTCACAAAAATTAATTTCTACATCAAATGACTCCATATGAACTCAATCGAGAAAGTTTTTCATTTTACTGAGTAATATTCGTAACAATCTTTCTTGACTTCAAAAAAAAATAGTAGGGGATCGAAGTCGAATATCGATTCGTATCTAATATCAATCATCCTTATTTTACACAACACTAAAAACCTATAAAATGATACGTAATGTGCTACCATCTCTTGAGGTAGATGCAAATTATCAACACCAAAAACGGATAGTTTCCTTGTAATTTCCAGTGTGTACGTCCACAAATAGTTTTTGTACAGTTTTTGTTATATTTTCGGTTCATCGGATAAAGTATGCGCCTGCCAATTTTTGAAAAACTTCAGCACTAATAGTTGCATGGTATCCCAAGGTATTGTATGTAGTATTTACGAAAGTTTTAATTTCTTTGAGGCTAGGAGACATTTATGTCAAAGAAATGGCGTCCTCGCGGCGGGTAATATCGATCATAATCGATTTTACCCTTGTGGTATTTTATTCTTTGCAGATATACAAATCGCTCTGCATGGTCAGAAGAAGACATAAAGCGGGCTGTCAAGGCGGTTAATTAACAGACCCACTCCATTAGAAAGGCAGCAAAATTGAATGGCGTACCATATGCAGGAAGGAAACCTGTTTCAAATGTCAACCAGGAAACAGGCCTCGCCAATTACATTTTAAAATTGGTAAAATGTTTTATGATTAACTAAAATCAAAGAACTTGCCAAGGCGACCCGAAGCTACGAGTCTTAACCGGGTAATGACTTTTGATCGAAAAATATAAATTTCCTACAAGGCGCATTCATAATGTAGATGAGACTGGAATTAATGAAGTGCATAAACCTCATCGAATTGCGACGTAGAGGAAAATAAAAATCTGTGGCTGGGATACAAAATTATTAGCACCCGTACTAATATCTGTGGCTGGAAATACCTATTCACTATAGGTTGAACGTGAAATTATTAGGACTATTTGGTGTTTAACATTTTTATAGAGTCTTGAGTAGATTGAGGCGTTGATAATCCTTTTCCCATCAAAAATACAGATTTAGGAAAAAATAAAATTGAAAATATTAGACTTTTACTTTCCAATACCCCATATAGAAATGATATCCGATGATGTGCGTCCATCAAAATCACATAACTTGCATAGTTTCTTGAGAAGATGAACTTGGTGATAACAGTTTATTTGTCATCTAAACAGATTTCGAAAAAGAAATTGTTGAAACAATCAGACTCATTTTTTGAGATTCCTTGTATTCATGAAAATCACACAATGAATGTCTTATAGAATCTTGAATAGATCAACACAGTGAAAACCGTTTTCTTGTTACCCATACAGATTTCGAGAATAAAATTGTTGAAACGATCAGACTAACTTTTTCAACCCCTTGTAGAATTGAAACCAGATGATGTGCGTGCATAAAAATCGCATTAGTCTTGTGGAATCTTGAGTAGATTGACGTAGTGATAACAATTTTCTTGTCACCCGAACAGATTTCGAAAACAAAAATGTTGAAACAATCAGACTCATTTTTTGAGATTCCTTGTAGAATTGAAACCAGAAGATTTGCGTTCATGTGAAAATCGTTTTCTTGTCACTCATACAGATTTCCAGGAAAAAATATTGAAACAATCAGACTCACTTTTTAAAACACCTTGTAGAATTGGAACTAGAAGATGTGCGTTCATGAAAATTACACAACTGTTATAGAATCTTAAGTAGATCGATATAGTGGAAACTGTTTTCTTGTCACCCATACAGATTTCGATAAAAAAATTGTTGCAACAAACAGACTCATTTTTTGAGATTCCTAGTAGAATTGGAACCAGAAGATGTGCGTTCATGAAAATTACATAACTGTTATAGAATCTTGGGTAGATCGATATAGTGAAAACAGTTTTCCTGTCACCCATACAGATTTCCAGGAAAAAATATTGAAACAATCAGACTCACTTTTTAAACACCTTGTAGAATTGGAAATAGAAGATGTGCTCTCATGAAAATCATACAACTGTTGAAGAATCTTGGGTAGATCGATATAGTGAACACCGTTTTCTTGTCACTCATACAGATTTCGTGAAAAAAATTGTTGCAATAATCAGACTCACTTTTTAAAACACCTTGTAGAATTGGAAATAGAAGATGTGCGTTCATGAAAATCACACAACTCTTATAGAATCTTGGGTAGATCGATATAGTGTAAACCGTTTTCTTGTCACCCATACAGATTTTGATAAAAAAATGGTTGCAACAAACAGACTCATTTTTTTGAAATTCCTTGTAGAATTGGAACCAGAAGATGTGCGTTCATGAAAATTACATAACTGTTATAGAATCTTGGGTAGATCGATATAGGTGAAAACCGTTTTCCTGTCACCCATACAGATTTCCAGGAAAAAATATTGAAACAATCAGACTCACTTTTTAAAACACCTTGTAGAATTGGAACTAGAAGATGTGCGTTCCTGAAAATTACACAACTGTTATAGAATCTTAGGTAGATCGATATAGTGAAAACTGTTTTCTTGTCACCCATACAGATTTCGATAAAAAAATTGTTGCAACAAACAGACTCATTTTTTGAGATTCCTTGTAGAATTGGAACCAGAAGATGTGCGTTCATGAAAATTACAAAACTGTTATAGAATCTTGGGTAGATCGATATAGTGTGAACCGTTTTTTATCAGCCATACATATTTCGAGAAAAAAATTGTTGCAACAATCAGACTCACTTTTTAAAGCACCTTGTAGAATTGGAACCATATGATGTACGTTCATGAAAATCACATAACTCTTATAGAATCTTGGGTAGATCGATATAGTGGAAACTGTTTTCTTATCACCCATACAGATTTCGATAAAAAAAATGTTGCAACAAACAGACTCATTTTTTGAGATTCCTTGTAGAATTGGAACCAGAAGATGTGCTTTCATTGAAATTACATAACTGTTATAGAATTTTGGGTAGATTGATATTGTAGAAACCGTTTTCCTGTCATCCATACAGATTTCCAGGAAAAGTTGTTGGAATAAACAGACTCATTTTTTGAGATTCCTTGTAGAATTGGAATCAGAAGATGTGTGACAAGGAAACGGTTTTCACTTTATCGATCTACCCAAGATTCTATAACAGTTGTGTAATTTTCATGGACGCACATCTTGTAGTTCCAATTCTACAAGGTGTTTAAAAAGTGAGTCTGATTGTTTCAATATTTTTCCTTGGAAATCTGTATGGGTGACAGGAAAACGGTTTTCACTTTATCGATCTACCAAAGATTCTCTAACAGTTGTGTGATTTTCATGAACGCACATCTTCTATTTCCAATTCTACAAGGTGTTTTAAAAAGTGAGTCTGATTATTGCAACAATTTTTTTCTCGAAATCTATATGGGTGACAAAAAACAGTTTTCACTATATCAATCTACTCAAAATTCTATAACAGTTATGTGATTTTCATGGACGCACATTTTCTAGTTCCAATTCTACAAGGTGTTTTAAAAACTGAGCTTGATTGTTCCAATATTTTTTCCTGGAAATCTGTATGGGTGACAAGAAAACGGTTTTCACTGTGTTTATCTATCCATGATTCTATGAGAGTTTTGTGATTTTCATGAACGCACATCTTATAGTTCCAATTCCACAAGGTGTTTTAAAAAGTGAGTCTGATTGTTTCAATATTTTTTCCTGGAAATCTGTATGGATGACAGGAAAACGGTTTTCACTATATCGATCTACGTAAGATTCTATAGGAGTTGTTTTCATGAACGCACATCTTCTGGTTCCAATTCTACAAGGAATCTCAAAAAATGAGTCTGTTTGTTGCAACAATTTTTTTATCGAAATCTGTATGGATGACAAGAAAACAGTTTTCACTATATCGATCTACCCGAGATTCTATAACAGTTGTGTGATTTTCATGAACGCACATCATATGGTTCCAATTCTACAAGGTGCTTTAGAAAGTGAGTCTGATTATTGCAACAATTTTTTTCTCGAAATATGTATGGGTGACAAGAAAACAGTTTCCACTATATAGATCTACCCAAGATTCTATAACAGTTTTGTAATTTTCATGAACGCACATCTTCTACTTTCAATTCTACAAGGTGTTTTAAAAAGTGAGTCTGATTGTTTCAATATTTTTTCCTGGAAATCTGTATGGGTGACAAGAAAACGGCTTTCACTATATCGATCTACCCAAGATTCTATAACAGTTGTGTTATTTTCATGAACGCACATCTTCTGGTTACAATTCTACAAGGAATCTCACAAAATGAGTCAGTTTGTTGCAACAATTTTTTTATCGAAATCTGTATGGGTGACAAGAAAACGGTTTTCACTGTGTTTATCTATCCATGATTCTATGAGAGTTTTGTGATTTTCATGAACGCACATCTTCTGGTTCCAATTCTACAAGGAATCTCAAAAAATGAGTCTGTTTGTTGCAACAATTTTTTTATCGAAATCTGTATGGATGACAAGAAAACAGTTTTCACTATATCGATCTACCCGAGATTCTATAACAGTTGTGTGATTTTCATGAACGCACATCATATGGTTCCAATTCTACAAGGTGCTTTAGAAAGTGAGTCTGATTATTGCAACAATTTTTTTCTCGAAATCTGTATGGGTGACAAGAAAACAGTTTCCACTATATCGATCTACCCAAGATTCTATAACAGTTTTGTAATTTTCATGAACGCACATCTTCTACTTTCAATTCTACAAGGTGTTTTAAAAAGTGAGTCTGATTGTTTCAATATTTTTTCCTGGAAATCTGTATGGGTGACAAGAAAACGGCTTTCACTATATCGATCTACCCAAGATTCTATAACAGTTTTGTTATTTTCATGAATGCACATCTTCTGGTTACAATTCTACAAGGAATCTCACAAAATGAGTCAGTTTGTTGCAACAATTTTTTTATCGAAATCTGTATGGGTGACAAGAAAACGGTTTTCACTGTGTTCATCTATCCATGATTCTATGAGAGTTTTGTGATTTTCATGAACGCACATCTTCTGGTTCCAATTCTACAAGGAATCTCAAAAAACGAGTCTGATTGTTTCAACGTTTTTGTTCTCGAAATCTGTTCGGGTGACAAGAAAATTGTTCGTCAATCTACCCAAGATTCCATAAGACTTATGCGATTTTTATGCACGAACATCATCTGGTTTCAATTCTACAAGGGGTTGAAAAAGTTAGTCTGATCGTTTCAACAATTTTATTCTCGAAATCTGTATGGGTAACAAGAAAACATTTTCACTGTGTTGATCTATTCAAGATTCTATAAGAGTTGTGTGATTTTCATGAATACAAGGAATCTCAAAAAATGAGTCTGATTGTTTCAACAATTTCTTTTTCGAAATCTGTTTAGATGACAAGAAAACTGTTATCACCAAGTTAATCTTCTCAAGAAACTATGGAAGTTGTGTGATTTTGATGGACGCACATCATCGGATATCATTTCTATATGGGGTATTGGAAAGTAAGTCTAATATTTGCAATTTTATTTTTTCCTAAATCTGTATTGTTGATGGAAAAAGGATTATCAACGCCTCAATCTACTCAAGACTCTATAAAAATGTTAAACACCAAATAGTCCTAATAATTTCACGTTCAACCTATAGTGAATAGGTATTTTCAGCCACAGATATTAGTACGGGTGCTAATAATTTTGTATCCCAACCACAGATTTTTTTTCCTCTACGTCGGCATGTGTGGCCAGAAATCTGTGAATAACTTCACGCGAATAGGGACGATTACGAGTGGCGAAAGGGGTCAGACAACCACTGTTGTGCGCTGTATGATTACCGCAAGGGACTTCGTGCCTCCCATGTTTCTTTTTAAACGCGAGCGTATGCATAACGCTTCGGAAAAAAATTAACCCATTGATGCAATTTACCGCTGTTCAAAATGTGGATGAATCACTGAAGCCTTATTCCTGGAATGGTTACAGCATTTCGCTAAATGTGTAAATGCTTCTACGGAAGAGCATGTGTCAGTTATTTCAGACAACCATGCCACACACTCCACCTTGCAGTTCTATAAATTCTGTCGTGAAAATGGGATCGTTCTTGTTTCATTACCCCCACACACCTCTTACCGGCTTCAACCCCTGGACATCACGTTTATCAGTTCATTGAAAACAGCATATAGCAAAGAATGCCATATTTATATGAAGTCCCATCATTATAGTTCATAAGCAATAACAGAAGTATTCGACGATAAAGCCATCGATGAAAACAAGACTGTTTAATTGAAGTGTACACCCCAATTAACAGGAAAACCATGCCCCAAAAGAAGGAAACAAAAATCTCAAATACTAACGGCCACTCCGCTGGAGGAATATTTGAAGGAGAAGAAACAAGGGAGGGACAACAAGAAAGTTGAAGACGCTTCAAAAATTCATTAAAAAAATCATTTTACATAATATATTTTTGAAGTGTCTCTGGGGCTTCATTACAACATATTATGTTGTAATGGGGCCGTACAGCTATATGTGGTCTATTAATGGAAATAAGTTCACTTAATGACATGACTGTCTTCAAGTTCTTAAAATTATAGCAAAAGCTATATAGTTCCGATCGAAGATATTCGCAGTGCTTTTTACAGTTCAATGTAGGGCCCATGATAGTTTCTAGAAAGTTTTCAAGATAACCTTGACATGACTTCATCTTCCATTTCCATATTGAGATTGAGATTTCCTCTGATAAAGTCTCAAATGAGTGGTTTCACTCCTAACTTTCAAATTTTGTATGTTTACAGGCTTCCTTTGAATCACATTGTTTTTCAAGAGGATCTTATAGAAAAAATATAATGGGGTGAGGTCTCGCTTGCTCTAACAATGCATCTTCTCGGAAATAATGTATTTGAATATCGTCTTATAGGAACTTCAAAATACGGTGGTTTGTTGAAGAATGTGGTATATATAATTAACCTAGATCTTTTGATATAGCAGTAAGCTCTCTGGCTTACAGAGACAGGTTTGTCTGGCTATCAGTGGTGCCATCAGTACCACACCGTCAGCGGCCATGGAGATCCTTCTAGATCTACCTCCTCTCCAAATTTTTCTGGAGAGAGAGGCTCGAGGACCTGTATATAGACTTGTGCACATTACCAATTGCACAAATCAATTTAATGCAGAGTGCAACAGACTGTTGGTTGATACTGGAAGTCACAGCATTCTGGAAATGACCGCTGACTCTATGCCTCCAACTGTCAATTACGAACCGCCTCATAAAGTTCTATTCCGGAGTAGAGAGGACTGGATCCTCCGGGAGAAGGCAGATAGTTGTTGGCTCACAGATGGATCAAAAACACCTTCCGGTTCTGGTGCAGGTGTTTTTAGTCGCAGACCCAGGACAGAGATATCTACCTACCTAGGAACTTATGCAACTGTATTTCAAGCGAAAATTTACGCCATTGAATTGTGTGCGGAGAGATTGGATAAGTCCAACCTCAAACACAAGTCAATGAAAATATACTTGGACAGTCAAGCGACATTGGTAGAAACAACTCTCCTCGATAGAAAAACTTAACAGATTGTCTCTGGTCTGGATTCCTGGCCATACTAGCCTGGAAGGCAACGAAGCTGGTGACTCCATTGCAAAGGAGGGTGCTGCAAGCAGCTCCATCAGAACAGAACCTGTCATTGGCATCGCTTTAGGCTTTGCCAAACAAACTTTGAACACCTGGATGGCAAAAAGATTTATAGACTTTTGGCAGAATATTCCAGGATTGGCTTAATCCAAGGCGTTTATTCATCTTTCGAAGCTTGATACCAAATAAATTTTGAACTACAATAGGGATGAACTAAGATGTCTAACAAGCCTTCTTATAGGTCACTGTCATTTGAATCATCATATGTAGAGACTTGGACTGTCGGAAGACAATGTATGTCGCCTATATTTAGAAAATGACGAAACAGCAGAGCATATACTTTGTGCCTGCCTCACTGGGGACCGAATCAGGTTCTTAGAACTCGGCAGAGCCGTACTCTTACCATCTGACCTGAAAGACCACTAACCATACAAACTAATCGGCTTCGTTAAGTAGCTGGGTTTATCTGGCCGAGTGTGAATAGGTGTGAGCTACAATAAACCCCTGCGGGTTGCGGTGGAGGAGCAAATGGACCCACTTACTTTAGACCTAACCTAACCTTACCTAAGCTCAGTCTTGTTATCTTAGTCCCTCCATGCCCCCTCACGGGTTGAGTGCCCTGGAGTAAAAACTTCGCCCCACAAAATAAATTTTGTGAGGAAAACTCAATACACCATTCCATCCAACCCCCCTCCCCTGGAGCGCTTCTCAGTCCTACTGATGGGCACTTCAGCAAGATTGACATCTGACCATCTTTGGTCGAAAGTCAGCCTTTAGGTTCTATTACTTTCTGATCTATTGAGTTATTTTATCATGACTTTCCTAACTGAATTTTTGCATCGGGTCCCCAAAAACTAACCGGAGACGAGTGTATTTTTAATCGCGTGCGAGTGTTGGTTCTCAGTGAGTCTGAAAGAGGTCTTAGTGGAATGAAAGGCAATTCAAGATATTTTTCACGAAATCAATCAATATCGTCTGCCTGTATTAGTGTCTTGTCTCGTTATCTCCATATCTGATTAGGAGGATTAAACGATTAATTTCAGATGAATAGAAATTACTACTGTAATTTCAATATTGGAGAATTAGCTATTCTCAATAAATGTCATTTCATTATCCCCACATTTATTTTTCTTCTCCTACATTTTTAACTATTACCTATAAAAGAGCAAATATTTTCACTGAAATAAATGAATTTTGTTTTCTCAAGTTTCGAAATACCTTTTTTCAGAGCTGAAAAAACCATTAGGAAAACATAGGCGTGAACGGACCATGATCAACAATTCAGATGAAAATTCCAATGAATTTCAAATATTTCGAATGTTCAATCGCCACTATATCTCGAACGTATAATAAATAGACCTTTGAAAATACCTCCCAAATATGGGAGGTATTTGCAATTCAAAATTTTTAAAGGGGTTGATCTATATTGGAGGATGTTGAAACATTATTGTTGAATTATATTATGCAAAATAGGTTTTCAATAAATAACATCGGCCGGTCTGAAGAGTTTTTGAGATATATTTTTATGAATAGGTACCTAGTAGGTTTTTATACCATATACCAATTGTACTTTTGAAAGATATGTTGACATTCTTACAGTAAAAATCATCTTATTGATAACTCAAACTCCTTCAATACAAAAATTGTATTTGATTTTATTCTTGAAGTTGAGAAAAGGAAAACTTTTTTACAGAAATTTCTTTAGAAATACCTCGCAAATATGGTGTAACTCGACCAAATTTACACTTCAAAAGTTTCAAAGAAGTTGATCTACATTGCAGGATGTTGAAATATTATGGTAAAATTCAAATATACAAAATAGGTTTTCAATAAATAACATCGGCCGGTCTGAAAATGTTTTGAGATATATTTTTTTAAATAGGTACCTAGGTTTTTACACCATATACCAATATTACTTTTGAAAAAAATGTTGACCTTCTTATAGTAATTATCATCTTATGATAACACAAACTCCTTCAATACAAAAAATTTATTTAATTTCGTTCTGTTATTTATTTTTACTTAAGCTTGTAACAAATGAAAAATATTAGATGTTCTTTACAATTTGGTAAACTTCGAATCAATCGAAGTTTTCGTAATGAAAAATGGATTTCTGAAATGAACATTAGACTGTTACTAATCGTTCGGTAACTCTTTTCAATGCTCACAATGCAAATGGAGTTATTACAGATATTTGCAAAGTCTCCTATTGAAGAAAGAGAACGAACACCTCTCAAATCGAAAACTTTCAGGCAGTATAAATCGCTAAAATTTTTCAAATAAAAAAAGTTTTTCACGTCAACGAATCCCAGACATATTTCTTATTTATTTTACGTGAGTTCCCATCTGGGCCTTCAACGTGCCCTGTTATTTATATTCTATACGAATGATCTTTTCCAGTATAATCACTCAATAAATGTGTTGCTTTTTATGATAACACAACAATAACAACATCGAGTCTGATGAAAATAATCTGCAAAATACTGGTACAACTCCTGTTGAAAGAGCGAAAAATACAAAAGAAGGCCACTACTACTTATTATACACCTAAATTTTTACAAATTTTCGTATTGGAATACCCCATTTTGTGAATTCAGGAAGTGGATTTACTAAATTGAAAATGAAACATTTTCAGGAGAAATTATTTTTTGGAAAAAAGCGTTGTGGCTTTTTATTTCTCAATCTTCAAATAAAAAATATGAAGCACTCGCGAAGGAACGAAGAAAAAACTAAACTTTAATATGAATTATTTGCAAAAATGTGTAGATTCTGCACATGAAATTCTTTCGAATGCCAGACAAAAGAAAACACTTTCTAAATAATTAGTTTCTCATGAATATAATGAAAAAGTTCTTTTGGAACATCGAACTAGGTACACAAAAATCACTTTTTTCTATACAAAATTTCAAACATTCGCAATGAAGTCGATACAGATATCATTCATACGAATGCTGCACGATATAATAAATCGAAGAGAATATGAAATTCCATTCGAATGAAACGCTGTCATGCTCGAAAGTGTACTTCGAAGTTTCAGGATAAGACACTGGACTGGACTGGTCACCTCATTAGCACTTTTTTGATGACCTCACAAGAGGAAAAGGCACCTGAAGTACATCATTAAAGAAGATAGTACTTCATTTAAGTGAAGTTTTTTGTCAGTACTCTTGCATATATTATGTTGTATGGAGTTCCTGTGATTGATATCTGTTTAGATTCCCTAACGAGTATTTGGAGTACAAACTGAATGAGAAAAAGTTGTTTTCGTATAACTCCGAGTTCATTTGGAAGTAGTTGATTCGTATTGACTTCATCTTTCGTCTAATTCAATGTTCATGAAGAAGCAGTTTTTCGAAAAGGTGTTTTTACGGTTTGTATCTGGAAGGAATTTATGTGCATGATCTATAAATGTTTACTGAGAGTACATTTCAAAGATAATTTCTTTGTTCGTTCCTCAGTAAATTTCCCAAATTTTTTATTCACCGAGTAGAATGCTAAAACACTTTTTTTCCAGGAATGAATCTCTAATTAAAATGTTTTCTATGACCGGAATTGAATCAATAAACCGTATGAATGTTATTACAAACTGTCATCGTGTCAAAGGCAGAAATACCTCTTTCGGTGACATAAAGTAGTAATCTCAGAAAGTTCAAAGAGAAGCTGATGAGGATTGAAAACGAGTGAAATTTGGAAAAGCACAAGTAGAGGATGATAGTGTTCCATGTAAGTTGAAATTATATATCAATACTCTTATATATTACGTTGTGCAGCGTTTATATGAATGACATTCATTTCAATTCCATAACGAATCTCATGGTACAAACTGTAGGACAAAAATGATTTGTTGTAATTCAATGTTCATGTAAAAGTAGTTGTTTACAAAGGAGTTTTTCTTCAACTTTTCATCTGAGAAAAATTCTATGCGTGATCTAGACATTCATAAGAACGTTACAAGTATCTTTAACATTTATGCTTTACGGTGCTTTTCCAGTTTCGAAAGTTATGAAATTCGCTTTTTCCTGGAAAAACATATATTACTACTTAATATGAAAGTCGATATCCCATTTGGACAGAACTCACTCTCAGACCGTTGTATATATACCAGTCTCTATCAGAATATGTAATAAGATGGGGTGAAACTTCTTTCAATATCCTTCAAATATCTCAAAACACAATTTCGAAAATATTATTCGAAAAACACAAACCGTACTCTACAGCGAATGGCTGTAGAAGGAAACGCAATTACCTACTGAAAACGATTGAACCATACAGTGAATTTCTTCAATGTCCCCCCCTTTATTTTTTGAACAGGTCAACTCAAAAAACTCAAATTTCACTTCAAAATAATGCATGAATACTTTATTTTGAAGTGAAATTGACAGATGAAATTTGCAAGATGGCGAATGGGTGCCATCTGGGGAAAAAATTAAATGCAAAGAGGGGTCTTGTGAAACATCATTTTGAAGCTCCTGACGAATACTTCACAACCCTAGAATATAATGTCATCTTCAACTACTACAAAATGGCAGAACTTTTAATAATTGCCTGAATACACTGATATTTAACTACATAATATGAGATAATAAGCTTGAGGTCAGTTCAGAAGATGCTCGAAATGGTTGCCTTGAACTTCTTGACATATGAACAGCCTATCCGATATTTCACGCCGAACATTGTCGAACACAGTAACGTCAATATTTCTACAAATATTTATTATTCTCTGTCGTATATCCAATATTGAAGCAGGTTCAGTTTCGTCCACCTTTTGTTTCAAATAGCCTCATAAAAAAATCCAAGGGTGTCAAATCTAGTGAGCTGGCTGGCCATTCTGTAGGACTTCGACGGCCAATCCAAGGACCGGAAAAAGTAGTATCCAAATAGTTTCTTACTTGTCTGGAGTGATGTGGTGGTGCTCCACCTTGTTGGAATACAACATCCATATCGAATTCATTAGTAGTTTCCAGCATATTCAAATACAGTTCCCCCGTTAAATTTTGATCAATGAACAGAGGTCCTACAATATGGTTTCCCAATATTCCTGCTCAAACGTTCATTTTTCCTGGATATTGGGTATGTGTTTCCCGGAAAACGTGAGGGTTGGTGTCACTCCAAAAAAGGCAATTTTGTCTGTAAACACTGCCGTTTAAAAAAAGAACATTCGTCATTGAAACAAATATTGTGGAGATAGGTAAGATGCCTTGCAATGGTTTCCGTCATGATTTAGTAGAATTCTGTTCTTCCATCAGGGTTATCTTCAGTTAATTGGTGTACCATTTGAATTTTGTATGGATGATACGTATTCCTCTTCAAAAGTTTCCACACAGTGGAAGGAGAAACCTCACAAACATTCGCGACTGTTCAGGATTTACTGCCATCTGACCAATTATTTGCACTTGCTGTTCTTCCGTAATGGACGGATGACCTGGGGGCTTTTTGTTATGTAGGTGCACTGTCGGTAGTTTCGAATTTGAATACAAGTTCCCTCAAATATTTTCTGCAGATAGGACGATTCGGAAAACGTTTATTGAAAATTCTTTCGGTCTCTTGAAAGTTACTCATCGCACTATAAATGAAAATCGCTTCAATTTTTTATTCCAATGGACGAGAATTGATCATTTTAGAGATTGTTGAAGTAGTACCTTTCTACTAGAAAAAAACCGAAAACTAAATGAGAATATTCTAACTGAACAATGATATTCATTGTCGGACTTACATTTTTTGCCGTTTTTATGAACAAAAATCAACATAACAAACATCGGGTTGTTGGGATTGCCATGTGGCAGATAAAAAGGAATATTTCTAGAAATATCGATATTAATGTGTTCGTCTTCTGGAAATTATTAAATATTTCGCCATTTTATAGTAGGTGAAGATATTGACTTCATATTCTAGGGTTGTGAAGTATTCCCAGGAGCTTCAAAATGATGTGTCACAAGACCCCCTTTCCATTTGATTTTTTCCCAGATGGCGCCCAGTCGCCATCTTAAAAGTTTCATTCGTCAATTTCACTTCCAAATAAAGTATTTATGTATTAATTTCATTATCCCAAATTCCAGTTTTTTGAGTTGACCCGTTCAAAAAATAAAAGAGGGGGAACATTAAAGGAATGCACTGTTTATCCATCAATGTTCAAAATTGAACAAACAAATTCACACTTTTATCATCAAACAAAGAAGAAAAAACAAGATTCGTCACCAATTCATACATAAACATACCGGCATTTAATAAAAGTCATCCACAGAGATGTATTTTCTATCATGGTCCAAAATTTTTCTGTCTAAAGCCAGTCAGCATAAGAATTAGTTCCAATCTCAGTATATTAAAAAAAACAATGAGTGGTGGATGGAAAGCACAGCACAAGTACTTTGGTTACTTGGGTGCATAAATCCTCAAACTGAGGCTAACAAAACTGTTTGTAAACTGTAAATGATGTTCAAAATAAATTTGCCTACTACTAAAAACATATATAAGTGAATACAATTATTTGAATGACTGTCCCCTCCCTCAACCTTTCGATCTCAACAGCATACCCAGAAATGAAACCATTTAATAGCATTCAATTCTTGATGATTATCACTGACAACTTTTTCTTCAATAACAGTCGAAAGTCAAATAGGAGATTGGAAAATGGTGACTCTTTCATCTATAACAAATTCAGTTGAATTTGGAATTGCATGACTCGTTGGGGATATCATAAAATACATAATAGTGCTTTTCTCTCTGAGAACAATATCAGTTGTCGGAAATGTATTGAAGATAAAGTGAAACCAATTTAGGAACTAATTAAAACTTTTCTCATTTTGTTAGTGGACATTCAATCAATAAGTTCCATTTCATTGGCAGGTTACATTTTGGAAGATGAGTTTCATGCGACTAATAAATGAAAATCGTGGAATATCGTCATGTATTTCAAGTAAGAGACATGAAAAAATTGTGTCAATTACAAAAGAGTCCAAATTTTTCTTAATAATATTACACAGAAAGTTCAAATGGTATTTCGATAGAAGAAACTTCACACTTTTTTATCATCATTAGAAGAAAAATTCTATATCCAGGTGCTCTCCCTTGTGAATGTTATCGATGCAAACAGAGCTGGTATGGCTTCGATTCATAATCGGATGAATATCTCCAGATGCGGTGATTTTAGATAATTCTAGAAGATATAGTTAATATATGTATGTTATTCATTTTCATCATTCGTATACATGCAATGTTTCATGAGAAGAATGATTCCACAAACTTTCTCGATACACAGGAAGCCAAGAGTCCTGAAAAATCGCAAAGCAAACAGTATTGTTCATATCAGTTGGACTAAGTAAAGAAGTCAAAAGGCAGAGTTAAGAGTATATTTGATTAATGGCGATCAATGGTGCAAAACACCGAAACGCCAACAGAAACATTTCGAAATGTATGAAATTAATTCGTTCAGAGATACCATTATTATCAGAAAATAGATGGTGGATAGATCTAGTTTTTGAAGAAATTTTTATTAATATGATGATATTTATTGTTTGGAGATTCTCTGAAATGATGAAAAATTTCTGATGACTCAGAAAATAACCAAAGATTGATATAGAATTGAAATGGCTATCCAATGAACTATCACGTTTTCGCTAGTAAAGAAGAAGTGTCCTCTTGGTGACACTATTGCTTTTTTCCATCACAAATTATAACTTTTCATGTAAATTTTTTGGCTTTATGATCTAGTTACATAAGGAGGGTAATTTTTAAACTTAGCATTACAAATGGATTTATGCCCAGGTCCGTCGTAAGCGGACGTGTGAGGCGTGCACGCGCCCGCGTGCACGCGGGCGGCACGTCACGCGGGCGGCATGTCATCGCATAGAAAATTTTCACTACCGGCGCGGCGCGCAATCTCAGCTTTAACATCGCCATCTATTATTGGCATCCGTTAAGACTGAGATACAAAACCAAATGTCATTTGGCTATCTTCTAGCCAAAATCTGTTCCACCATCACTAAATAGTAACCATTCCGTTATATATCTTTTTTATAAGACCTGGTTTGTTCTCGAGATGTTCCTTCGTATTCGAAAAGGAAGATTCACCATGGTCTTGATGATTCCTCTGTTGGAAAGTGGTTGGATTCGTGATTCAGATGTTTCCTACTTATTGTCGGTCTCCTTCACTAATACATCTAATAATGGCAATTCGTTGTGAACTTCCTTCTCCACTGTGAAGGTTTTATCCTGTTGAGGTACTTCAGAAAGGTGTCTAGTTCTGTATTCCCATGGTTGAATACTAGGGAGGTGTCGTCAACGTATCTCAACCAAACTCGGGAGTAGTTGTTTACAGCTGATTCTCGGCCTCCCCCCACCACTATGACGTATTAATTGCTTTTTTTATTGGTTGTTGTTTGGTGAAGTTTTTTTGTTGTGCAGTGAAGTCAAGGCGTTGTGACCTTGAAGTGTCTGGTGCATGGATCGTTCAGATTTTTTTTTCATATGAGATTTTGTGTGTTTATGTGTGTGTGTGTGTGTGTGTGTGTGTAGGAGAATGCACGGTACAGGGTTTCATCATGTGCTTGTTTGTCTATGTACAAACATACGTCTGCATACTTCGAAGATCCTCCAAGTAATAAATGCTCCATCGGTGTGAGGGTACCAACTTAGTAGTGGAGTGACGTCACAGCAATAACCGTTCAACGGCTAGAGAGCGACATGTTCACTCCACGACGTGTGGCAGAGTAATGCGTATTCATCGTTCTGCCCTCACCTCTCCCGAAGCGATGAAGGTTCGCTCTAGCCCCGCTATCGATGGTGACACAACGGCAGCCGAGGACCGTTTGCCTAGCGTCTACCCTCTCCGAGACCGCAACGACCACTGCTTGCTCGTATATCGACATCTGTTATCGCATTCAGTTGGGAGGTAATCTTGGCGCATGTAGTTGAGAAGTGGGGTTGGCTATGACGTCTTGACGGGTCCTATCAGAGTGTATTTAAGAAGCGTACGAGTGTTGGCTATGTCAGTTTACATCAAGTGAGTTAGTGAGAACTATTATATAAAATGTATTCCTGTGACTGTGGTAAATCTTTCACTCGTAGTGATAATCTTCGTCGGCATCAGCTCCAGAGTTGCCAAGGAGGGCCTGCAGTGAAACGGGTAAGAGTGGATAATGCAACACCTATGTATACGTGCAATTGTTGTAATGTGACAATTCCTATGAGCCAAGTGAATTCTCACCGAAGAACCATGAGTCATAAAAATAATGCATGTGTTCAATTGTCTGACGGTGTTCAAATTATAACGAATGCATTCAATTGCCGCATTGCTACATACAGGATGGAGAGTTCGATTGTAACCAGTGACTACATGTCATTTTTCAATAAGATTAGGCAGAAGGTCATTGAATTACTGGAATCAGCCATCAGGATCCATAAAAGCATCAAGGTGAATATGGAAGTTTTTGGGAATTATATTCTTCAGACTGATGATTCGAGGGACACGAAGTCATTTAATTCCCAAAATAAAATAGTGGACCAATCTTCAGATTTGAATGCTGTTTTTGATGGATTCCGTGATGTAATTGTGGCTCAAACGACTGAGTTCCAGGATCGTGACTCAGGTATTTATTTTTTAAAAATTTCAATAAGATTGAATAGTAATATTTTTTTTTTATAATTCAGGTTGGACTTGTGAAAAAATATTGTTTCTCGAGGTCAACATTAATAAATACAGTCCACTGGAAGGACATTCATATGTGAAGCTGCCTCAATGTATTCAATGGAAGAAAGCTATTGTGAATGTTCGTAATGAAGATCAATATTGTTTTGCTTGGGCTATAACATCAGCATTATATCCTGCAGATAGTCGAGTGTCCGAACTTACGTCATATCCACATTTTTCCACTGTTTTAGATGTCACAGGTATGGATTTTCCGGTTAAAGTTAATAATAAGAGTATCGAAATATTCGAAGATAGGAATGATATTTCAATTAATGTTTACGGTTTAGAGAGTACATTTGAGAAGGGTAAAATGAAGTATGAAGTGATTGGTCCATTGCGATACTCACAGAGAAGACTCCGGAGACATGTCAATTTGTTGTTTATAACTGATGACTCCGGTAATGGTCACTATTGTTGGATCAAAGATCTTTCAAGATTAGTTTCTAATCAACTATCAGCTCATAGACAGAAAAAATATTTTTGTGACGGATGTTTGATATATTTTTCTGATGAGAGATTGCTTTTACGTCATAATATGTATGATTGTAATCACATTAGTACCACAACACCAACTACTAATTTAAAGATCAATAAATATGGTAGAATGGTTGCGGAAAATAAACTAATGTTTGAAAACTTTGAGAGGCAAATGAGGGTGCCATTTGTAGTGTATGCTGATTTTGAATCAGTGCTTAAACCGATTCATGTGAATGAGCCAAATCCTGGAAGTTCATACACGATTAAAACATTCAAACATGCCCCATATTCATTTGCTTATTTGATAAAGTGTTCATATAATGATGATTTGACAAAATTTGTTACATATAGGGGTGTAGATGCAGCTCAGAAATTTGTGAGTAGCATTGAAGATGATTTGAAAGAGATACATGAAAATCATCTCAGAAACCCTAAACCAATGGATACACAAACTGTCGAAGAAGAAGAACAGTTTGTTGCAGCCAGAACTTGTGGTATATGTAATAAAGCATTTACTGATGGTGACATCAAAGTAAGAGATCATTGTCATGTCACAGGAAAGAAAAGATCACATGCCGCTCACTCGAAATGTAATTTAAATTTCAAAATACCAAACTTCATACCTATCATTTTTCATAATTTAAGTGGTTATGATTGTCATTTATTCATAAAAGAATTGTATAGGAATAAAGAGAAAGTTGATGTTATCCCGCAAACTAAAGAGAAATATATATCTTTCACGAAGCATCTCTTTACACACAGCTATACCGATAAAGATGGTGTGGTTAGGAAGAATTATCTCAAAATGAGATTTATCGATAGTTATAAATTTATGACTAATTCGTTGGAGAAGTTGGGTGCAAACTTGACCTCCGATTAATGTTTGGAGATGCACAAACATTTCCCACAAATTGAGAAATTCAATTTGATGAGACAGAAAGGTGTATTTCCATATAGTTTTGTTGATGACATTGACAAATTGAATTATCCATTACTTCCGACAAAAAATCAGTTTTATGACACACTCAATTGTGAACATATATCGGAAACTGATTATGATAGGGCTAGAAATGTTTGGAATTTATTCGAGTGTCAGAATTTGGGGGAATACTCTGATTTGTATTTGAAGTCGGATGTATTGCTACTATGTGATATTTTTGAAAATTTCCGCACCACAAGTTTAGAGATATATAACTTAGATCCGGCACAATATTACACTGCACCTGGATTATCATGGGATGCCATGTTGAAGTTCACTAATGTTGAATTGGAATTACTAACTGACATTGATATGATTCACTTTTTTCAAAAAGGTATACGAGGTGGAATTAGTCAATGTAGCGAGAGGAAACATATAGCAAATAATAGATTTTTACCCAATTATAATCCCAATGAACCTTCCACATTCATTACATATTTAGATGCAACAAATCTATACGGTCACAGTATGTCACAACCTCTACCAACAAGTGAATTTACATGGTTGACACCAAATGAAATTCTTAATCTTGATGTGATGGATGTGAGTACTGATAGTCCGTATGGGTATGTATTTGAAGTGGACATTCATTATCCACAAGAGTTGCATGATAAACATTCTGACCTTCCATTTTTAGTCGAAAAAATAATACCACCTCGTACACAATCGAAAATTCCCAAATTAATTCCAAATTTGAATGATAAAAGAAAATATATTGTTCATTATAGGAATCTACAGCAAGCTGTCAAAAATGGATTGATTGTAATGAATACACATAGAGTATTGAAATTCAAACAATCATGCTGGATGAAACCCTATATAGATCTTAATACTGAAATGCGTAATAGGTCTAACAACAAATCTGTTAAAGATTTCTATAAACTAATGAATAATGCGGTGTATGGAAAGACAATGGAGAATGTAGATAATCGAATTGATGTTAGACTCGTTACACATTGGGAAAATATAAAGAAAAATATAGGTGCCAGCACTCTCATAGCCAAACCAAATTTCAAAAATTGTTCAATTTTCACTGATAATTTCGTTGCCATTCAATTGGGTAGAGTGAAGGTTCATTACGATAAACCATTATATTTGTGATTTTCCATATTAGAATTATCTAAAACAGTCATGTATGACTTTTTCTATGGATGCATCAAACAACACTTTGATGAAAATGTCTCTTTACTTTACACAGATACCGACTCGCTCATTCTTAAAGTAAACACAGAAAATTTTTATGAATTCATAAAAACTAACATAAGTAGATTTGATACATCCAATTACAGTATAGTTAACCAATTCAATATTCCAGTAACAAGTTCAGTCTTGGGTAACTTCAAAGATGAATTTCCAAATGATCCAATCATGAGTTTTTATGGTACAGGTGCTAAAGCATATTATGTGAAATCTGTTGATGGTGAATTTAAGAAAGCCAAAGGGGTTAAACGATCTGTAATAAAGAATGAATTGACATGCGAAGATTATCAAAAAATCGTCGAACAAGGTGGTATGATATTCAGAAAGATGAATTCATTTAGAAGCGTGTTACATGATATGTATACTGAATTGAAAAATAAAGTTGCATTATCATATCACGACGATAAACGATTTATCATTCCGAATACTACCCACACTCTTCCTTGGGGTCATAATGATATTGAATTTTATGAAAACGATCCAAATGAGAACATTCGTTGGATAAGTAATATTATTCAACAATCACAATCTCAGGAGACTCCATTGGATCAATTGATTAATTTATTATCTGCCGAGATCAATGATTGAAATATCATTCAATATCTTCAAAACCGGAAAATTCAATATTGATATTTATGTAGCCATTTATAATTAATAATATATGATAAAAGTAATGTGATATTAATGTATTATGTATGTATGTATATGTATTACTGTAATGAATATAAAATGATTAAAATTTTATTTGTATTATTTCTATTTCCCTAATCAATTACTGCAATATATAGTATAATGTAAATGACAGAAATATCAGTTTGAAGAGAATCATCGTAGAGTGCAAAATGTCTAAAACAATCGATAAGTTTGGTAGAAAAAGAAAATGGGGTGGTAATGTCATTCGAGGTCCTCCTGGGAATGGTTTTAAATTAACAAAAGATGGTCATTATGACATGCAAAGGAAAATATTGAAAAATACAAGTGAACCAATTGACAAGAGTGATTGTGTAACTGTATCATATCTTGAGGGGGAAATTAATGGAGCAAAGGAAGTTATACTTCTAGCCCTACAAGCTGCAATACAATCCACAATAGGCAATATTGCTCGGGACGCCCGGCAAGCATTTGACGATAAAATTGCAGAGGCTCGGATAACTTTCACTCGTAAATTTGACAAACTTACAAGTGATGTAGACATAAAAATGTCTGACATAACAGCGTCTACAAATAAAAAATTTGATGCTATGTCAAACATAACAGGGACTACAATGAAAAAGTATGATGTACTGGAACAGAGAGTTGAAGTATTGGAGAAAAACCATAAAGAAGTTTTGGAGAGAAACTATAAAGTCAAGCCATCATCATCAGGTGGACTGGGATATCCAGGACTGAACATTAATCCAAATCATAGAATAATACAACCAAAACCAAAACCAACTGATGATGTATCAATGGAACCAACATGGTGAATGTATTCCCTCATTAGGTTAGGTTAATAGTTACGTTAGGTTAGGTGTTAGGTTAGTATTCCCTCGTTAGGTTAGGTTAACAGTTACGTTAGGTTAGCTGCATACTTACGTTAGGTTAATAGGCGATCGCGAAGCGATCGCTTCGCGATCATGAAGCGATCGCTCAGCAGGCCGCTTCGCGGCCTGGGGCGCTCAACATCCACCACTTGCATCCGGGGCGCGTTTTTTGCCCCTTCTCGAAGCCCCGCCCCCTTTCCGAAGCCCCGCCCCTCCCCTCCCCGAAGCCCCGCCCCCCCGACTCCCAACATTTGCGCATGTACACCCCTACCCTCAACGCGCATGTGCGCTCCCACCATCTTCCCACCACTCACGCATCGAAGTCGATACCCTCCGGAGAGCACTCCACAACATTCAGTTCGAGAAGTCATCTCATCGAGAGCAGTCCACTCCACTTCAAGGCAGTAGCTTCCGACGACTAACTTGACATTTGAGTAAGTAAATTAAGAATGTTATTTTTTTTATATCAACTAACTTTGTATTATTTCTTCTTTTTCAGAATGGCAACCAATACACAGGAGGTGAATCCCTGACTTATTCGAGGAGGAGGAGGAAGTCAGGGCTGTGAAGAAGGTTTGCCAACGACCTGCAGCAAGGGTTGGTCCTATTTCAAAGTACCGAGCTACTTGCAATAGGACTAATCCTTATGCAGGTAGTTTTTCGACCTCTCGTAAGAGGGCCTCCACACCAGCAGCAGCACCAGCAGCAGTGGAAATTCCGAGGAGTCCTTCTCCGGAGTTGGTGATATTGTCGCCGTTGGTGACGCGACTACCACCGCTGCCAGCGACACCGGCGGATCCTGAGGTGTTGGTGCCACAAGTGCGACAGCCTATCGGAGAGGTGAGTGAAAAGATGAATACTTTTCTACAGAGATGCAAAGAAATAGAACATGCTGCCCGATCTAGTGAGGCCGCGTTGACTAACATGAACCGCCTAAAGGGTGAAAAGGTTAAGCGACGTAGGGAATTAGAGAAAGAAATGGCCGAACTAGATCGTGACATTGCATCTCTGGAGGAAAGGTGTGAAGCGGCAACCTCTTCGATAGAGCTACACAAAAGGTTATGGACAGCTATGGACCCTTTTTTGTAGATTAAGTATAAATATAAGATTAGTTTTAGGTTAGTTAGGAATATTTAATTATGGTAGTTTTAAGTTTATATTTGTTGAGTTTATATTGAATAAAGGAAAAGGAAGTGAAATAAAGGGTGTACACTGTTTTTTGGTTTGGTACACATTGAACAATGCGATGGTTGGAGCATTTTTCTTCACTTCCTCTTATTATTATTATTATTTTTTTATTTCAATTCCAAGTTCTTCTAGACAAATACCTCACATCAATTTTTGTGTTCTCTAATCACTTGTAAATAATTCCATGTGAAGAAAATTTAAAAAATAAAAAAATAGACATGTTTCATAGTGAAATCGACAAGTATATTTCATTTGTATTTTATCCATTCAAGTATCTCTTTCATTGAATATGTCTTATGTCACTTTGCAATTTACCCCTACTCATTGAATATGTCTTATGTCTCACTGCAATTTACCCCTACTCAATGTCCCACTCCTCTCCCACTCCCTCTCGAAAGTATAAAAGTAGAAATCATCTGATGAAACATTCAGTTGATCAGCTAGCATCGAGATGGAACCCGATTCAACCTCCGAACCCTATAGCTGCCCGGATCAGGGGTACAACTTCAATTACTGGGATAACAGCCAGGTACAGGTAGTCTCTTCCACCACGGAACCCCACAGTCCGCCATATGAATACCAGGATCACGACATCAGGATGCAAGTTCAACATGTCACTGGCAGTGACGAAGGACACTTGGACGATTCGGAATATCCAGATCCTGACGGATGGTGGGACCCTGCTTGTGATGACATTGTCCCAATGAGCAGCGACGACGACGATGATGACGACGACGACTCTGGCGATGATGCTGATGACGAGCTTGACGTTAGACGTCCTCCACCATCCCCTATCCTCATCGAGGATAGTCCTCCGCCATCCCCAATCCTCATCGAGGATAGTCCTCCGCCATCCCCAATCCTGATCGATGATGATGTCCTCAATTCCGATGATGACATATAATCATCTACTCGTCCATCATTTCCTTTCCTTTCCTTCCACGGAGTACACACTTTTTGGTTGGTGTACACGAGGCACTGCGAGGCTGGGGCAGTGTCTTCCTCCCTTCCTCTCCCTTCCTCCCCCTCTTATTAGTTTTTTTTTTCCATAATAATCACTAAGAATTTCTCCTAATAATCGCTCAGAGTTTCATTCTTGATGTTTTCGAATCTCAAACACTGTTCTACATTTCACCCCCTCCATTTCATTTCTTCCAATATAAATATAGCAACAATCCCAGTTCTATATCATTCTTCCACAATGTCGAGTACAGGACCCATTCAAGTACATGAAATAGATTCAACGTCTGATCATTTGAGTACAACCTTCGCTCAATTTCTGCAGCGAATCTATGATCTTCCTGATGATTTCGCAGAACGAGTGGAGCAAGGTATTCAGGACGACATAGATGCTGTTGACGATAATAATGCAGATGATGTGATTAGTATATCATCTGATTCAGATGATTATGACGACGACGACATCATGAGTATATCATCTGATTCAGATGACTACTATGAGGATGATATCATTAGTATATCATCTGATTCAGATGACGATACCATAATTATTGTTTCTGATGATGAGGAGCGTTAGTCCATATCATTGCATGGATTAATAAAAAATAACAGCCCTTTTCAGGGCTACAATTAAAGACTGAAACAATAAAAAAATAGCTCTTTTCAGAGCTACCATTATACTTTCAAACAGAAACAGATTCATACCATTGTTAACATTATGTTAACATTATAATCTCAAACGAAATATATGTATGTGAAAGTATTCATCATTATATGCATATGAATGATTGACAAATGCCAACTTCAACTTTCATTTAAAGTAGTACTCATCATATGCATAGATATTCAATGACTATCAAATTCCAAATTTCGACTTTTCAGTCAAAGTAGTAATTTATTTGTCATATAATGTATAGATATTCAAAGACTAACAAATAGTAATTTATTTGTCATATAATGTATAGATATTCAAAGACTAACAAATTTCCAACTTAGACTTTTATTAGTCAAAGTATTCATTTGTCACATAATCTATGAATACTAATACAACTAACTACTGTTTGTGTGAATAATGTAGCCCTGAAAAGGGCTGTTGTTTTTTTTTGACCAGAAGGTCCACGGTTATTGTGCCACAGGTTGGACATTATTACATATAATACATGTAGATACTCGGGTGAAGTTTGTTAGTGGCCTCTCGCAAGCTTCACACCAATTCTGTCCCATTTCCATAATTGAGACAGTGTTGTGGGTGTTGACATGGGCATACCACCCTCCATTATTGTTTCTATGCGAATAAAACCGAAAGCAGCACCAACATAGTTTTTTGTTCTCTCCATCTATTGTGCTGATCAATACGTATGCATCCAATGCACAATACAAATCCAAGGGATCTTCCAGTGTCTCACTGACATTGAGTGTTCGCATACCGATCCTCATAGCACCATCAATTTCAGTTGTGTCAGCTTCTATCCCTTCATCATCTCCTTCTTCATCCATGACCCTCTCAAACTCCATCACGTCATCATCTTCGTCGCTTTGGTTGGCCTCGTTTTCAACTTCGTCTATCTCATCTTCATCGACTCCAACATCTTCTGCTTCAACTATTACTTCCTCTAGCGGAACATTGACATCCTCATCATCTGATTCGTCTATCCAATTGTTTTCATCAACAGCAGCTATTCTATTTAATGCAGCATTTATTTTTGCAGAATTCATCTTGTTGTTGTTTGCTCACAGTTGTAGAGAGTGAATGAATGAACTCTAGGTTTGCAAGTCAACTTATATAGGAGGTGATGCGACTCCCACTTGACTCGTTTAGAGTGGAATAGTAGGAGAAGTTATCCCACTATACTTCCACATGATGTTGATTTGTATAAATAGAGATCGTAGGTATAGGAGAGAGCATTCAGAGTTTCTGTAAGTCATCTCTTAATATTTCTAATCGAATTAGTAAAATGCCGTTTCCAAAAGAGTGGAATGAAAAACCAAAAGTGTGTGTCTACCCAATGATGATTGCAGGGGCTATTGTGTGCTACTTTTGTCAAATAAGTAGACCTAAGGATTCAATCAATCCATGTACTGGTATGTGTAGTGATTGCGTGTTGCGGATTCAACTATCGCCTCCTTCTCATCCACCGAAGCGAACAAAATCGGATTATCGTCAACAACAGTTACAGCGTCTGAAGTGTTCCGAACCTATAATATTTAACAATATAGGTATCTGTAGAAATATTTGTGGTACCTGTGCTGCCGTTCCAACTCCACTGCAACGTTGTTTGCGTTGTGATACATATTCCATGAATTGTTGGAATCATGTATGCAATGCATGTAGAAGTACTTGGGATCTGTGTGAGAAGGTTGGTCAACTCTACCCCAATAGGAGAATCCATTTTTTTCAATGTTGGTGTTTGACGCACGAGCAACAACTATTGAGGAATAGAGTCAAAGAACGTTCCACATCCACAGAGACATATTAACATTTTTCATTTTTTATTATCGTTATTGTCCTCTATTATTAATAAATATATATATTTTGAATTTATTTGTATTATTTTCTAACATTTAAAAATACATGCATGCAACACAAAGTTTTCCTCTTAAATGACAAAGATTGTTACATGCGTGAATAGTTTAGTGAGAGAGCGCATGTGCCAGTTGATGAAAGAGCGCATGCGCTAGTTTATTTTCTTCTATAAATGGTGAGGTCTCAGTAACATCATCACCTTTCCTATCCACATTCTATTGCTATCACATATCATTCCTCAGACCTTAATAATCATGAGCTCTATGCCGCTATTGATTGCTGAAGATGGTTCACCACTTGTTGATATCGATCAGACTGATTTTGAAAATATTCCAGTATTACATTTATCGAGTCAAGATTCGATAAATGATTTTGATATTAACGACTTCGTTAACTTTGCAGATGTGCCAGAACCAAATGAGCAAATTATTATTGAAAATCCGATCGTTTCGCAATTATCATCACTCAAACACTCTTCATCTACCCTTCCTCTTGGTGTTGATAAGAAATCTAGAACAATCAAGAGGAAGGTTACTAAGGCATCTTCATCGATTGTCACTGACTTTAAAGAAAAGAAAGAATCCAAAAGTGTTGTGCGACAGAAAAAACCCGCAACGAAAAGTGACAGATCGAAGAGGAAGCCAAAAGGTACTCCTAAAGAAATGAAGAGTGATTTGAAAGCTGAACCGCTATCTTCTTTCAGCCCCCTCCATCGGTTTGGGGAAATGAAATGGAAAGCAAAATGCCGTCTTGTAAAGGCACAGATGACTATTGCTGAACTTGCAAAGAGTGAGCGAGCTATTAATGCTAATAATGAAACTCTTGAAGCATTAGATGCCAAGATTGCATTAGCGAAGGTTGAATTGGCTAGAATGTCTAAAGATGCTGATGAACTCCGTTCAAAAATTGGTAAAGATAAGCAATTCCATCAACGTTCGAGAATGCAAGCTCAGGCTGAGCTTGAGGAGTCGACTAAGCTTTATGAGACAGCATTATCAGTGAGAGATAATTGGCAAAAAGAGTTGGATACTGCATTTCAAAGTGACGGCGATTAGTTTTGGGAATGATAATGTGTTTTCAATATCGTGAGTTGAAAAATATAAGCGGGAATGGAGTATACAATTAATTTGGTTTGGTATACACAGAACATTGCGAATGGCTGGGGCAATGTTTACCGCTGCAATATTTTTCAGTTCACATACTTATAATTGAAATGAAAACAATAATGAACTTTAATATTACTTTATTCATAAAAGTCACTATTATATACATTTAAACCATATTTGATTCATCAATCCAAGAATTTTGTTCGCTAGGAAGGCCTAACCACTTTACATATACTTTATTTTTTCTTCTCTTCAACACCTTCTCAATCAGATATACGTCAGGATTCTCGGTTCGTAATAACTCTTCTTCGTAAAAACATCCTCTAATCGGCTGTTCATTCATATCTTCAAGATTATAAGTCGTTGGGATGGTTTTATTAATTTTAACAATCTTGAATAGCTCCGTGGTAAAATTCGCAGTGTAAGACTTTTCAAAAATATGTTTGTATTTACTTATACGTACAATATCATTTAATTGGAATTTGGGTTTACTTTGTCTTCCTCCAATTCCATTGATACCCTTGAATTTTAATTTTGTTGTTGAATCAACATTGATGGGTGCCATACCTATTGTACGATGAACTTTATTATTATATCTACTAGTTATAATTGGAAGAATATCAAGCCATTTGTGGTGACCTCTCATCGAAAATTCCTTGTAGAGCCATGCCTTTATTGTACGAATCACTCTTTCTGCTATAGCTGCCTTCTTTGTGCTAAATGTTGAATAATGATTGATATTATATTCTCGCATGAGAGATGAGAAGCTTTTATTGAAAAATTCTTTCCCTTGATCGCTTTGTATGTGTTTGGGGGAGTATTTGGCTTCTTTCAGTACATGTTTCATTGCATTAGTTACTGTACTACCTGTTTTATCTTTAACTGCTACAGTCCACAGATATTTGGAGTAACAATCTATCACTACAAGTATATATCGGTATCCTTCATTACTTTTTGCATAAGGTTGCAGTTCAGCTAAATCTATTTGCCATAGATCTGCAAAACCTTTGATGGTGGTTATTCTTCTACGAAAATTACGTCTTGCAGGTTTATGTAATTCATTAACAACTTGTCGTTTGACATCACTTATTTCATTAGTCATTCTATTTCAATATGATTAAAGAGAAAAGGTGATAATGTTACTGCATTGAATGATGATGTGACAGTGATCATTACATGTGAATATGTTAATATATTATACCTTCTTCACGTAATTCTTCAATTATTGAAATTATTTCATTATCATGTCCGGTATGTCCGGCTGACTTTGAAGCTACCAATAGTCGTAGGCGAGCAACTAACTCTTTCGGTGAATTCCAGTACACATAATTCACAGGTTTAGAATTATATATTTTCTCCATTTTCACTCGTTTGAGTGCTCCACCAATTTTACTTCTACTTCTTATTGGATATTGTCGTGAGTCTAATAGAGGTTTGATAACTTCACGAAATTTTTTAGAATTTGTATTTTTAAAACCATTCTTCAGATGATATTTTTTATATGGAGCATTCGTTATTTTCAATATTTTGGAATATACTTGACGAGTTTCTTCATTATCAACATCTTGTGGATTCTTCAAAAAAATCATATCATACAATTCTGGACTACCTGCGCATTCATATTTTTTCACTTTATTAGCATCCCAAAATGAAATGTTACCACTAGACTTCCCATTTTCAGCTTTTGTGTAATTGGATCCATACGTACGCCAAATGTTCCATCATATGCTGGATTTCTAGATTTTATATTATTCAAATGTTTCATCAAAACATCTTCACCACTTTCATTCATAACATGTGAGATGTCAGGATCCGAGGAATCGATGTGGGACGATGATGGTGTTTCGAATAGAGTTGTTCTCATATCGTCTTGAAGTGTGCTCGTGTCACTATTCACAGATGATACACTACCAAAAGATTGTTTTCTTCCTATTGGAGTACTCATGGGATAATTTGAAGTAGATTGAACAGTTCCATGATTTGGTGATAACACTGGTGATTTAGAAGTAGCGTTTGATGATAAAACATTCAATGGTTTCATTATGGGCTCATACAATCTTTCAAGTGTCGTACGATTTTCAATATTATCATTCTTGATAGAGTTGAATTTCTGCCTGACAGCTTCTGTTGTCTCTACTAGTTGACGTTTCAAATTTATTTCATTGTTTTTATTTTCAGGATCTTTTTTTGTATTCATAATGCCCTTTTTTTGAATTAAAGCTTAATTCGTTGGTGAAGTGACCACTACAATATTCAGTGATCGAATAAGTTCCAAAAACAAGATCATGGGTATATAAAACTATCGAATCCTTTGCGATATCTACCTTCATCTATTTTTCTATCCTTATCAATGACTAGAAATCCATATTGGTCCTCCCAGCATTTAACACACATCAATTGGAATTGTTTGAATGTTACATCGGGTGAAACATGATCTGAATAAATGTGATGTAAATTCGTCTCATCTTGTTTGAACATTATAATGAAATTGGTATTGTCACGCACTAACTGTTTGGGTACCCGTGAATATGTCTGTGCTAGATAAAAACAATCAACATCCTTATGACGTCCCATACAGAAATATGATCTAATAATATCTTGCTTTTCACATATCACATCATCGAAAATGAAAACAGAATTAGGCTTAGCGTCGGAGGGTTCCACTATTTCTGCATTATTGCTGAATGTATAAAAACCTAATCCTTTTATAGGTTCCAAAACACTTCGCAAGTACTGATATTTAGGTTGATTGAGTGATTTCGAATAGAGATACACATTTCTAAATCTCAGTCCTTGTGGATGTGTTAATAGTGATATCATTGCATTCGTCTTTCCACAATTTGAAGGTCCTATAATGAGTCCTCGAACTGATGATGGAAGTAGTGGACCATGTCTGAATACCCTTTGTCCATTCAATCCACAACCAAATTTCTCATCTAGATTATCTACAGCAAACTTTTCTTTCTGTTTTACAATGCGCATCGTGCCGTGGTTGGAGACTATATAAATGTTATTAGCTTATTCATTTCAATGTGTACCATCAAACGATACGGACGTATTGAAAGTGATCGTAAAATTAAAAGAGGTTGTGGTTTTGTTAATGATTTAATAAACAAACTTCCTTTCGAATTACATATACCCGGAGGTTATCAATACTGTGGACCGGGTACAAAATTGAAACAACGTTTAGCTCGTAACGACCCTGGAATCAATAAATTAGATATTGAATGCAAAAAACACGATATTCAATATTCTAAGCATCCATCCGATCTTGCAGCAAGACATTTAGCCGACAAAGAACTTGAATACAGCGCTTGGGATAGGGTTAAATCGAAGGACGCGAGTATTGGGGAAAGAGCAGCTGCATTACTTGTCACCAACATTATGAAAGCGAAAAGACATATGGGCATGGGTTGTAGTACCAATAAGAAAAAATGTAAGAGGAAACAAACGAAGAAAAATAAAATTAAAAAAGTTGCATTTGGTGCTGGGATAGTCCATAAAGTGCGAAATGTATTGAAGAAAGCTGGTGGGAATCAATTTGTGACGAATAATAGCAAAAAAGCTATCACTGTGGCATTGCAGGCGGCACGTAAATACCTTAAAGCTGCCGGTGGAAAGAAGAAAATCCGCACACCACGCATAATTCCTGTTCCCAAGATCGGTGGACTTTTACCATTGATACCAATTTTTGCTGGACTATCCGCACTAGGAAGTTTGGCGGGAGCCGCTGCTGGTATTACCAAGGCCGTGAATTCGGCAAAAGCCAGCAGAGCGGCTTTAATGGAAGCCAATCGTCACAATAAAACCATGGAGGCTGTAGCATTAGGCAAACGCGGAAGTGGAATATATCTCAAACCATACCGTAAAGGTTTAGGACTATATTTAAAACCATACAAAGCCACAAACAAAACAAAAAACTAATTGAACCCCTACCTCAGAGGCCTCTTACTGATCTCGATCTCAGTTATTATGCACAAAAAATGAAAATTCCACATTTTCGTGGTGTTTTTATGCGTGATAGATTACCATCTTCAGGTCCAAAACAAAACGAGACAGCTATTGTTAATTTAGATGGAATAAGTGGACCAGGAACACATTGGGTGGCATATAAAAAATGTGGGAAAGAAGTCACATATTTCGATAGTTTTGGAGATCTACCCCCACCATTGGAATTGACTCGATTCTTTCGAAAATGTTCGAATGTAAAAATCAAATATAACTATGATCGACAACAGAAATTTAATACAGTTCTCTGTGGTCACTTGTGCTTGCAGTTTCTCTCTAAATAATTTTCCAAATAAAAATGGATTCAACACCAAAACTGGATCGGGAGGCTATCAAGGGAATGGGGTTTTCACTTAGAATGTTTTCAAAATATGGTACCTTGAAAAAAATGGATAAAGTGATGCTTGCAAATATGCCTAAGGAAGTGATACTTGCATGTGTTGCACATGAGATTGCATATGTTTGGGAAAAGTTGCCTAAGCATCTGCAAGATGACATCGATATAATGAAACATAGATATTGTTATGAGCACCACCACCACGATCAAAATTCAGAATCGGATGTTAATGACGGTCCTATACCTCGGAAATCTATGTGTTGTATTTGTAATATAGAGGATGTGAATATTGGTATCAATAAAAATGATACTTATTACAATACAACACCTTCCAAAAAGTGTAAATTGTCTCAAATGTGCTGTTGCTGTGTACAATAATAAATTGAAATGTGTTTCAAAATATTCATCAGTCATGTCACGAAAGTTCGAGCTACAAGCTGTCGGGACAAGTGTCTTGAGTGCGGATTTTTTTCCACCAATTGAATTGGATAGGAACAGTCGTTATGGATTAGGACTTTTGGGATTCTATGGGTGCAATACAATCAATAATATAACTGAAGCTAATAACTTAGTTAGTTTTAGAATCAGTAATGACAACTCATCGATACCCCAAAAGTTGACAATTGAAATTCCATGTGGTGCTTATGAAATAGAAGAGATCAATGCCGTCATACAGAAACATATCATGTTCAGATTGTTTCATGATAAAAAACCAAATGATGTCGTTGCAGATGATATTTTCTATCTACACGCCAATAATAATACATTCAAATGTGAAATGCGATCCAAATATGAAATTGATCTGACACATCCAAATTCAATAGCAGAAATGATGGGGTTCGCTCATGAAATATTTCCACCAAATCAGATACATGAATCATCATTACCAATAAACATTACAACTGTGAGACTTATCCGCTTAGATTGCAATATAATATCTGGTTCATATATAAATGGTGAAGAATCCCACATTCTTTTCTCATTCGATATTGATGTTGAACCTGGCTACAATCTCACTAAAGAACCACACAGTATTATATATATGCCTGTCAGTCCAGAAGGTCGTCAATTGATTCACAACATTACAGTGCGTATTTTGGATGAAAAAAATAACCTTATCGATTTTGGAAGTGAAGAAGAGATTTTCATTATTTTGGAATTGAAGAAAATCGAATAACTGTTGTTATGGGTTTCATTTATAATAGACAAAATCGCATTGAACAATCCCAAACGAGTTGCACTATCAAAAAGAAAGGTGTGCATAAAAAGAAGCTCATTCACAAGTGTATGCTAAACAGTTAGCACATAACGCTCTGTCTGTGAGTGATCTTAAATTTTTGAAATCGATTGGATTGAAAGTGAGAAAATAACAATGGTGCTCGAAACAAACAATGAAAAGTTGAATATATTCAATGAACCAGTGCTCGATCATTCTCTCATAAGTTTACATGAGCACACATATAAGCCCTATGGATCACCGCTATTCAGGAATTCGGATGAAATCAGAATTGCAATCAATAATCAAGATGTTATACTAGATATTGCCGAGAGCTTCATTTACATAGAAGGTAAATTCACCCCCAAAGATGTAGCGAAAACATGCTATCTCTCGAATAATGCAATTGCATTTCTCTTTGACGAAATTCGTTATGAAATGGGTGGTGAACAAGTGGCTGTTGTTAGAAAACCTGGGATAACATCTACAATGAAAACCATGATATCATTTGGACAATCTCATGCTAACACATTATTGACATCTGGTTGGGGACTTTCACAATTGAAGCAAGATATCTTGGATACAAACAGTCATGTTTTTAGTGGAAAACTACCACTGAAATATTTGATGGGTTTTGCTGAAGATTACAACAAAAGTATCTTGAATGCCAAACAGGAATTGATTTTGATTATCGCTCGATCATTCAAAAACTCATATATAGGTGAGGTTGATGCTGATTTGGAAATAAATAAAATCGAATGGAAAATAAGGCATATTGTACCAGATGATAAACACAAGCTCAAACTTTTGAGTAGAATAAACAAAAGCGGTCTGAATGCCAAAATCAAGTTGGCGTATCGTATGTGGGACCTCTATGAACTACCATCATTACGTGGGACTTCTTCAGACATATGGGCCATCAAAACAACTAACGCATTGGAAACTCCTCGTTTTGTCATCATCGCATTCCAAAGTACTACCACATCTGAAGATAGAACACAAGATATTACAAAATTCACAACTGCTGATATCAATAGTATTCGAGTATACTTGAATTCTGAAGTTTATCCATATGAGCGTTGGAATTTGAATTTCGATAAAAAACTTGATGCTCCTGCTTATTATGCTTTTGAGAGTTTCCAGCGAAGTTATTATGATAAAGATATGAGTGAACCTCTGATGGACATTGGACAATTTAGAGAGAATCCACTATTTGTCATCGATTGTTCCCATCAACCGAATGCAACAAAATCATCAACTATTGATATAAAGATTGAGTTTGAGACGAGGAAGACCAAGTTTCCAGACAACACTAAAGTATATGCATTAATTTTGCATGATACAGTTTTAACATACAATGCATTGGATGGTTCAGTTCATAGCAGATATTGACACTTTTTTTTTCACTCTATCATGTACTGTTTTATGATCTTTTTTTTTTTTATTTGTAACTGACTTATATCATGTATTGTATTTTATATCATATTTATTGTTTTGTAATCATTTTCTATTGTATTTCATCAGATTTAAATAAATAAAACATGAAAATAATACAAAGTTTTTTATTTGACATTATTTATGATTTACAGGAACATACAGACTATCTAAAATAACTTCTTCCTCATAATCATCATTTTCGCGACCATCTTCAATTTCCTCTCGATTTTCATCATTCAATTCAAAGTGATGAATAATCCATTCTGGCAAGTATGGTTGGAGGCTATACAGGAATCTTCTTAGGTTCAGTTCAATCATAACCTCACAAAGTTGCCACAATTCCAATTCATTATCCAAAAATTTGTTGCAAACTTCTGCACCACTCCAATAGTTCTCAGCATCACGAAGGCATAATTCGATTTGTTTTTCATCATAGCATACACTCATATCATAAACGCTTGCATGTTCGGCTCCATCACCCAACACCTTCAATTTAGACGACAAATGTTGAACCGATGATTTGAGATCTACAATATCGACCCAATCTTGACTTGCGTACTGCATCCACATCTTTAAATGGTGGAACTGAAATCGAATAAAAAAAACAATAAGCAACCTCCAATTTTTCAGTGATATAATACTCACATTCCCATTTTACTTGTAGTTACAAAGTGAGTGTATTCAACTAAGTTAGTAATGTTTATATTTCCATATAATTATCATCTAATATATGAATATTAATAAAACAATAAGAAATTCATTATAATTACTATTATTATTCAATCATATTGAATTTGACTAGAGTTATCGTTTTCACACCAAAAAAACTTTGTAAGCTATGACCTAAAGAAATTCACTATAAATTATTACTATTATTCAATCATATTGAATTTGACTAGAGATCGCGTTTTCATGCCAGCAAAACTTTGTTGGCTCTGTCCTAAATACATCATCGTATATTTACCACCTGATGAGTTGATACAAGATATATCGTCATCACTGAATTGCAACGAAATACGTTTTGGTAGCCATGTTTTAAATAATTTATCATTGCTCACATCTTGCAAAGTTAATAAAATTGATTTACCAAATCGTGTAGAATAAGTTGACATATTTTTAATTATGTACACTTCATCAATTGGCAATGATGATAAGGCCTTTTGCTCTAGTATTTCAACCTCCTGTACAATCAAATTATTAATTTTATTCAAGTCTACTTTTGAAACGGACATGATGAAAATATATATGAAAATATAAACAATTTCCAACAGACAAATACACTCACCGTCTTCCTTCTATTACGAACTGAATAACACTCTACCAATTGCTAACTGCTGCAGATATATTCGTCTACTGATTTCATAGTGTGCCAGGCATTTCTTTTATATTAAACAGTGTGAGTCACCCCCACCATGAAACCGTGAAAGATTCACATTGCTAGTTGCTATCCACTAGAGATGCCTGACGTCACAGCCAAGCCCATCTCCCAACTTGATGCGATAACAGTTGCCGGTACGAGCAAGCAATGGTCGTTGCGGTCTCGGAGAGGGTAGACGCTAGGTAAACGGTCCTCGGCTGCCGTTGTGTCACCATCGATAGCGGGGCTAGAGCGAACCTTCATCGCTTCGGGAGAGGTGAGGGCAGACCGATGAATACGCATTACTCTGCCACACGTCGTGGAGTGAACATGTCGCTTCTAGCCGTTGAACGGTTATTGCTGTGACGTCACTCCACTACTAACTTGGTGCCCTAACACCGATGGAGCATTTATTACTTGGAGGATCTTCGAAGTATGCAGACGTATGTTTGTACATAGACAAACAAGCACATGATGAAACCCTGTACCGTGCATTCTCCTACACACACACACACAATAAACACACAAAATCTCATATGAAAAAAAAATCTGAACGATCCATGCACCAGACACTTCAAGGTCACAACGCCTTGACTTCACTGCACAACAAAAAAACTTCACCAAACAACAACCAATAAAAAAAGCAATTAATACGTCATAGTGGTGGGGGGAGGCCGAGAATCAGCTGTAAACAACTACTCTCGGGGCTTCTTATGTGCTTCTTCAATGGCCATAGTTTCAAATCACTCCTTATATATGTTAGCTATAACTGGTGAGAAAGTGAATATCCCATTGGCAGTTCTTCATCTTGCTAAAGAATTCGTCCATCAGTGGAAATAGCAGATCCGTTCAGAGCCTGCTAGTAAGTCCTTGATACTTCTATAGGCAAGTTTCGTTCTTATCTTTAGGTCATCGTCTTGGATAGCTTCGATGATGAAGTGCTTCTTCGACGGACGTTCGATTACTC